>NC_069501.1:721849895-722174895 GCF_027579735.1 Bombina bombina | reverse complement strand
ATTGGTATAATTAGCCATGTGCTTACAAGGGGCATGTTGTCCTCCCGATTGCATGTCTCGCCGCCCACTGTATATGTGATAACATAGTTTTAACATAGATATATATATTCTTTTAATCCAAGTAGTGACAGTATTAGGGCTTATCTTACTATGATTGTCCATATTTTGGTCACCACTTGATGTGATATTCAGGGTGACGATGGTGGTAATTGAATCCTGTTAGGAAGAAAACAATGTATCGTTGCAAGAATAATACCAACAGGTGTAAAAAATCTTGATTGTTTGGCCCCAGCATTATTAACTATGAGCACTATGGGTATTTATAGAGGTGAGGGTAGTGGTTAGCACTAGACACTTTTTCTTGCACTTTAGCTCCCAGTGAACAAGGCACCAGTGGGTGCCGAAACGTTTGGGGATTTTTTTATCTTTGTATCAATAAAGGAAGTTTTATTCAATGAAAATCCGGTGAGTGCAGTGCTTCTGTTCTGGATGAATGGATTCTAACATAGCTATTTTCTACACAGCACCCCGGTACTCAATATTCAGGATTGGTGAGTGCATTCGTTTGGACTATGCTTTATGTGATTTTGCTGAATTGCACCCCACACACAGACTTTGATAATTAGACAGAAACTGTCTGAGAAGCATTATTTTTTATTGTGTTTTATGAAGTGGACATTATAATTACTACATTTACCTTAACCATATGTGCAATTGTTTTTATTTGGAAGACAGAATCGGCTGATTGTATTTGCATCAGTAAGGCTGGCTTGGGCCTTTTTGATTAAAGTGGCTGTGCTAGAATTCAAGTGCACACTGACATGATTGTCTTTAATAGACTTACAATGGAGATGGCAGCAGCTTTACAACAGGGGACCAATGCAGATTATGATGACTCTGTTAATAAAGATTCTTTTATTTTCTCTGAGGAGGATGGCGAACGCATTCGTGTGGTGGCTGACCTTCATGAGCTGAGGGGTGAGTTACCTTTGAATGTATATCACAAGTTATTAAATTTACAAAAAAGAGAACTAGATCACCATTTACATTCAGTCTATTTAACTATCATAGGAATAGACAGATTCCTAGAGGGTTTCGGATTAAGAATGTTCCCATGATAGGCAGAATTAATCCTGATTTTTGAAGAAAATGGTGCTCGATAATAAATAAATGTTCATATGATCTCATCCTTCTATTCATTGAGGAAACCAGCAAATTATGCATGCTAGTAAAAAAGTAGATTGAACTGGTAAAACAGACAATCTACCATATTATAATGGAGGATAATAGTGAGAATTGGGTTAGTAAATTGGAGGTACAATTGGCAAAATATAAAAATGATCTGCTGAATTTTAAGAACAGTAAACTGGTCAATGTAGAAACTGATTATAGGGAGAAAAGACTATACAAGTGGTTATATGGTAAGGAAGATATACAGTATCAATTCAGACGAAGAAGACAGTAGAGAGGCAGAAAAGTGGTTGATACGGTAGATAGTAGTGGTGGTGATACATCGGAGGGTGACACTAGTAGTCAAACAGAGAAACAGAATATGAGTGGCCCTTTAGGAGGGATAACCACTCGGTCAGCAGGCAAACCCCCCATGCTTACAAAAAACGACGTGGGGACCATATTAGAAGGGGAGGCTACAAAGAAAAAACCTCCCAAACGCAAATAAATATTGTGTACAATTTGAGTGACCATGTATTGACTGAGTGTGAAATGAAGGTTCTCAACAGAGGTCTGTCCTTTGTCCCAACCCCTAAAATAGATAAATTTAAGACTAATGTTGATATCTACAAGTTGCAGAGACAACTTAAATTACAGGATTTTTTTCAAGACAAGGCACAGACAACTGTGGGCACCTTCAGATCACCTTCTAATTTTGAACCTCCTACCACTCATCCATCATTACTTAGCTTTACTAGGATGTTGACCAGTGATTGCGAACAAGCCCAGATAGAAACACATCACATGGGTAGAGAGGAGAGGTTACCCTATAACGCCGGTATTATACTTACTACCCAAAATTTATAAGTCACTGGAGAATCCTCCTGGCAGACCCATTGTGTCTGCCAGGGGATCTCTTTGCTCACATGTGGCGGAATATCTTGATTACAATCTCCAGCCGGTAGTTAAAGAATCCTTTTCTTTTCTGCTAGATTCTGCCACTCTTATTTGAGGTTTGTTGAATGTCACATGGCTTGAACATGATGATTTGTTGGTCAAAATGGATGTTGACAGCCTGTATACGGTCATTCCTCATGTGAGGGTATGCAGGCTGTCAAATCCATTTTGAGTACCTCGTTGGCATATGCAGGTCCACCACTTGAGTTTTTGTTGGAATTACTGACATATTGTTTAGAAAATAACTATTTTAAATTTGAACATGAGTTTTATCTCCAGATAACAGGAACCGCAATGGGTTCCAATACGGCCATAATTAGTGTTGATATGGTTAGTGAAAGATTCCGTGGTGGCTCGATCGCCATTCCATATTATGATAAGATCATCAATGCACCGCCCATAGAATACCAGGTTTGCCCCATAGTTTGAGTTGTAAATATACTCTCTCAAATTTACCCGTATAGAGGATGGCAAAACGTGGGGTAAACCTGGTACCTATGGTGGTATCTTTGATTTGCAGATAATATTCGTCTTGGAAAATAAAATAGTTATGTTCTAAAACGAAAGATATAAGTTGGAGGATTAATTGTTTTTGTAAATATGGTAGATACATATCACCTTCCAAAAATTATTGGATAGCTTTTAAACCAATAATATGTGGAATATTAGAATAAAGCAAGTTTACGTCACTAATTATCCACAACCAATTTTTCTAAATAGATAGATTATTCAATTTTATCAGAAGGTCTGATGAATCACGTATGTAGGATTCTAAAACCACAACATATTTTTGCAAAAAAGAATCCACATACGATGATACATTGTCTGTCAGACTTTCAATCCCAGCGATGATTGGTCTGCCAGGTGGATTCTTTTGGTCCTTGTGGACCTTTGGAAGATGATAACAAAAGGCCTTGGAATTAGATCGTTTTTCTCATTTTTATTAATAATCCCTTCTTTAGACCTAAAGTCTATGATTCCTTTCAAGGTTGTTGTGAATCTATCAGTGGGGTCTACATCTAATTTTTTGTAGTATTCACGATCATCTAAGATTTGTCTTGCTTCTGTAAGATAATCTGACAAGTTTTGTAAAATAATACCCCCGCCCTTGTCCGCTCTGGATTGTTCTTTAAGTTGTCTAAGGCTATTTTTTCACCACTATTAAGATTGTGTCTCCGATAGATTTTATTGGGTAATTTGGAGAAGTCATCTAACACAATTTCTTTATATAATTCAATATGTGTGTTTTCTACCATATTTGGTGTAAATAGTGATTTCTTTTTAAAGGGGGTATGTATATAGTCATTCAAAAGATGTTCGGCCAAATGGTCAGGCTCACTATATATGATATTTGTTTTAATTCTACCTTCCATTTGGTTGGTTAGAATGGCTATGGCATTACTTTCTTTTAGTCTTTTAGTCTTATTTTTGTAAAGAAAGTTTATGTGTAAAATTATTTAGATCTACAAACAAGTTAAACATATTATGTTTGTTAGATGGGCTGAAAGAAAGTCCCTTTCCTAAAACACTTATCTCATTGTTGGTTAGCTGATGCAAAGATAGATTGTAGAAACCTTTTTTAATGTCTGTAGTCTTTTTTGTTTGGTGGCTCTATTTCGTCCTCTGGATCCTCTCCCACATATCCTCTTTTTCACTTTAGTTTTGGGGTATACCTGGTGAGAGGCTCCAGATAACTTGTGATCTTCGGATGTGAATATCTCAGCATTTGACGCCTGTCTAAAAAATGAAGTTCATTGTTTGCATTCAAATTACTAGATTTTTCAGTATATGCAGAGCTGATGGAATCTGTCCATCTGACTGTTGTAGAGGTAATTGGTCTAAAATCTCATACCTATTGGAGTAATTACCTTCATTCTTAGATTGATGGTTGTAATTATTTGTTAGTTTATGTCTTAAATCGAATGGTTGAGTTTCAGATTTGCGATAATTATCTCTATTTTGGTAATTATCTCTATTTTGATAATGGTTATTGTCACTATAATTGTCACTATTTTGATAATGGTAATTGCCACTATAGTAGTTTTTATGGCTTTTGTTTTTGTTTTTAGTTTGTCTATTGACTGTAGACCACCCTTGGCTATCTTGCTGATTGTTAGGATCAGTATTTACAACAGTGTTATCAGGAAGCCCACCCTTGTTTTTTATAGTATCTTTTGATTTTTCTCTACTATAAGTGTAAATCATATTGTTAAGATAGTCTTCCTCATCTCTAGCCATTTTTTTCTGTTTTATGGCAATGATTTTTTTTTGGAATTTATTAGTTTTCTCTAACACCATTGTATTCAATTCATCATATTTCTGGTGTGCTTTGAAAACATTTAACTGAGTTTGTAGAGTTTAAATTTCAAACTAGTTTTCTGTACAAAATTTTCCCTATGTGATATTAACAGATCAATAAGTTTGAGGGAACAGTTTGCCAGAATCTCTTTTCATTTGGAAAGTAGTTCTGGGTCATTCGTAAAGGAACAGTTTTTGAATATCTGCAGACCTCTTGGGACTTGTTTTCTGGCCACATATTTCTTAAGGGTATCCAAGTCCCACCAGTGTCTGCATCCTCTAGTTTGGAAAATAAGGAATCCACAATAGTGGCCGTAATAGTGGGCTCCTGTGATGGATCAGTACTAGACTGTATAGATAAATTAGAGGTTAACAACATCCTTTGGTTGTTTCTTTCATTAATAGTGATTGCTGCTCCCTATAGGCAGGCCTAAGAAATGCTTCAAGATACAAAATAAAACTCACAGGTGTAAATAGGGGCGCTATCACTATAGTGGAAAATATGTAGACCAATAATATGCAATGGTATGCGCTAATACCGTTTATATAAGAATCACAATAGTCAATATTGAAATGAAAGGTACATATATAAAGTGCTATACATGTAAAATCAAACATATAAATTCCAATGAATTCTTATGTTGAAATGTACAATTCGGCAGCTCTCCTCGGGATATAAGGCCATCCACTTCAGAGTAACTCTAGAAACCACATAAAAACATAAATTATGCTTACCTGATAATTTAATTTATTTCCTTCTGTATGAGGAGAGACCACAGCATCATTCCTTACTGTTGGGAATACTGAACCTGTCCACCAGGAGGAGGCAAAGACAACCCAGCCAAAGGCTTAAATACTCCTCCTCACTTCCCTAATACCCTACTTATTCTGCCAAGGGAACAAAGAACAGTAGGAGAAATATCAGGGTATAAATTATGTCGGAAGAGAAAAACTAAATTTTGGTCCGTCCTTCGGAGTATACGGGCGGGGGCCGTGGACTCTCTTCATACAGTAGGAAATTAAATTATCAGGTAAGCATAATTTATATTTTTCTTCTTAATATGAGGAGAGTCCATGGCATCATTTCTTACTGTTGGGAAAACTATACCCAAGCTCTAGAGGACAATGAATGATAATGGGAGGGGTAAAAGAAAAGGCTGACCCAAATCTGAAGGCACCACAGCCTGCAAAATCTTTCTCCCAAAAGCTGCTTCAGCCAAAGCAAAAACATAACATTTGAAAAATTTTGAAAAAGTATTTGAGGACCAGGTAGCCGCCTTACAAATCTGATTCATAGATGCCTCATTTTTAAAGGCCCAAGAGGAAGCCACCGCTCTAGTGGAATAAGCCGTAATCCTCTGAGGAGGACTAAGTCCCACTGACTCGTAAGCTAAGCGTATAACGCTCCTCAACCAAAAAGATAAGGAAGTCAAAGAGGCCTTCAGACCCTTACGCTTCCCAGAGTAGATAACAAACAAGGAAGAAGTTTGTCTAAAATCCTTAGTAGCTTGAAGATAAAATTTCAAAGCTCGAACATCATCCAGATTATGAAGTAAACGTTCCTTTGAAGAAGAAGGATTAGGACACAAGTAAGGAACCACAATCTCCTGATTGATGTTACGATCAGACACCACCTTAGGAAGAAAACCCAAGCAGGTACGTAGGACAGCTTTAGAGTGAAACACTAGATAGGGAGGCTCACATTGCAATGCAGCCATTTCAGAAACTTGTCATGCCGACGCAATAGCCAACAGAAAAAGAACCTTCCAGGACAACAATTTAATGTCAAGCGAATGCATAGGCTCACACAGAGCCCGTTGCAAATAACTTAAGAACAAGATTCAAACTCCAAGATGGAGCGCTAGATCTAAACACCGGTCTGATCCTGATCAGAGCCTTTACGAAGGATTGCACGTCAGGAAGCTCTGCAAGCCTCTAGTGCAGCAATACAGAAAGGGCCGGAATCTGTCCCCTCAGGAAACTGGCAGAAATGCTCTTCTCCAAGCCCTCCTGGAGAAAAGAAAGAATCCTGGCAGCCTTGACCTTATGCCAGGCGAAACCATGCTCTTGACACCAGAACAAGTAAGCTCTCCACACCTTATGGTACATGCGATGAGTAACAGGCTTATAAGCCTGAATGAGTGTGTCAATAACCCTCTCAGAGAAACCTCTCTTGGCTAGGACTAAGCGTTCAATCTCCACGCAGTCAGCTTAAGAGAATCTAGATTTTGATGAACAAAGGGACCCTGTTCCAGCAGATTCCTGCGACAAGGTAACCTCCATGGAGGAGATGAGGACATCCTCACCAGGTCTGCAAAATACATCCTTTGCGGCCATGCTGGAGCAATCAGTATCACTGATGCTTGCTCCTGCTTGATGTGGGCCACTGCACGAGGGATAAGTGGTAACGGCGGAAAAATGTAAATTAGATTGAACCTCCAAGGCCCTGCTAATGCATCTATTAGCTCCGCCTGGGGATCTCTGGACCGCGACCCATATCTGGGTAGCTTGGAATTGACCTGGGATGCCATGAGATTTATCTCCGGCGTCCCCCATCTTTTGCAAATTTCCGCAAACACCTCGGGATGGAGAGAGCATTTCCCGGATGAAAGGATTGTCTGCTGAGGAAATCCGCTTCCCAGTTGTCCACACCCGGAATGTGGATTGCTGACAGCAAACAGTTGTGGGCCTCCGCCCATTCCAGAATCCGAGATACTTCCCTCATTGCTAGGGAGCTCCTCGTTCCCCCCTGATGGTTGATGTAAGCCACCGAGGTTATGTTGTCTGATTGGAATCTGATAAACTGGGACGAACCCAGAAGAGGCCAAGCCTTCCGAGCATTGAAGATTGCTCGAAGTTCCAAAATGTTGATCAGGAGGAGAGATTCCTCTCAAGTCCACAGGCCCTGTGCCTTCCTGGCAGTCCAAACAGTTCCACATCCTGACAGACTTGCTTCCGTAGTCACAATCTTCCAGGATGGTCTCAAGAAAGATGTCCCTTGGGACAGGTGATCTGGACAGAGCCACCAAGAGAATGATTCTCTCGACCGGTTGTCCAGAGAAATCTGCTGAGACAGCTGAAGTGGTCTGAGATGGAACGTGGCAAAAGGAATGATGTCCATGCAGGACACCATGAGACCAATCACCTCCATACACCGAGCCACAGAGGGCCTGAAGGAGGTTTGGAGGACAAGACAAGCTTGTGACGTCTTTTCTGTAAGGAATATCCTCGGATATGGAATCTATTATAGTACCCAGGAATTCTACCCTGGTACTGGGAGTAAGATAACTCTTTTCTAAGTTTATCTTCCATCCATGAAATCGAAGAAGAAGTAGAAGATCCTTTGAATGGTCCTCTGTCAGACGACAGGATGGTGCTTAAACCATAATGTCGTCGAAGTATGGTGCTACTGCTATACCTCAGGTTCTGGCCACTGCCAGCAGAACCCCCAGAACCATCGTAAAAACTCTTGGAGCACTAGCCAGACCAAACGGAAGTGCAATAAACTGGAAGTGTTGGTCCAGGAACGCAAATGTTAGGAACTTGAAGTGTTCTTTGTGTATAGGAACGTGAAGGTAAGCATCCTTCAGATCTATCGTGGTCATGAACTGTCCTTCCTGAACTAAGGGAATGATGGACCTATTGTCTCAATCTTAAATGAGGGGACAGATAGAAATTTGTTTAAACACTTTAGGTTCCCTCCTTCTTCTGGACCACAAACAAGTTTGAATAGTATCCCAGACCTCTTTCCGCAAGAGGAACCGGGACAATGAATACCAGGGAGGATAGATTCCTCACCCCAGAAAGGCTTCTCATTTTTCTGGCCTTGAAAACAGGTTTGACAATAGGAATCTGTCCCTGGGTGGATGAGACTTGAAACCTATCCTGTATCCCTGAGCGATGACCTCCAGGACCTATTGGTCTTGCACGTCCCTAAACCAAGTGTCTGAAAAGAGCTCAGGAGTGTGCAGGTGTCTCTAGTACTCTATGGCAGCAGTGTTTTGAAACATTGTATAACAAAGCTACCAATAACCTTGTTATAAAATTTGTTAAATAATTTTAGTTATGAACATTTGTCCTAATTTAAAGTTGTAAGTTTAATCACAATATTAAAATAAATAATGCAGTGTGAATGTCAAGGTTGTAGGTTGTGGAGATGTAGTTTTTTTTTTCATTGTGTCTGGCTGTCCCTAACATCTAGGTTTACTAGAGGTAATTCTCTTGGATGTGGTCCGAGTGCTATGATCTCTATGTTGGCAATGTGGATATGTTCCATACACCCTTTAGTCTTCATGCCTGTGAAATAAAACAGACACACACTTAATGACCACTAGGGGCCATTTGATGCCAGTGTCAATATTCCTGTCTCAAAAGTGACTTGAGAATGTTTTGATATTCTGATAGCTTCTTGTCCTGAGAGTTGTTATCCTGTTATACTTTCCTGTTCCTTCCTGTGTTTCTGTGCCCATATCCTCCCTCTTCTATTAGTATATGGTTGACTTCCGGCTCCCTAACTGGTTTGCTTCCTGGCTGTAACACCTGTTCACTTTACCAGCTTACTTTAGTGTGCAATGACTTACCTGTCTCATACCTTGGTGAAAGCACTTCCTGATTTCCTGCTGTTGGCATCTAAATATGTTCCTGTTTTACCCTCTGTGTCTTCTGGTGTACTCCTGTCTTACCTGGTTCCTTATCAGTGTGGATGCCTCCACTTCCATTTTTAAGATTTCTGGAACTTTAAAATCAAGGGCAAAGTTTTTAAATACTAGAGTGAAATAGGACAAATGTTTTTTTTGCTTTTTTGTTTTTGTTTTTAAGAATTAGGAGGGAATGTTTTTAAATATATTATTAAAAAATAATGGGAAAACTGACGCAAAACGTGATTTCTGATAAATAGGAATACTACTAGTGAGTATTCTCAATGCAAATAATCTAAGAAGTTTTCCTAAGTTAAAGATGCTTAAAATTTACCTGAAAAATACTTTTTTTTTGTGGCCTGGAACTTGAAAACAGGTTTTATACTGGGATCAAAACAACAATTCAAAGATGTCTTTGAACAGATTTGCATAAAGCCATAAAACAGGTTAAACTGAAGCTATAATGAAAATGAGGGAGGAAATAATAGTTTGTAAACAATAAAAATTACTCCTTGGTACAAAATGTAATAGGCTTAAATAAAATTATGCATTACAAATTAAAGCTAATTATAAACACCCACATCAGTGATCAGAAAGCAGATAAGCAGTCTAAGACAAACAATGTAGGAATTGAATCTAATAAAGACTTATTACATTTATTCCAAAAAAGTGCCCATTACAAAACATGAAATATCTTTGTAGTGAGAGAAATAGATGACATTCATACAGCTTTAGGACACCACAATTCAGTTGTCAAAGCCTAAATATTACTGAACAAAGGCAATGTAATACCTAGCATGTTGACTTTTTTCATAATTCAGTGTATACAACACACATGTATAGATCTATTAATAAAAATAATGCAACAATACATTTGTTGCTCACAATCTGATGATACCTATTGCAAGGTGTATCTCCAAAAGGCTGAGGCCTCTGAATTGTTGAGCAAACACTCTCACGGTTAATCCTTTAGAACGTATGACTGCTCAAGTGCTAAACATATAACAAGTGAACACTAAAAATCGCAATAAATACATTACCAAGATTATTTATACGTGTCCAACTGTCCACCTGTGTACTTCATGTGCTGATCCATTTTGTAACTGAAGTCTCACATCCCAAGATACACAAAAACATAAAAATAAATCTTACATGCTAAAACATGCAAAAATGAGTAACATCAAAGAATAATGGAACTGAACTGCATGACTGGGAAACTAGTGCAAACATAAAAAAAGCAACTATTTATTAGAAATATGAACAAGCAACTCACACAATAAAGTGCATTTTGTATGACTACGCATATGATTTGAACATTGACCCCTAAACTGTCATAACCTAAAACTAACTTTAGAAGCTAAGGCCTTACACATAAATATTCAATATTTAAAATTATGCATTGCTATGTAGAATGCATATAGTTTAAATATGTGCATATGAATTAAAATGTAATTAATGTTGCTTGTTGTGTTTATTATGCTACTAAAGACATTATACTTAACATTATAGTTCTACATAACTAAATGCCTGTTAGGTAAAACTATAATTTACCGACTACTATAACATAAATATTATTAACAGATATATCTATTTTATCACTTATAAACACAACAAGCTAACATAAATACATTTTTAATATATATGCAATACTTAAAGCATTATGTAATATGCATGCATAACAGTTTAAATATTGAATATCAATGCAAGGCCTGACTACATTATATATGCAATGTATGAAATAAAATGCATGGTCATGTTTAATGCATATTAGTTTAAGTCTTGGATATATAAATTAAAATGTAGATATTCTTGCTTGATGAGTTTATTATTTTAAATATAAATATATTTTTAAAAATAGATATTTATGTTATAAAAGAAAGTTGCATTATAATTATGGTATTACATAACTGTAATACTAATGCCTTTTGTAACATAACTATACATTTCAATATATATATATTTATGTTTACAATAAAAACATCACAAGAAAAAACAAATACATATTAATTAAAATAGTTACAATAGTTAAAAGAATAGGCATCATACATAAGAATGCAAAATAGAGGGAGAGGAAAAAGCGCTGGAATATATTTGCCAAAAATGTATTCACCAAATATGTAAGCAAAAGGTTGAATAAAATCCCCAAGATAATATTAATAGTTATAAGTAAAGAAAAAGAAAAAACTCTTTGCGCTTGAAATCAAATGAATGATATCAGAGCTAAAACAAATATGGCGGATATGTATAGTGAAGCTGTTAAAAAATAATATATATATATATATATATATATATATATATATATATATATATATATATATATATATATATATATATATATATATATATATATATATATATAGAAAGAGAAAGAAGATGTATTTCACTACACAGCGCTAATCTCACAATCTAAAATACACTGGTACAATTATACTAGTTCTTATAACAATGGAGTTGAACTGCTGTAGTATGATATTTAATTTCGCTTGCCGTTTGAAAACTAATATGTACTGTTGTTATAATAGAGCAATTGAATTACAATAAAGCTCCTTAAATGTATAGAAATTCTAAATCCAGCTAAACTTTGTTGGCTGTTGAGAGTATACCTATTGATACAAATATTATCTGTTTAAAAAGTTGTAGAAACAGAATGAGCAATGATTTCTGAAAAGAGCGAACTGCTACAATAAGTACGTATGATGTTGTGAAGTGAAGAAATAAACTAGTACTACAATGTAGCAAAAGTCATATGTAGAATATATAAGGATCCACAATGAATGGATAAAGTCTTATACGAGCAGTGATATTCTTATGTTCAGGTTAAACGCTCGATGTTGCAGACAGTTGAATAACAGCAATCCCCAAATAGACTCACAGGCTACTCACATTAGATGACCTCAATCATATGAGGTAAGGAACGGGCGTTTGAAAGTAGTGAGCCCCTGCACCGATCCTCCGGTAGTTAGCTATTGTTCCTGTGCGATGTCTTAAATTACTTTCGGCTTGTCAAATGTGAATCAAATTCCGTGAAGTATCTTTCAATCCTTTCCACTCCCCAGGGTCTCCTTTGCAAATGCCGGTAGTAGCGTTTTTTTCTCTAGTAGCTCCAACGTGTTTATATAAAAGGAAAAAACAAGGCACATAGCATAATACTGTTTTTAAAATGAAACAGATATTTATTTCTGGACTTCAAGGGAATGGTACTCACAAACAGGACCTCAATTAGTATGAGGTATCAATCATGCATCTCAAACATTAGGACCGATATCCCAGAAAGTAGTTAAAAGATTCCACTCAGCATATATATGATAGAAAATGGTACAGACGTATAAAAACTCAGATAATAGCGGGCTAGACCTGAGTCCTAAGTAACCACTGTATCAGTGATAATTTAAAATAAGCAGCCAGATTCAACACTCAGCCTCGGAGTTTTTATACGTCTGTACCATTTTCTACACATGTTTGTTGGAACATTTGTTCATATATCATATATATGCTGAGTGGAATCTTTTAACTACTTTCTGGGATATCGGTCCTAATGTTTGAGATGCATGATTGATACCTCATACTAATTGAGGTCCTGTTTGTGAGTACCATTCCCTTGAAGTCCAGAAATAAATATCTGTTTCATTTTAAAAACAGTATTATGCTATGTGCCTTGTTTTTTCCTATTATATAAACACGTTGGAGCTACTAGAGAAAAAAACGCTACTACCGGCATTTGCAAAGGAGACCCTGGGGAGTGGAAAGGATTGAAAGATACTTCACGGAATTTGATTTACATTTGACAAGCCGAAAGTAATTTAAGACATCGCACAGGAACAATAGCTAACTACCGGAGGATCGGTGCAGGGGCTCACTACTTTCAAACGCCCGTTCCTTACCTCATATGATTGAGGTCATCTAATGTGAGTAGCCTGTGAGTCTATTTGGGGATTGCTGTTATTCAACTGTCTGCAACATCGAGCGTTTAACCTGAACATAAGAATATCACTGCTCGTATAAGACTTTATCCATTCATTGTGGATCCTTATATATTCTACATATGACTTTTGCTACATTGTAGTACTAGTTTATTTCTTCACTTCACAACATCATATGTACTTATTGTAGCAGTTCGCTCTATTCAGAAATCATTGCTCATTCTGTTTCTACAACTTTTTAAACAGATAATATTTGTATCAATAGGTATACTCTCAACAGCCAACAAAGTTTAGCTGGATTTAGAATTTCTATACATTTAAGGAGCTTTATTGTAATTCAATCGCTCTATTATAACAACAGTACATA
The DNA here is from genome assembly GCF_027579735.1 of Bombina bombina. Lineage (NCBI taxonomy): Eukaryota > Metazoa > Chordata > Amphibia > Anura > Bombinatoridae > Bombina > Bombina bombina. The sequence continues at coordinate 722,161,546 of NC_069501.1, read as the reverse complement.
TTAGTTTTCAAACTGCAAGCAAAATTAAATATCATACTACAGCAGTTCAACTCCATTGTTATAAGAACTAGTATAATCGTACCAGTGTATTTTAGATTGTGAGATTAGCGCTGTGTAGTGAACTACATCTTGTTTCTCTTTCTATTAATATGGTGTGATTACCTATAAGGGTAGTGTGAGCACACTCTTTGGTTCACTCCAGTAGCTTTTCTCTTTGTGGTGTTAACTTTTTGCGCCTCCAGTGTGGCCCACACCTAGGTGTGGCTCACATTACAAAAAATCTTTTTTAAAACAAATATATATATATATATATATATATATATATATATATATATATATATATATATATATATCAAAAATTTAATAGCTATTATAAACCCAACTAACAATAAAAAATAATATTTAACATTTTATTTTATGTTTTGTTTATTTTGTTTATTTTTTGTTTCATGTGTTTATAATAGCTATTAAATTTGTGCTAAATATATATGGTTCTTGCACCCAGACCTGTCTGGGGTTAACTGTGTGTGACTCTGGGGACAGCACAGCTTCCTGTGAGTGCCAGTGGCACCCAGGGCTGAGCATGTTGCAGGGTCATGGGATGTGTACCCGGTTCAGTATGAGAGTGCAGTTCCCTTCCGTGTTTATATATATATATATATATATATATATATATATATATATATATATATATATATATATATATATATAGGAAACAAACGAGTGTCCGGACAGGATGCTCAAAACAGGTACATTTATTGATTGAAGAAATAGCGCATAAAAACACACATACACTCACAGCGGCTCTGCAAATATCAGCTAGTGAATTATAAACTTGCAGGCATGGATGGTGACATGGCCAGGTGAATGAGGGCTGTTAGGTGCACAGAAAGTGGGCTATGTCTGACGCATTTCAGCTCTTATAGAGTCTTACTCATAGACTGCATCTATATATATATTAACAGCCTCATCATACATAAGAATGCATAATATTTTAAAAATTGCAGATAAATGCACTATTAACCACTAAAATTCCCTAACCTAATCAACCACCACACAGGTGAGGGTGGTTAGGAGATTAAGGCCTAATAAATGGTAACTATCAATAAACACCTAATCAACCCCCATACATGTATGGGGGGTGATTAGGAGATAAAGGCCTAATACATACTATCAATAAACACCTAATCAAACCCCATACAGGTATGGTAGGTAGTTAGAAGATTAAAGCCTAAACCGCCACTTTCCAACGCAAACTAGAACTACACTAACACCTAAACACCCTCTAAACTAACACCCCTCTAAACTAAACCCTTTAAAGTTACAAAAATAAGAAAGAAAGAAAAAATACAATAAAATAAAAAAAGTGTAAGTTACAAAAAATAACAGTATCCAAAATAAAAAAAAAACACAATTATACCTAACACTATTCTACATGCCCCAATAAATAAAAAAACACCCAAAAACAAAAAAATAAATAAATTCTAATACTTAAATAAATTACAATAGCCCTTAAAAGGGCCTTTTGTAGGGCATAGCCCAAAAGTGATTTCAGCTCTTTTACATTTAGAAAACAATTAAAAACCCCTCCTCTACAATAAAAGTAGCTACCACTCCGCAAATAACAAAATCTAACTAAAAACCTATCCTAGAAAAGAAAAGTAAAAATATAAAAAAACTATTCTTAAAAATAAAAACTAAATTTATGCTTACCAGATAAATTCCTTTCTTTCCTGGCAGGGACAGTCCACGACTTCATTCATTACTGTTGGGAATATCAACACCAGGAGGAGGCAAAGACACCCCAGACAAAGGCTATAAATATCCCTCCCACTTCCCCTATCCTCCAAGTCATTCGGTTGAGGGATCAAGGAAAAGCAGAAGAAACATTAGGGTATAGAGGTGCCAGAAGGAAAAAAAAAATTAAAGTGAAGCCACCAAACTAATGGGCGGGGTTGTGAACTTTTCCTGACAGGAAAGAAAGGAATTTATCTGGTAAGCATAACTTTTGTTTTCTTTCCAAAGGCAGGGAGAATCCACGACTTAATTCCTTACTGTTCTGAACCAATACCCAAGCTCCAGAGGACACTGAATGCAAATAGGGAGGCAAAACAAAAAGAATATAAAGGCTGAACCTAAACTGAGGGCACCACAGCCTATAAAACCTTTCTCCTAAATGCCACTTCAGATAAAGCAAAGACATCAAATTTGTAAAACTTTGAAAAAGTATGTAAGGATGAACAGGTAGCCGCCTTACATACATACAGGCTTTGTTCTTAAAAGCCCATGAGGAAGCAACTGCTCTAGTGGAATGTGCCATGATCCTCTCAGGAGGTTGTCATAAGCTAATCAGATGATACTCCTCAACCACATGGATAAGGAAGTCGCTGTGGCCTTCTGGCCCTTGCACTTACCTGCATAAAGAACAAATAAGGATGCGGATTGTCTGAACTCCTTGGTAGCCTGAATGTAGAATTTCAAGGCATGAACCACATCCAGATTGTGGAGTAACCGTTCCTTAAAAGAAGAAGGATTTGGACAAAGGGAAGGAACCACAATCTCTTGATTAATGTTGCGATCTGACTCCACCTTAGGAAGGAACCCTTACATAAGATCGCCTTGTCAACATGAAAAATCATATAGGGAGAATCACACTGTAAAGAAGAAATTTCAGAAACTCTGCGAACAGAGGCAATAGCCAACAAAAACAGAACTTTCAAGGATAACAACGTAATTTCAACTGAATGCATAGGCTCAAACAGAGACTGCTGCAGAACATGAAGAACACAATTTAGGCTCCAAGGCAGAGCAACAGGCTTAAAAACAGGTCTGATTCTAGTCAGAGCCTCAACAAAGGACTGCACGTCAGGGAGATCGGCTAATCTCTTGTGCAGTAAGACCATTAGTGCCGAGAGCTGGCCCTTCAGAGAGCAGGCAGATAGGCCCTTATCCAAGCCGTCCTGAAGAAAAGATAAAATTCTAGTGGCTCTCACTTTGCGCCAAGGGAAACTGCATTCCTCACATCAGTGAAGTTAAGTCCTCCATACATTATGGTAGATGCGTCAAGTAACAGGCTTACGAGCCTGAACCAATGTGTCTATGACACAATCAGAAAATCCTCTTTTGAAGAAGACTAAGCGTTCAATCTCCACGCAGTCAGCTTCTGAGAATCTAGATTTTGGTGTAAGAAGGGACCCTGTATTAGAAGGTCCTTCTGATAAGGTAACCTCCAAGGAGGAGACGATAACATTCACACCAGATCTTCAAAACAGGTCCTGCAGGGCCATGATGGAGCTATTAGAATCACAGGAGCTTGCTTTTGTTTGATGCGAGTCAATGCCCCTGGGAGCAGAACCAAGGGAGGAAACAGATATATGAGACTGAAGCTCCAGGGAACCACCAACATGTCTATCAACTCTGCTTGGGGATTTCTCAATCTCGACCCATAACTGGGTAGGTTAGTATTGAGAAGAGAAGCCATGAGATCTATTTCTGGTGCCCCCATTTATGACAGATCTACGCAAACACCTTGGGGTGGAGAGACCATTTTCCCGGATGAAAGGATTGCCTGCTGATGAAATATGCTTCCCAGTTGTCCACTCCCAGTATGTGGATAGCAGACAGTTGTGAGCTTCTGCCCACTGTAAGATTAAAGACACTTCCTTCAATGCTAGGGAGCTTCTTGTCCAGGACCATCATTTGAGACAGGTCTGAATGATCGCCATTCCATTGTCTTAGCATACATAGTTGTAGAGGTCTGAGACGAAATCAGGCAAAAGGAATAATGTCCATACAGGACACTATGAGCCCAATTATCTGCATGCACTGGGTCACCGAAGGTCTTAAGGTGGCCTGGAGGGAACGGCAACTCGCAATCAGCTTGGAATGTCTCTGATCTGTCAGAAATATTTTGATTTGGATTGAGTCTATGACCGTACCTAGAAAAACCTCCCTGGTACTGGGAACCAGAAAACTCTTTTCCAGAGTTATCTTCAATCCATGTGACCGCCGAAGAAGACTCAGAAGAATTTCCAAGTGTTCCTCTGCCAAACGAAAAGATGGAGCCTGTACTAAGATATTGTCCAGGTAAGGAGCTGCCGCAATACCCTGAGATCTGACTACAGCTAGAAGAGCACCAAGAACCTTTGTGAATATCCTGGGAGCAGTAGCTAAGCCAAAACGGCAGAGCTATGAACTGGAAATGCTGTTCCAGAAAGGCAAACCTCAGGAACTGAAAATGATCTTGATGAATCAGGACATGAAGGTATGCGTCCTTCAGATCTATAGTAGTCATGAATTGTCCCTCCTGTATTAGAGGGAGGATTGATCTGATTGTCTCCATTTTGAATGAAGGAAATCTAAGAAATTTGTTGAGGCACAAATCCAGAATTGGATGAAAAGTTCCCTCCTTTTTGGGAATCACAAAGAGGTTTGAATAAAACCCTTGTCCCCTTTCTGAGACAGGCACCGGGACAATTACTCTGGTCTGGAAGATAGTCTGGAGAGAAGGAATCTGCCCCTGGGAGGATGAGACTTGAATCCTATCTTGTATCCTTGAGAAACAACATTTAATAGTCAAGGATCCTGAACATCTCGAAATCAAGCATCTGAGAAAAAAAGTCTGTCTGCCCCCTATTCGATTCGATCCTGGATTGGGGGCCCCTCTTTCATGCGGATTTGTTATCTGCGGGTTTCTTGGCCTGCTTGGATTTTTTTCCAAGACTGGGCAGGCTTCCAAGTGCTCTTGGACTGCTCAGGCTTAGAGGACAAAGAAGCTCTTTGGGGCTTGTCTGTATGAAAACTAGAAGACGGACGTCCCTTAGGTCTATTCTTTTTGTCCTGTGGACGGAATGTACCTTTCCCCCCAGTAACAGTAAAAATGATGGAAACTAGACCAGGTCCAAATAAGATCTTCCCCTTAAATGGTAGAGAAAGGAGTCTTGACTTAGAGACCATATCTTCTGACCAAGACTTCAACCAAAGTGCTCTGCGTGCAAGGACCACAAAACCTGAAGTCTTGGCATTCAAACGGACAATCTGCATGTTTGCATCACAGATAAAGGAGTTGGCTATTCTCAGAGCCTTAATTCTATCTTGAATCTCCTCAAGAGGGGATTCCAGCTCAATGAGTTCTGATAGGGAATCACACCAAGATTATAATTTTGACATGAGAACTGGGGCTGGGAAGGTCTGTGTAGCCTTTTTGTCTTCATAGACCCTATCTAGTTTAGGGATTTTAGAAACCTTCTTTAAAAGGAAGTGCAGATGTTGGAAAAACTCCGACAACTTGCTCTCTGATGCTACTGAGGTTACCTCATCCTCAGAGAGCTGAGATATACTAGCTAAGTCAGATTGAACGTTAGATAATTCTAGGTCTGTAGAGCTATGTTTGACTTTTCTCTTACGTTTCCCAGAGATAGGTAAGGCCATGGACAAAGCAGATTGTAACTACGTAGTAAAGACTGCTGGAAAAAAAGCCCTCCTGTAGGAGGAATAGGTATGCCTCAGGGAACTGCATGTGAAACAGGGTTAAAACCAGGTTATGGAGTTAAGGTAGGCATCTCCTTGACAACTGAGTCCTGAGAGGTTGACGTCTCAGAGGGGTAAAATTTGTTAGAAGAGTTAACATCTTTTGCTCCCTTTCTGGACATTAGAACATCCCCTAGGCAAATGGAACAGAGTTGTGCAGGAGGACAGACCAAGGTCTCCTCGCAATATAGGCAGGCATTGGAAATAGTTACAGATATCATAGGACCCTCTAAAGGGTTAACAGCAGAGTCCTCCATAGCTGGAGATTAATCCCTCACAAGGAACAAAAATGTATAATTTCACAAATATATTGAAGGCACCTCTATCCCACACCAATGGCTGGGGCACTCCTAGATACCCAGAGCAAACTCCCTGTCGTGTTCTAGACCGTGCAGCAGGAGAATCGGTATCGCAACTCCGGAGCCGATCACATCCAATCACGTGGTGCGCAAATAGGTGCCTTGCCTTTTTAGATAGAAGCACGCAAAAAGAAAATGTGCAGTGATCTAAGCCTTCCAATGCCTCTGCAGTTCCATTATGCATGAGCCAAAATACACCCAAACCCCTCACAGGTGCTCTAGAAAAGAGCAAAGCAGTACACAATCCCCATACTGTTCCTTCTTCCCATCTCCATGTATAAGGAGAATTAGAGAAATAACCCTAGATCCTATAGAGGTGTACACAAGTCACATTGTGACCGGAGGAATCCCTAGCTTTAATAAATAAAAAGGGACTTACCCCGAATAGACATAGCCTTTCAGAGTGTGACAGTCATTAGCGATGTCCTGACAGGGACCTGAGTGAGAAGATAAAAATAGTGTAGCTCATCAACACTGTTTCCCCAGGAGCTGTTAGATTAATGGTCTAGATCCAGTCACAGGAAAACTTTCTCTGTATCTCTAGATCCTTACTTTCATTAACACTCTGAGAGATTTACATGACTACTTCAAGCCCCAGTCCTCTCTTGCAAAAATACCCATTAGACTATTTTCTTTCTTCTAACACTTTCTCTGCCGTCCTCCTCTAGTGACGAAAGGCAAAGAATGACTGGGAGGATAGAGGAAGTGGGAGGGATATTTATAGCCTTTGGCCGGGGTGTCTTTGTCTCCTCCTGGTTGCCAGGTGATGATATTCCCTAAAGTAAGGAATGAAGTTGTGGACTCTCCCTGCCTTTGGAAAAAAAAAACTAACTAACCCCAAAAGTTGTACTCACCGTTGGGAAAACCAGCTTCTCTTGATCCAACATTGGGCCCTCTTCATCCAGGTTTCTGGTGCCGAGGCACATCTTTGCGGAGTCAGGCTTCGTGGCCTCTTCTGCCACCTCCACTCTACAATCTTCATCCATGTTAGGGCCCTCTTTATCCCTGTTCCTGGCAATGGGGGCCCAACTTTGTTGAAGCAGCCTTCGGCTGCCTTCTTAACGACCTCTACTCAACATTTTCTTTTCTTTGGCTCTCTTCTACAAGCCCTCATCTTTGCAATTCTGAAAGCGTTGAACCCCTATATATAGGGGTACCACTTAATCCCGATTAGCAGATTTTAGAATGAGCAGTAATGAATTCTGGTGGAGACTTCCCTCTACTAGGTATGCCTTGAGAATCAAAGCTTTAATCCAAGGTAATTGAAGTAGCTTTTTGTCCCTTGTGGGGCCAGAGAAATTGATGAAGGTAGAAGAATGTGTGTACTCTCTAGTGGCTTGAAGATAAATTTCAAGGCACTGACTACATCCAAGTTATGAACTAATCTCTCTATTTTTTTGGCGCTCAACTGAGAGATGGGACTTTAATTTTCTGATTGATGTTTTCAGAAGAAACAAGCTTAGGAAGGAAAAATAACTTTGCTCTTCAAACTGCTTCATCCTGATGAAATCGCATGTAAGGAGAATCACAAGTGAAAGCAGACATTTCAGACACCCTTCTGACTGAGGAAATTAACTACAAATAAAGAACCTTCAAAGACAACAGTCGAATGTGCAACTCATGCAAAGGTTCAAATAGCTTAACCTGAAGAACTCTCAAAGCCAAATTAGGGTTCCATGGAGGGGGAGAATGCCTGATAACTGGTCTTATCCTGACCAATGGCACTTTGAGTACAGCTTTGGTGATTGATGTAAGCTACTGCTTTAACACTGTCTGACTGAAACCTCAGAAAAGACTCCTGTTGTAACAGGGACCAAACTGTGGAGAGCCCTGAAGGTTGAACAGAATTCCATGTTGATCGGTAACTATACCTATCAAGAAGACCCTGTGCTCTCCAGGAACCCCCAGACTGTACCCCAACCTAGCAGATGGTGTCTGTGATTATTACCAAATTAAAATGGAGAAATATGGCTCCCTGAATCAATGATTGGTGAGTCTGCCTTTAAGATAAAGATTGTCTTGTCCTGAAGTCTAAAGAGATTTTTTGAGACAGGTTGTTGTAATCTCCATTCCATTGTTGCAACATTTGAACGTAAGTGGAATTTGGCAAAAGGTACGACATCTTAAGTTGCTATCATGAGACCAACTACTTTCATGCATTGAAGCACTGTAGGAAGAATAGTTTGTTAGAGAAGGGTAGAAACCTTCTTTAAATTGAGTCTGCTTGAGCAAAGAGAGAAAGTCTGCCCCATACTAGATCCGGTTTATAAAAAAAGCCCAGAATGGCAACTCTGGTTAGTCTTAGTAGAGAGCTCCTCAGGAGATTTTCAAACCATGTGAATAAAGTAACTGAAGAACTGTGTTTCTTCATGAATCATCTGAAAGGAAGCACCCGGTACCAGAATGTCATCTAGGTAAGAATCTACTGCAATGCTCTCCAAGTACTTCTATGACGATTCTTGGTGCTGCTGCTGCCAGACCAAATAGGAGTGCCACAAATTAGTAATGCCTGTTTGGAAAGGCAAATCTGACATATTTTTAATGATCCTTGTGAATAGGGATATGCAAATAGAGATCTTTCAAGTATATGGTAGACATAAATTAACCCTCCTGCTCTAAAAGGTAATATTGTGTGAATAGTCTGCAATTTTAAATTTGGAACTTTCAGAAATGTGTTCTTAGTTTTGCGATCCACTAACAGATGTATGCAACATATAGCCTGCCAGGTGAAAGGATCTCTGGAGGAAATCGTCAAGTTTTCTGTCCATCAGATACTTAAAATCGGTACTTTCCTCTTAAGTACGCCTAGCCAAAATGGTGATCGCACTGTCCATCTATCTTTGGAATAGTCTCCCATACATCCAATTATTCAGAAGGTAAAGGGAAAATGTTTTTGAATTTGGTGGAGGGAACAAAGGATATGCCAGGTTTGTTCCATTCATTGCTAATTAGCTTAGAAACCACATCAAGAACCAGGAAGGTATATGGCTTCTTTGTGGCTGCCTTCAAAGAACTTATCAATCTTTTTCACAAATTGTTTGTCTGCACCAGTTTGTTTTATAATGATTTAGGATTGTATGGATAAGTGAGAATCTAAAATTAAATTAGCACAGAAACAGGGTGGATAAAAATCAATGATTTAAAAAAAAAAAGAAAATAATTTTTTTTTTATTAAATCAGATTATTTTTTATTTAAATAGGATTTTTTTTTTTAAATTAAAATTCCTTTTGAGGAAAAATCTAACTAAAGATAGTTTAAGATACATTATAATCTAAAGGTCATTCATCCTGAAATATAAATTAGTTTTTATTTATATAGCATGAGGCTGTATATTCATGGCTGTAATGTTAGTTTGTTTTTTAGTAAATTAATTCCATTAATCCATTCACAGTGTCATGCTCTCCCAAAGGTTTCACTCAGATTAGTTGGAACAATTTTTCTATGTTGAAGATATTATCATATATTATTAATAACATGCCCCTTCTTTGCAGCAAAGTGTTATAAAATTGATAGAGTTGATAAACAGACCTTAAAGGGATATAATCCTTAAAGATAACTTTTGGGTTTCAGATGGAGCATACTATTTTCAGATTTACTTCTATTATCAGATTTGCTTTTGTTAAAGGAAAGCAATACTCTACTGGGGACTAGCTGAATATATTGGGCGAGACTGTGACAAGCAGCTAGCTCACAATAGTGCATTGCTTCTGAGTCTACCTATGCAGGCATTTTAACAATGGATACAAAGAGAACAAAGCAACTTATATAAGAGAAGCCAGTTGGAAAATTGTTAAAAATTGCATGTTTTTTTCTGAATCATTAAAGGGACATGAAACCCACATTTTTTCTTTTGTGATTTAGAAAGAGCATGTCATTTTAAACAACTTTCTAATTTACTTCCATTATCTCATTTGCTTCATTCTCTTGATATCACTTGCTGAAAAGCATATCTAGATATGCTCAGTAGCTGCTGATTGGTTGCTGCACATAGAGGCCTTGTGTGATTGGCTCGCACATGTGCATTGCTATTTCTTCAACAAAGGATATCTAAAGAACTGAGCAAATTAGATAATATAAATAAATTGGAAAGTTGTTTAAAATTACATGCCCTATCTGAATCATGAAAGTTTAATTTTGACTAGACTGGCCCTTTAAAGTTTCATTTTGACTTTACTGTCCCTTTAATGCCATTGCTCCCCTGCAAATCTATGTACACAGAACCAACCAATACTAAGTAACAAGGCACTCAATGAATAGAAAATTGTTTGGAGTGGAATTGATCGATTTAAATCGGTTTTACTGACTAGTGATTTAAATCAAATCTACCCTGCACAGAAATACAGCATAAAAGACACAGACAGGGTTAACCCCCTCAAAGGAACTCACACATAATGGCACAATGTAAGACTGAAGTCCCTGTGAAGGAATCAGAAAAAATTGGGTACTGTCTTTTTAAGAGGAAAAATCTGAGGGCCTGCTGAGAATGAGGACTGGAGCTTCAGTATATTCTAAAGCAGACACTGGTAAATTTAGAGAGACAGTACCTCAATTTGACTGTAAATGTATAAAAGTGCCTAAAAGTGCTTAAAACTGTATGAAGTGTTATATGGTGTATGTAACTATGTCCCAGGGCTATGTGAAACATGTGTACATGTTCATGCTAATAGCCTGTGTGTTATAAAGGTGCATGGTACTTATCTGTCAGCCTATCTGAAGCAGTGCAAGCACGGTGCCAAGAAACTATAAAAGATACAGAACACTGTAGACCAGGAGATTGGCGGATATGCCAACATTTCACCTTGGAGGCTGGTGGCATCTCCACACATTTTCACTTCCTTGATGAACTCCTGTCGTATCTTCTTCCTTGTTTCTAGGTACTATGATGAAGATAATGGGTCTCAGATTGATTAGATAATAATCCCTTACAATCTTTCAGCTAGATTACGAGTTTTTGTCGGTAAGGCTTGCGGGGCTAACACTCCTATTTTTCTTACCGCTCCCTTTAAACAAAGCTGGTATTATGAGTTTTCTTTAAGCCGACGTTAGCCTCAGAAAAGTGAGCGTTGAGCAAAATTTAGCTCCACATCTCACCTCGATACCAGCGTTGCTTACGGTAGCAGTAAGCTGGCAAAACGCGCTCGTGCACGATTTCCCCATAGGAAACAATGGGGCTGAGCTGGGTTAAAAAAAAAACTAACACCTGCAAAAAAGCAGCGTTCAGCTCCTAACGCAGCCCCATTGTTTCCTATGGGAAAATAAAAAAATATGTCTACACCTAACACCCTAACATGAACACCGAGTCTAAACACCCCTAATCTTACACTTATTAACCCCTAATCTGCCGCCCCCAACATCGTCGCCACCTGCATTATACTATTAACCTCTAATCTGCCGCTCCGGACACCGCCGCCACCTACATTATACTTATAAACCCCTAATCTGCTGCCCCCAACATCGCCGACACCTACATTATAGTTATTAACCCCTAATCTGCCCCCCCCAACGTTGCCGCAACTATATTAAATTTATTAACCCCTAATCTGCCGCCGCCAACGTCACCGCCACTATAATAAAGTTATTAACGTCTAAACCTAAGTCTAACCCTAACCCTAACCCCCCTAACTTAAATATAATTTAAATTAAATGAAATTAATTTAACATAATTAAATAAATTAATCCTATTTAAAACTAAATACTTACCTATAAAATAAACCCTAAGCTAGCTACAATATAACTAATAGTTACATTGTAGCTATTTTAGGATTTATTTTTATTTTACAGGCAACTTTGTATTTTTTTTAACTAGGTAGAATAGTTATTAAATAGTTATTAACTATTTAATAACTACCTAGCTAAAATAAGTACAAAAAATAAATTTATGCTTACCTGATAAATTAATTTCTTCTATAGTACGACAAGTCCACTGATTCATCCTTTACTTGTGGGATATTATCCTCCTGCTAACAGGAAGTGGCAAAGAGCACCACAACAGAGCTGTCTATATAGCTCCTCCCTTAGCTCTACCCCCCAGTCATTCGACCAAAGGTACAGGAAGAAAAAGGAGAAACTAAAAGGTGCAGAGATGACTGAAGTTTAAAATCAAAAAATATAATCTGTCTTAAAATGACAGGGTGGGCTGTGGACTCGTCGTACCATAGAAGAAATTAATTTATCAGGTAAGCATAAATTTACTTTTCTTCTATAAGGTACGATGAGTCCACGGATTCATCCTTTACTTGTGGGATACAATACCAAAGCTACAGGACACGAATGAATGGGAGGGACAAGACAGATGGTTAAACAGAAGGCACCACTGCTAGAAGAACTTTTCTCCCAAAAATAGCCTCCAAAGAAGCAAAAGTATCAAATTTGTAAAATTTGGAAAAGGTATGAAGCGAAGACCAAGTCGCAGCCTTACAAATCTGTTCAACAGAAGCATCATTTTTAAAAGCCCATGTGGAAGCCACCGCTCTAGTAGAGTGAGCTGTAATCCTTTCAGGAGGCTGCTGTCCAGCAGTCTCATATGCCAAACGGATGATGCTTTTCAGCCAAAAAGAAAGAGAGGTAGCCATAGCTTTTTGACCTCTACGTTTTCCAGAATAGACAACAAACAAAGAAGATGTTTGACGGAAATCTTTGGTTGCTTGCAAGTAAAACTTCAAAGCACGAGCCACGTCCAGGTTGTGCAACAGACGCTCCTTTTTAGAGGAAGGATTAGGACACAGAGAAGGAACAACAATTTCCTGATTAATATTCCTATTAGAAACAACCTTAGGAAGGAATCTAGGTTTGGTACGCAAAACCACCTTATCAGCATGGAAAACAAAATAAGGCGAGTCGCATTGTAATGCAGATAGTTCAGAAACTCTTCAAGCCGAAGAGATAGCAACTAAAAACAGAACTATCCAAGATAGAAGCTTAATATCTATGGAATGCATAGGTTCAAACGGAACCCCTTGAAGAACTTTAAGAACTAAATTCAAACTCCATGGCGGAGCAACAGGTTTAAACACAGGTTTGATTCTAACTGAAGCCTGACAGAATGACTGAACGTCTGGAACATCTGCCAGATGCTTGTGAAGTAGAATTGATAAAGCAGATATCTGTCCCTTTAAGGAACTAGCTGATAGCCCCTTCTCCAATCCTTCTTGGAGAAAGGACAAAATCCTAGGAATCCTGATCTTACTCCATGAGTAGCCTTTGGATTCGCACCAATAAAGATATTTACGCCATATCTTATGATAAATTTTCCTATTGACAGGCTTTCGAGCCTTAATCAAGGTATATATGACCAACTCAGAGAAACCCCGCTTGGATAAAATCAAGCGTTCAATCTCCAAGCAGTCAGCCGCAGAGAAACTAGATTTGGATGCTGGAACGGACCTTGAATCAGAAGGTCCTGTCTCAGGGGCAGAGTCCATGGTGGAATGGATGACATGTCCACCAGGTCTGCATACCAAGTCCTGCGTGGCCACGCAGGTGCTATCAAAAACACAGAAGCTCTCTCCTGTTTGATTCTGGCAATCAAATGGGGAAGGAGAGGAAATGGTGGAAACATCTTTCCTGAATCAGAAATCTCTCCCTCAGACAGCAAATCCCTCACCCCCAACTCAGAACATTGTGAGGGTACATCGGATATGGCTAATAAAGCGTCAGAGGGCTCAGCATTTGTTCTCACACCAGACCTACTGCGCTTCCCCTGCAACCCAGGCAGCTTAGATAAAACCTCTGTGAAGAACTTTAAGAACTAAATTCCAACTCCATGGCGGAGCAACAGGTTTAAACACAGGTTTGATTCTAACTGAAGCCTGACAGAATGACTGAACGTCTGGAACATCTGCCAGATGCTTGTGAAGTAGAATTGATAAAGCAGATATCTGTCCCTTTAAGGAACTAGCTGATAGCCCCTTCTCCAATCCTTCTTGGAGAAAGGACAAAATCCTAGGAATCCTGATCTTACTCCATGAGTAGCCTTTGGATTCGCACCAATAAAGATATTTACGCCATATCTTATGATAAATTTTCCTATTGACAGGCTTTCGAGCCTTAATCAAGGTATATATGACCAACTCAGAGAAACCCCGCTTGGATAAAATCAAGCGTTCAATCTCCAAGCAGTCAGCCGCAGAGAAACTAGATTTGGATGCTGGAACGGACCTTGAATCAGAAGGTCCTGTCTCAGGGGCAGAGTCCATGGTGGAAAGGATGACATGTCCACCAGATCTGCATACCAAGTCCTGCGTGGCCACGCAGGTGCTATCAAAAACACAGAAGCTCTCTCCTGTTTGATTCTGGCAATCAAATGGGGAAGGAGAGGAAATGGTGGAAACATCTTTCCTGAATCAGAAATCTCTCCCTCAGACAGCAAATCCCTCACCCCCAACTCAGAACATTGTGAGGGTACATCGGATATGGCTAATAAAGCGTCAGAGGGCTCAGCATTTGTTCTCACACCAGACCTACTGCGCTTCCCCTGCAACCCAGGCAGCTTAGATAAAACCTCTGTGAGGGTAGTATTCATAACTGCGGCCATATCTTGCAGGGTGAAAGAATTAGACGCACTAGAAGTACTTGGCGTCGCTTGTGCAGGCGTTAATGGTTGTGACCCTTGTGGAGAATTAGATGGCATAACCTGATTCCCTTCTGACTGAGAATCATCCTGCAACATACTTTTAGTAGCTAAAATATGTTCTTTGCAATTTATTGACCTTTCAGTGCATGAGGGACACATTCTAAGTGGGGGTTCCACAATGGCTTCTAAACATATGGAGCATTGACTTTCCTCAATGTCAGACATGTTGAACAGGCTAGTAATGACTACAAACAAGCTTGAAAAACACTTTATTTAGTGAAAAAACAACAATCTTAAAAAACGGTACTGCGCCTTTAAGAGAAAAAAAGCATACACGTTCTGAAAAACTGCTTTAAAATACACCAAACTTTCCAAATTTTTGATAGCAGACTCAATTTGTGTAGTTAAGTTTGCCCTGCAAGAAATTAAAACATTTAACCCTTTAATGCGCAAACTGGATTAAAATAAGGCCTAAATCCGGAAAAAAACACCCCAGCACCTCGCCACAGCCCTGCTGTGGCACCTACCTGCCCTCAGGGATAGTAAATATTCGATTTGGCCCAAAACATTCACAAGGGCCCTCAGGAGTTGGAGCTTGCTGAGTGAAAACAACTGCGCATCTGAGGCGCGAAAATAGGCCCCGCCCATCTCACTCGATGTCTCTACAGCCTCAAAGAACCGCACCAGAGCGGTTTTAAACTAGCCATGTGGGTTCTGAGACCCAAAAAATAAGCCAAGTGTACCCTCAATAAAGTTGCCCAAAAAACGTTATTCCCACAAAACGTTAAAAGCACTTCCAGTTACAAAACGTTTGCCCACAAACATTCAAAAACTCAGTGTCTACCATTTTTTAATTAGCCCCTTATTGCAAGCTTAGTAATGCCCTTCTATAGCTCTTAGGATTACTGCTTACCCTTACCCTCATGGGGATACTGTCAGCCTTTCTGAAATACACAGTCTCTCCAGAAAAAATGACTGAACATACCTCACTGCTATATAGCATGAAAACGTTCCTCACACTAAAGTTTCCTGCACTCCTCAGCCTCTGTGGGAACTGTACTGGATCTTAGTGACAAATGCTAAGATCATCATCCTCCAGGCAGAAGTCTTCATCCATCTGCTGCCTGAGAGTAAATAGTACACACCGGTACCATTTAAAACAAAAAACTCTTGCTTGAAGAAATTAAAAACTAATATTTTATCACCTCTTTCACTTTACCCTTCTTAGTACTTAAGAGTAGGCAAAGAGAATGACTGGGGGGTGGAGCTAAGGGAGGAGCTATATAGACAGCTCTGCTGTGGTGCTCTTTGCCACTTCCTGTTAGCAGGAGGATAATATCCCACAAGTAAAGGATGAATCCGTGGACTCGTCATACCTTATAGAAGAAATTACCTGTAAAATAAATCCTAACCTAAGTTACAATTACACCTAACACTACACTATCATTAAACTAATTACCTAAACTACCTACAATTAATTACAATTAAATTAAATAAACTAAATTACGAGAAAAAAAAAACACTAAATTACAGAAAATAAAAAAGAATTACAAGAATTTTAAACTAATTACAATCTAATCCCCCTAATAAAATAAAAAAGCCCCCCAAAATAATAAAATTTCCCTACGCTACACTAAATTACAAATAGCCCTTAAAAGGCATTGCCCCAAAGTAATCAGCTCTTTTACCTGTAAAAAGAAAATACAATACCCCCCCCAACATTACAACCCACCACCCACACACCCCTACTCTAGAACCCACCCAATCCCCCCCTTAAAAAACCTAACACTAACCCCCTGAAGATCACCCTACCTTGAGCCGTCTTCACCCAGCCGGGCACAAGTGGTCCTCCATACGGCAGAAGTCTTCATCCGATCGGGGCAGAAGAGATCCTCCAGATGGCAGAAGGCTTCATCCAGGCGGCATCTTCTATCTTCATCCTTCCGGAGCGGAGTGGGTCCATCTTCAATCCAGCCGACACGGAGCATCCTCTTCAAACGAAGTCCTAACGAAGAATGAAGGTTCCTTTAAATGACGTCATCCAAGATGGCGTCCCTTGAATTCCGATTGGCTGATAGAATCCTATCAGCCATTCGGAATTAAGGTAGGAAAAATACTATTGGCTGATGTTATCAGCCAATCGGATTGAAGTTCAATCCGATTGGCTGATCCAATCAGCCAATAGGATTGACCTCGCATTCCATTGGCTGATTTTACAGGTAAAAGAGCTGATTACTTTGGGGCAATGCCCCGCAAAAGGCCCTTTTAATGGCTATTTGTAATTTAGTATAGGGTAGGGAAATTTTATTATTTTGGGGGGCTTTTTTATTTTATTAGGGGGATTAGATTAAGTGTAATTAGTTTAAACTTCTTGTAATTCTTTTTTTATTTTCTGTAATTTAGTGTTGTTGTTTTTTCGTAATTTAGTTTATTTAATTTAATTGTAATTAATTGTAGGTAGTTTAGGTAATTAGTTTAATGATAGTGTAGTGTTAGGTGTAATTGTAATTTAGGTTAGGATTTATTTTACAGGTAATTTTGTACTTATTTTAGCTAGGTAGTTATTAAATAGTTAATAACTATTTAATAACTATTCTACCTAGTTAAAATAAATACAAACTTATCTGTAAAATAAATATAAACCCTAAGCTAGCTACAATCTAACTATTAGTTATGTTGTAGCTATCTTAGGGTTTATTTTATCGGTAAGTATTTAGTTTTAAATAGGATTAATTTATTTAATTATGTTAAATTAATTTAGTTTAATTTAAATTATATTTAAGTTAGGGGGGTTAGGGTTAGACTTAGGTTTAGGGGTTAATACATTTATTATAGAAGCGGCGACATTGGGGTCAGAAGATTAGGGGTTAATAAATGTAGGTAGGTGTCGGCGACGTTGGGGGGGCAGATTAGGGGTTAATAAAATTTAACTAGTGTTAGGGAGGCGGGAGTGCGGCGGTTTAGTGGTTAATACATTTATTAAAGTGGCGGTGATGTCCGGTCGGCAGATTAGGGGTTATTAATTGTAGGTAGGTGGCGGCAACATTGGGGGCGGCAGATTAGGGGTTAGTAAATATAATGTAGGTGTCGGCGATGTTCGGTCGGCAGATTAGAGGTTAAAAAAAATTATTTTAGTGTTTGCGATGTGGGGGGCCTCGGTTTAGGGGTTAATAGGTAGTTTATGGGTGTTAGTGTACTTTATAGCACTTTAGTTAAGAGCTTTATGTTCCGGCGTTAGCCCATAAAACTCTTAACTACTGACTTTTAAATGTGGTAGGAGTCTGGACAGGAGAGGGTCTGCCACTCACTTCTTCTAAGACTCGTAATAGCAGCGTTAGGCAAATCCCATTAAAAAGATAGGAATTGACGTAAGGGGATTTGCTGTAGCCTCGAGTCGCAGAAGAAAAGTGAGAGGTACCCCTGCACCTGCCAGACTCGTAATACTATCGGGCGTTAAAAAGCAGCGTTGGAAGCTCTCAACGCTGCTTTTTAAGGCTATTGCCAAACTCGTAATCGAGGCAAATGTGTAGATCAGTACTTTAAGTTTCATCATCCTCCTCGCTGGGGACAAATAAATTGACTAAGGTATTATTGGAACTGGTAGGGATTAAAGTTCTGCTGCCTGCTTCTTTAGGACTGAAGTTTAATCCCACATACGATGGCTTGAGGACTCTCACTATCTTATGAAATGAATAGTGTTTTCATAGTACAGTATTCACTTTGTTGTAGTGATTTTTTATTTATATATTTTTTCTTTCTTTCAACTATTCATTTGTGAGCATTCGTATGTTCTTGAGGATTAACACAGATAGTGATTTTGCGGAGCAGCCTCAGCTTGTTGGAGATACATACACCTTGCAATAGGTGTCATCAGATTATTAGTACATTTTTTAGATCATAGAATATATTGTTCCCTTATTAGATAGGTATAGTAGAGTTATGATAATCAATAAGAAGTGTTCAACGGTATCAGTGAAGAATGTTTAAATTGTGTAATGCAGAGAGGGTGTCAAAAAGAATGTGACAATGTGAAAGCATGAAATACCAATGCCTCTTAAAGGGACAGTATACACTCATTTTCAAATAACTGCATGTAATAGACACTACTATAAAGAATAATATGCACAGATACTGATATAAAAATCCAGTATAAAACCGTTTAAAACTTACTTAGAAGCTTTCCGTTTTCTGTTGAAAAGGTTACTGGAAACCCCACTGCAAGTGGGAAAAATCAGACACTCCCCCCTCCCCCTGCATATGAAAAGACCCTTTACACAAACAGGAGCAAGTTTGAGTAGGTATCCGTCGGTATTCTCCTAAAACTTTGGGGCTTGGATAGGAGTCTGAAAATCAGAGCAATGTTTTAAAAAAAAAAAAAAAAAAAACTATACATTTTTTTAAAAAAAAACCTGTATGGACTATATAAATGGAGCATCTACAAAACATTTAAGCAAAGAAAAATCAAGTGTATAATGTCCCTTTAAAGAACAAGCTACATTTTTAAACAATTCTACTCTGTATGAAGTCTGAATAACTTTGCCTGTCAACCAGGACTTGTAAAGCCAGTCATATCAGCTTTATAATCAATGGCTTAATCCCTGGGTAAACAGACCACCATACGTGTACGTATTGTTTCATGTAAGATGCTCTGGCTGCACCACCAAAGTTAGCTCTGCACAGCTAGAAATGAGCGGGTCTAATTTAGGAAGGAGGGTTGCCAAAACCGCTGATACGATGCCATTGTCAGCACACACCTTGTCAAGTGTAATTATCTCCATCACTTAAAATATAAACGTTTCTTAAACAGGTAGAGGAAATGGTGAATGCAAACACTGAGGGAAAGCGGTGTCCAGTCCATTATCTACTAGTCTACTCTTCCAAATTAATGGGAGTTGTGGGTTCCTTTAGATGGCAGAGAATCATTTAAGAAGCCGTGAAGTTTCACAATTTTTGTGTACCTATTTGCTTGAAAAGTATTACAAGGTTCAAATATGTTCTTCTAGCTAAATAACAGGGGCCCAAAAGGCAACCCCTCCAATGCATTTGATCTGCCCTTCAACATTCCCAAACCAAATACTGAAGTCTCTACCACATACAAATAGTTTGGCACATTTGCTTATTAAATCAATATTGCTTTCATGCAGTAAATGCCTACTGATGGAGATGGATGGTACAAATACCGACCACTTGAAATCTGGCCCTAAGTGTTTAGCTTTTGTTTTATTGCCTGCATGGGTTTGTATTCAAGCATAGACTAGGCTGCTCAGAAGTGTGGTGTTGCATCTATAATATTGTAGAGAATACCAGTCCTATAGAGGACAGAGGGGTTGAGGTTGGATGTTTGGATGTATGTGTAGACAGGATTTAACCTGGGACATGATCTACTTTTTTACACAGTATCAATGCCAAGTAGAATATAGCAATTTCTGGGACAGCCACTGCAAGAAGCCAATGGTCCAGTAAAGGGGATTAGTGGGCAAGTTTAGGAAAACCACCTGGACAAACAAATGTAAGTATGGAAATCACAGGACATAGATAAGAGGCAGTAACAAAACATCAGTTCTCACTAGCAAAAGCAGATTCATGCAAGTCCAAAAAACAATGAGCTAGAGGCCAGTACATAAAGAGTACATAAAGAATTACAAAGGACACTGAAAAATGTCCTATAGCACTCATATAGATAAATAAATGCCAGTGTTTAGAAAAGGATTATGAGCGTAACGGTTCTGGATGCGGCTGGCTGATTATCTATCAATGCATATCTCTTATATATATATATATATATATATCTTTCTATCTATCTATCTATCTATCTATCTATCTATCTATCTATTTATCTATCCCAAACAGTGTATCCAAAAGCAAGAAAGAAGACTAGCCTATGTGCAAGTAGAGTCAAGGCCAGTGAAAGGCCCGATAATCGATTACAAGGATTTCCTCAGAGAGTTGGGACATATGGTGGTTTTACAGATAGGTAAGGGGGATCATGCTCATAAAATTGAAAATGTTCAACTCTTAGAGCCAGATTACGAGTGGCGGGTTAACAGTTATGCACATGCGATAAGGGATTTATCTTGGCTGTTTGCGCAAATTGTTTTTTTTTCCACTCGTATATCAAGATGGAAGTAAATTCATCCGCTTGAGCACAATCATGATTTATGCTAGATTAAATACCACGTTCTCAGAGCTCTGGTTAACTGTTTCGCAAAACAAAAGTGTCACAAAACACATCGTACAGTTACACTCATAACACCATCTAATAAAAATTATAAAAAAAAAAATATTGCACACAAAAGTTATAAAGGCTCAAAGATATAAGGCCTCAGGTTTACTAGTCATGGGTTGATAGTTACTTGCCCAGAGGTAAAAAGTTACTAGTCAACTCGATGTTAAAGATAGTACCCACACACACACACACACATATATATATATATATATATATAAAAATACTAGTCCTAAAGCCCGTTCACACGGGACATTTTTTGCAGTACAGCGGTCCCACCCCTTGCGCTCTCTCCCTCCCCCTCTCTTTTGCTCTCTCTCTCTCCCCCCTCTCTTTTGCTCTCTCTCTCCCCCTCTCTTTTGAGCTCTCTCTCCCCCCTCTCTTTTGTGCTCTCTCTCTCCCCTCTTCTCTTTTGCACTCTCTCTCCCCCCTCTCTTTTGCGCTCTCTTTCTCCCTCTCTCTTTTGCGCTCCCCCTCCCCCCTCTCTTTTGCGCTCTCTCTGCCCCTCTCTTTTGCTCTCTCTCCTCCTCTCTTTTGCGCTCTCTCTCTCCCATCTCTTTTGCGCTCTCTCTCCCCCATCTCTTTTGCGCTCTCTCTCCCCCTCTCTTTTGAGCTCTCTCTCTCCCCCATCTCTTTTGTGTTCTCTCTCCCCCTCTCTTTTGTGCTCTCTCCCCCCTCTCTCTCTCCCCCCCTCTCCTCTCTCTCTCTCTCCCCTTCTCTCTCTCCCCCCTCTCTTTTGTGCTCTCTCTCTCCCCCTCTTTTGCTCTCTCTCTCCCCCTTCTCTTTTGCGCTCTCTCTCCCCCTCTCTTTTGCGCTCTCTCCCCCTCTCTTTTGCGCTCTCTCCCCCTCTCTTTTGCGCTCTCTATCCCATCTCTTTTGCGCTCTCTCCCCCCCTCTCTTTTGCTCGCTCTCCCCCTCTCTTTTGCTCTCCCTCTCTCCCCCCTCTCTTTTGTGCTCTCTCCCCCTTCTCTTTTGCGCTCTCTCTCTCCCCCTCTCTTTTGTGCTCTCTCTCTCCCCTCTCTTCGCACTCTCTCCCCTCCTCTTTTGCTCTCTCCCCCCATCTCTTTTGTGCTCTCTCTCCCCCTCTCTTTTGAGCTCTCTCTCTCCCCCATCTCTTTTGCGCTCTCTCTCCCTCTCTCTTTTGAGCTCTCTCTCTCCCCCCCTCTCTCCCCCCCCTCTTTTGTGCTCTCTCTTCTCCTCTCTTTTGAGCTCTCTCACCACTCTCTCCCCCTCTCTCTCCCTCCCCTTTTTCTCTCCCCCTCCTCTCTCTCTACCTCCCCTCTCTCCCCCTCCCCTCTCTCCCCCCTCCCCTCCCCCCATCCTCTCTCCCTCCCTCCCCCCTCCTCTCTCTCTCTCTCTCTCTCTCCCCCCTTCTCTCCCCCCTCCTCTCTCTCTCTCTCCCCCCTCCTCTCTCTCTGTCCCCCCTCCTCTCTCTCTCCCCCCTCCTCTCTCTCTCTCTCTCTCTCTCTCTCTCCCTCCCTCCTCTCTCTCTCCCCCTCCTCTCTCTCTCTCCCCCCCTCCTCTCTCTCTCTCTCTCTCTCCCCCCTCCTCTCTCTCTCCCCCCTCCTCTCTCTCGCCCTCCTCTCTCTCTCTCTCTCTATCCCCCCTCCTCTCTCTCTCTCCCCCTCCTCTCTCTCTCCCCCCTCCTCTCTCTCTCTCCCCCCTCTCTCTCTCTCCCCCTCCTCTCTCTCTCCCCCCTCCTCTCTCTCCTCCTCCTCTCTCTCCCCCCCCTCCTCTCTCTCTCCCCCCTCCTCTCTCTCTCCCCCCTCCTCTCTCTCTCCCCCTCCTCTCTCTCTCTCTCCCCCCCTCTTCTCTCTCTCCCCCCTCCTCTCTCTCTCTCCCTCCTCCCACTTTCCCCCCCTCCTCTCTCTCCCCCCCTCTCCTCTCTCTCTCCCCTCTCTCTTTTGTGCTCTCTGTCCCCCTCCTCTCTCTCTCTCCCCCTCTCTTTTGTACTTTCTCTCCCCCTCTCTTTTGCACTCTCTACCCCCCCCTCTCTTTTGCTCTCTCTCTCTCCCCCTCTCTTTTGTGCTCTCTCTCTCTCTCCCCTCTTTTGGTTTCTCTCCCCCCCCTCTCTTTTGCTCTCTCTCCCCCATCTCTTTTGCGCTCTCTCCCCCCTCTCCTCTCTCCCCTCCTCTCTCTCTCTCTCTCTCTCTCTCTCTCCCCTCCTCTCTCTCTCTCTCTCTCTCTCCCCTCCTCTCTCTCTCCCCCTCTCCTCTCTCCACCCTCTCCTCTCTCTCCTCTCTCTCCCCCTCTCCTCTCTCTCTCTCTCCCCCCTCTCCTCTCTCTCTCTCTCTCTCTCCCCCCTCTCCTCTCTCTCTCCCCCTCTCCTCTCTCTCTCCCCCCTCTCCTCTCTCTCTCTCCCCCCTCTCTCTCTCCCCTCCTCTCTCTCCCCTCCTCTCTGTCTCTCAGTCTATCCTCTCTATCTTGCGACCGTTGCAGCGATGTCGGGGGCGGCAGATTAGGGGTGTTTAGACGTGGGGTTTATGTTAGGGTGTTAGGTTTAAACATAACTTTTTCTTTCCCCATAGACATCAATCCCTATAGTGCTCAAAATTTGTAATCTAGCTGTATGATCGTTATATATACTGTGTGTATATATATATATATATATATATATATATTGTTTTTTGCAAAAAAAAAAAAACACATTGGCTCTATGGGGAAAATATATTTATGAATGAATAGAACATATTCTTCTATGTGAAGAACATTGGAATGTGAAATATTCATATTTTCATGTCGGGTTAGCGCACTTGACTATGCGATCGTGTTTTTGCCCGACTTTCCACTTTTTTTGCTTCATTAATTTTTATGGAGGAATAGGTTATCGCGTGCGCAACATCCAAAGTTCTGCTTTTTACGCACGTCGAGTTAGCGCACGAGCGAAAACAGTTTACTTTCAAATCATAATACGAGCTCAGCCTAACGCACACAAAAAGCTTACTTCTAGCGCAGTTAACACTTGAGCGGGAGCATTAAATATCATTCCCCTGTGTAATCTATGCCTTAATTGGCTGAATTCTTCTATCAGGCTTTATCATGTTTCTGATATGCTACAAATAAGCAAGCCTTACAGTTATCATATTTCATATATTTTGTATTTTGATCTGCTTTTGCTTTTTTCCTGTTCCTTGTACTACAAAACTAAATTTATGGCAAGTTACTTGGGTAAATTGGGTATAGCAATGCATCATTTTTTTATGATGTTTCTTTTTCCCTATCTCTCTATGTTTATTTCTTATATTCTCTATGGTTTATTTATATTTCATAATTTAAGCAGCAGATAAGACTTCATTGTATTTAAAGGGACAGTCTAATCAAAATGAAACTTGCAGGACTGAGATAGAGCATGCAATTTTAAACAACTTTTAATTTAATTTTATAATCAAATTTGCTTTGTTCTCTTGATATTCTATGTTGAAAGCTAAACCTAGGTAGACTCATGTGCTAAATTCTAAGCCCTTGAAGGCTGCCTATAATCTCAGTGCATTTTGACAGTTTTTATACAGCTAGACAGTGCTAGTTCATGTGTGCCATATAGATAACATTGTGCCCACATCCGTGGAGTTAGTCAGCACTGATTGGCTAAAATGCAAGTCTGTCAAAAGAACTGAAATAAGGGGCAGTTTGCAGAGACTTAGAAGTTAATCACAGAGGTAAAAAGTATATTAATATAACCGTGTTTGTTATGCAAAACTGGGGAATGGGTAAAAAAGGGATTATCTATCTTTTTAAACAATAACAATTCTGGAGTAGCCTGTCCCTTTAAAGTTGATGCGCGATCACCCTTTAAAAATTACTGATCTCTCCCTCACACCCTACTGGGAGGGTGATTACTTCTGATGTATCTCGTTTACATAGCTTTTTCAAAGCCATTACTGAAATATTGACTTTTTTAGTATAGGTCGAGATTTCAACAGGAAAAGCTGGTATTTCAAATATGTATACACTATAATACACTGCAACGGGTAAAATGTACAATTTAAAAATATTAGTGAAGACATTTTTACAGTATGATATCCCGGATTTATGTTAGATGACTTAACTTATATAAACAATATAAATTTGAAGGGATTGCTATGCAGCATTTCATGACAGCAAAAATTATCCAAGTGGGAAAAAATGATTTAGGACAGCAAAAATGGAAAGATTGTATTATACGCCAAATCTATGAATATTATCAAGTGCCTTGCAGTGCAATATAATTACTCATCAGGTAGTCTAATTTTATGCAAAGACAAAAGGAAAGGTAGAATAAGGAAATATCTCAAGTTAACCAGGCCAGTAATTCCAGCTAAATCCAAATGTCCGGTGAGATATCTATAACTGCTTTTAGTATTATAGATATATCACATATATTAGATGATACATTTAGTTAATTTCATTTTAGATATTATCATATTATGGTATATCACATTAGTTAGGATATATATGTTACATATCCACACTGAGTACACTCCTTCAATTTAGCACTATACCAACTGATACACATTATCAATTAGAATATATATCTTTTCATCACATATAGGGTGTTTATATAGACAGTCGTTAGACATCATATTAGGTTTCACAAATGCACATATTCTAACACCATCACTAATCCAACATATATGATTATATATTGTTATTTTTATAGAATTCACATTGAGATCAGTTCACTTATTTTATATCTAGTACTTTCACACTCAGAATCCCGTTGGAGACTCTGGCATATTATTAATTAGTATAGAACACAATTAGAAAAAATACAATTGTTCCTCTAGACGGACATATTATATAAGACATATAAATGCACATATTCCTATCACCTATCAATCACATAATATCAATTTGTTTAGTTTCATAGTATTAACATATTAAATACTTTGAGAATATAAATATATTCATAGGACAAAATGACATCTAGCATATCAACATTTAGTGCACTCTTAGAGAATGAAATACATTATCAATTGATACTAAATATTAATATAACATACACAAATATAATGTGCTTATCTAGATAAATATTATATAATATGTAAGGCGTATAAATGTATTCAAACCTTACTATTACTCTATAACATATTATTGGGTTACTATATGGATTATTTATTCTTCGTTTTAGAATCATCACATTCACCTAGTATTTCTATAACACTAATTAAATATTTCCATTGAGATGAAGTGGATCTATACCAATAAGGTTCACAGTAGCATGTTTTGTGATAAAACTATGTTATAGTCAGGTTAGATTTATAACCACTAACAAAACAGTGATACCATGGGTCTTATACTATAAGAGTGAAAATATATACAAGTAAGCTAACACATGGGCTAAGTAGTGTGAAGTGACAGATGTAAATAGGAGGCGTTGTGACATGCTGGTGGACCACAACCCCCTTTACGTAGGTCAGTGCTGCCGACTTAGTTAAATAACATCGTTGTGTATATATTAGAATCAGAGACTGGATGTAAAAGGTCTATACCTGGGCAATAGATCACGCCACTAGATTAGCAGCATAACTTTAAACAGCTTTCTACTGGCAACAGTCGATCTTCCTCGATCATGACATCACAGCTCACACGCTCACTGCCTAACTATTGGTTGAGTGGAGGGAGTGTCAGTAAGTCTGAGACATGATTGGTTCAATATCATTAAGTGCATTGTGCATTCAGCGAATAGTGTTCTCAAACGTAAACCCCAAACAAATCTAGTATAGTTTGCATTCAATCAAACATAATGGGGCTGATACTACACAGTCATTTGTCTATTCAGCAGTTTAAAAGACTGAATTATCTAAAGAATATGAGAACGATCTTTATATGACCACAAATCAAAATAGTAAGTATTACCTAAAAACTATGGAATAATCATTACATATTTCTAACGATAAACAATTCCTTCAGAAACACATTCAAAATCTATTTTGATATCTTTCAAGATGAGGATGATTAGGAGCTGTAATGAATGTATGCATTGTGTTGGGAATTTATGACAATAGTACATTGGATGTTAAAATATTAATCTGTATAAAGATTATATATATTGTCACATGCATTGCAATCTTGAAATATTTGACTATCATATAGTATCTTGATCGCAGCACAATGTGGTGTTTTACAATATATAAATGATGACTATTATTGTGTACTGATTGACTATGGTTTGATCATAATATTCAGCTTAATATTTTTATATTCATGATGATGATAAACATGTTGTGGATTGGGAATTAATCAATTAGGAATGTTTGTATTTACACACGCCCATTATGGGTGTGTACTCGTCAACTATTGGTCAAGGTTTAGTTTAAATAGACTGTCAGTTAGAAGGTGTATTATGCCTGATGAAACAGCCCATGCTGAGGCTGAGAAACGCATTGCATTGTAACCTCTGCTATTCAATGCTTTTAATATTGTTTTGAATAAACTAACTTGATTTATACAAGCTTTGGTTTACCACCTTCTTGAGCAGTTTCTACTACTGCTACTGACCATCTTTTCACACCGAGTGTGGCAGTGTCAGGATTATACCCTGGAATAGTTCCTGCTTCTTCCACTGGGGTTGTACTGTTCCTTTAACTGCCTCCTTTTCATTTCCTCTCACTATAAATTCTAAGCACTCCTACAGATCATTGATTGGTATTTTTGTGTTTTTCTTCACTAAGACATTTCTGCTAAGCCTCACTAGCACTCCGGGATAGCTTGCTCCGCTATCTCTGTCTATTGTTCTACAAGCAAGATCTCCCAACAGCTCCGGCACTTCTGCTTTCGATCTACAGTACAGCCGGATCTATTCGGATCACTCCGCGGTGACGTCACACGCCAACGGCACCGGTTGCTTCAACTCCTCACATCGGAGCTCCAGAACCGAATCAGCTACGAAGCCGCCTAACCTTCCAGAGAGATCTTTCCGGCCTCACTCAGGTAATGCCTGTTAACAATATGTTAGGATTATAAAGTGACTTAATCGGAATACAAGTATTAATCTTTACTCTGTCAATAATGCTTGCCTGCTTGCTTATCATAAGTTGTAAGTGAATCTCCTATTTTTGTGAATAACGCCTGCCTACAACTTACCTTGATTTAATATCAATTCTACAGAGCATTGTTAAACTTATGTCTACAATCTGCTTACAGATCAATATGCTATATATGAGTATAAAACAGGTTATCAGATGTTAGGGGGCTATGCTGCATCTATTCAGTGAAATCTCACATGTGGCAACTATCATAGTCTCCTTAGTCTAAGATTACCAGTACATAAAACTGCTTCATGAATACTGTGGGGCTCACTTTGCCTTTATAGGTAAATCTTATGAACTCCACATTGTTCACAGCAACAAAACATAACTTCATTTTTTAATCTCAGCAGCTGAGGTCTGATAACAGAACTTTTCTTTGTTCAGCTTGTTACAGCCTGACAGAATACCAAGCCCTTTAAACATGGACCCAGCTGAGATGGCATCACAGATACAAACCCTAAATCAGAAAGTAGATTTATTAGCTGATGGGTTGAACACACTTGAGGCAGAAAATGTAGCTTTAAAGGCATACATTAAGGATTATCTGGAGACTAAAATACATGTGCCTGAGCCACAAATTAGTCTGCCAGAAAAATTCTATGAAGACAGGGCACAATATAGGGACTTTAAAAATGCATGCTTGCTGCTGTTCACTCTGAAACCTCAGTCCTACCCTAATGACAGGACTAGAGTTTTAACTATTATATCTTTCCTAAGAGGAGAGCCTCGTAGTTGGGCCAATCATTTTTTTGAGACTAATGAGACAATACTAAATTCATTAGATCAATTCTTCTTAGCCCTGGGTCAATTATATGAAGACCCATTCAAACAGCAGACTGCAGAGACTGCACTCAGGGCCCTGAAACAGAAAAAAAGAGTAGTCGAAGACTATATCACAGATTTCAAGAGATGGGCAAAATATTCAGAATGGAATAATTTATCTTTGAGAAATCAATTCCGTCTGGGTCTATCAGACGCGGTCAAAGATGAATTGTCCCGTACAGACATACCTCCTACTTTAGAAGAGTTAATGAAGCTAACTATCACCATAGATAGAAGGCTAAGAGAAAGACAACATGAAAGGTCATATCCAGACACATACACTAAGAAAACCACTAGTAGCACACCCATAGCATCTTCTAGCAAGTCTAACATTGAGGCCATGGAGATTGGATTCTTAAGAGGGCCACTAAGTCCTCAAGAAAAAATCAGGCGAAGAGAAAACAACCTCTGCCTGTATTGCGCCTCTGACGAGCACTCTGTTAAAGAGTGTCCAGCCCTACAGAAATCTAACAAGGGTGAGTCATACACTTCCATTGACTGTTGTAGTACATATGATCTAAGAACATCATACTGTAAACTCTCACTTTCTTTTCAGTGGGATCACCATCACCTCAGCGTACCCGGAATAATTGATTCAGGAGCTACAGCCTGTTACATTGATAAAGAATTTACACATGTTAATAAAATTCCACTAATGCATAAAAAGTCTCCAGTTTTATTGAGAGGTATTGATGGTCGACCTGTATCATCAGGTCCTGTAGAATTTCAAACAATTCCACTTCTTGTTACAACCTCTGACCACAATAGGGAATTTTTAACCTTTGATGTGATAGCCTCACCAGTTTCCCCGGTCATACTAGGGTTGAATTGGTTAACATTACATAACCCACACATATCCTGGACAACCCTTTCTGTAACTTTCAATTCAAATTATTGTCAAACCACCTGTTTCCCACTCAACATCATGCACACTTCCAGTATACAGTCAGATTTCCAGCTTCCCGAACCATATAGGGACTTCACTGATGTTTTCAGTAAGACTGAGTCAGAAAATCTTCCCCCACATAGGAAGTATGACTGTCCTATTAAACTGGTACCTGGAGCAGACATACCATATGGTCATATTTTCCCTCTGTCTAAACCGGAGCTCACACATTTAAAATCATACTTAGAAGAGAATCTGAGGAAGGGTTTCATTCGGCCCTCCACCTCACCAGCTGGAGCTGGTATATTCTTTGTTAAAAACAAAGATGGCTCGTTACGGCCTATAGTTGACTATAGACAACTCAATAAAGTAACAATAAAAAACCGCTATCCCTTACCTTTGATCCCCGAGTTGATAGAGAGGCTAGAAGGGGCTAAATATTTCACAAAATTGGATTTAAGGGGAGCATATAATTTAATCCGAGTACGAAGTGGTGATGAGTGGCTCACGGCGTTCCGTACTCGCTACGGTCTATATGAGTACACCGTAATGCCCTTCGGGCTTTGTAACGCCCCGGCCATATTTCAGCATCTAATTAACGATCTCTTTCGAGATTTTTTGGATGTTTTCCTTGTCATTTATCTGGACGATATCCTTATCTACTCCAAAAGTTTATCTGAACATATCATACATGTCAGACAGGTCCTCTCCAGATTAAGGAGTAACTTCCTATATGCTAAAACAGAAAAGTGTATATTTAACACACAAAGCATTAGTTTTCTAGGTTATGTGATCACAGCAGATGGAATACACATGGAAGATACAAAGATCCAGGCTATTGTAAACTGGCCTCCACCCAAAAACAGAAAAGAGGTACAAAGATTTTTAGGCTTTGCGAACTTTTATCGTAAGTTTATAAAAAAACTTTTCTAGCATAGCAAAACCTTTAACTACTTTAACCAAAACTAATATACCCTTCAACTGGAATCATGACACCCAAAAGGTCTTCGAGTTGCTAAAACATCACTTTACAACTGCACCTATACTAAGGTTCCCCAACCCTGACCTACCTTATACCCTCGAGGTAGATGCCTCAGAGGTAGCTGTAGGTGCTGTCCTCTCACAACGATCAGGCATTAACCAACCACTTCATCCTGTAGCCTACTTTTCTCGCTCGTTATCCACCTCAGAACAAAACTACCCTATTGGGGATAAGGAGCTTTTGGCTATTAAGCTGTCTCTAGAACATTGGCGACACCTTCTAGAGGGTACCACCATTCCTACTGTCATCTACACAGACCATAGGAATCTACAATACCTCAAAACTACCAGGACACTTTCCTCGAGACAGCTGAGGTGGAACCTCTTCTTTTCCAGGTTCAACTTCCAAATTGTCTACCGGCCAGCAAACAAGAATCAAAAGGCAGATGCCTTATCAAGATTACCAACACATCAACGATTCCAGAATCAAAAGGATACTGTTATTCCCCTGGAGAACTTTATATCTTTCGTTATCGACTCCAATTCCTGTCTCTCCCACGAACAGGAGGAAGACTTTACTAAACCAACCTCACTTTTACGAAAAGATCATGATGGACTCTACTACTTCCAAACTAAACTGTATATTCCCCCCAACCTCAGACAGTTGATTCTTCAGTCCTCACATGATTCCCTCCTAGCAGGGCACCCTGGAATTAGGAAGACACAAGACCTCATCACTCGCACTTACTGGTGGCCAGGAATGTTAGATGAGATTAAAAAACATGTTCTCACATGCGCTGAATGTACTACATCTAAACGTGCATCCACCTTATGGACTTCTAATTTCGCTTCCGACCCCTAACAGACCTTGGTTAGACATTGCTTTAGATTTCATAGTTGATCTTCCAAAGTCACAAAATAAGACTACCATACTTGTCGTTGTAGATCTGTTCAGTAAAATGTCGCACTTCATTCCGTACCATAAATTGCCTACTGCTTCAGAATCAATTCAGCTCCTCATCTCTCATGTTTTTAAACATCATGGAATACCCAACAGCATGCTAACAGACCGAGGCACTCAGTTCTCTAGTAAACTTTGGACCGAGTTCTGTAAGGCTTTCTCCATCGACAAAAAGCTTAGCACTGCGTACCATCCCCAGTCAAATGGTCAAACCGAAAGGTCAAACCAATGGCTTGAACAATTCCTCAGTACCTACTGCTCTTCTCAGCCATTGCATTGGCAGCACATCTTCCATATGCGGAGTTTTGCTTTAATAATACTATCTATTCCACAACTAAACAAACCCCTTTTTACGTGAACTATGGGTTCTATCCTAAATTTCAGATCCATCCGGATAACCAAAGTTCCTCACCTAACATCTCTGATCTATCTGTTCTCATTGCCTCAAATTTCGCCACTGTAAAAGCTGCAATTGAGGAAGCCAAGAAAACACACAAGTACTATTATGATAAAAGAAGATTGCCTTCCCCAATATACTCAATCGGTGATTTAGTTTGGTTGTCTACCAAAAATCTCAAGCTAAACACCCCTTGTAGGAAACTCTCTCCGTTGTTCGTTGGTCCTTATCCGATAACTCATATTGTTAACGCTAACTCTGTCCGTCTTGAATTACCTCAGTCCATGAAGGTTCACCCCACCTTTCATGTCTCCCTTCTGAAACCTTACAAGGATCTGAGAAACTCCACGACTGTTCCTTTTACCCCGCAAGTCGCTGTGGACCCCAATACAGAATATGAGGTTTTATCTATTATGGACTCACGCAGGCGACAGGGAGTTCTACAATACTTGGTCCGGTGGAAGGGTTATTCTCCTGATGAGAATTCATGGGAGCCTGCTGCTAATATCTCAGCTCCCAGGTTGGTTACCTTGTTTCACCGGAGGAACCCTGACAGTCTGTCTCCTTGAGCACTGGAGTTGCTCCTTGAGGGGGGGGTCCTGTCAGGATTATACCCTGGAATAGTTCCTGCTTGTTCCACTGGGGTTGTACTGTTCCTTTAACTGCCTCCTTTTCATTTCCTCTCACTATAAATTCTAAGCACTCCTACAGATCATTGCTTGGTATTGTTGTGTTTTTCTTCACTAAGACATTTCTGCTAAGCCTCACTAGCACTCCGGGATAGCTTGCTCCGCTATCTCTGTCTATTGTTCTACAAGCAAGATCTCCCAACAGCTCCGGCACTTCTGCTTTCCATCTACAGTACAGCCGGATCTATTCGGATCACTCCGCGGTGACGTCACACGCCAACGGCACCGGTTGCTTCAACTCCTCACATCGGAGCTCCAGAACCGAATCAGCTACGAAGCCGCCTAACCTTCCAGAGAGATCTTTCCGGCCTCACTCAGGTACTGCCTGTTAACAATATGTTAGGATTATAAAGTGACTTAATCGGAATACAAGTATTAATCTTTACTCTGTCAATAACGCTTGCCTGCTTGCTTATCATAAGTTGTAAGTGAATCTCCTATTTTTGTGAATAACGCTTGCCTACAACTTACCTTGATTTAATATCAATTCTACAGAGCATTGTTAAACTTATGTCTACAATCTGCTTACAGATCAATATGCTAAGGGCTCCATGTACTAAGCCGTCAATTCATCCGTCATTGTAGACGCGGATAAACTCGCCGTTACTCGCCGCGGGCGAAATGGTGTCCGCTGTCGCTATGTACTAATATTCCCCCAATAAATAGACAAGTCTAGCCCGCCGCGAGCAGTTGCGGATTGTTGATAAATTTGACGCCTCGCTCGCCGCGACTAAGCTGATGTACTTAACTTTCAGTTGAATTGTCTGGCCAATTATTAACACGTGACATGCAAGGTGTCACGAACATCATAGTAGTCACGGGAATAGAATTTTGCTCCTATAAAAGTTCAACTTATCTAAACAACTTTATTATTGTTCAAAATTTTTTGAAGAGTGATAACAGAGCGTTATTTTTGTAATATTTATTTACAATTTGGATATGGCTTCATCTGGATCTGATAATATATAAATATTAATATAAAAATAATTATAAAGATTGACAACTATACAATACAAATTTAAAATATAGATTACTCTTTAATTACAGTCGACAAATTGGGCGCAATTTATGTACATGGAAATGAGAGACAAATTAGACGCCAGTTATGCTGTAAGTACAATGCTGATATTACTGCCTTTTATATATGTCTAGACTGGCGTCTAGATTGACTTTCCTATTGTTTTGTACCTTGCCCGCCACCTAAAAGGTGGCGAGGCAAAAATAACGAGGTGGGAGCGGAAATTGTAGCGAGCGGACAAATAGATTTTTTAGTACATTCGTTTTTGGCGAGTTGGTGGTCAAATGTGTCTAATTACAGTGAAAAATGGAGCGGTAGCGAGGTTTGGCGGATAAGTACGCTCGCAATTTTAAAGATGCGAGTTTTAACATAATTGACGGCTTTGTACATATCAGTTTGCGAATTTTGACGCGAGATTTGTTGCGGGTAGCTCGCTGACTGCTTAGTACATGGAGCCCTATATCTGAGTATAAAACAGGTTATCAGATGTTAGGGGGCTATGCTGTATCTATTCAGTGAAATCTCACATGTGGCAACTATCATAGTCTCCTTAGTCTAAGATTACCAGTACATAAAACTGCTTCATGAATACTGTGGGGCTCACTTTGCCTTTATAGGTAAATCTTATGATCACAGCAACAAAACATAACTTCATTTTTTAATCTCAGCAGCTGAGGTCTGATAACAGAACTTTTCTTTCTTCAGCTTGTTACAGCCTGACAGGCAGGATCCCCCTGCACTGACCTATTTATGCCTGGAGAGGGTTAGCTGGTACACCCCAAGTTACCAGCCTGCGTCTACCAGTACATAAGTGTACTTGGACCAAATATGAGTAGCCATTTGGCTATTCTTAGTTTTGATTGTAGGGCATTCTAAAACACACATGAAGCGCCCCTCCTGTCTTCTATTTTCTTTATAGCTCTGGATCATTCTGTGAGGAGGAAAGCAGCCTTACCATTGTGCCTGATTGATACAAGTTGGATTACTCCACCACATTGGTTATACCACATCATTCATCGTATATGAATTGGAATTCTATACTGGGACTATCCCCAAACAACCATCTTTGGAATATTGGGTTTGACATATATATAGAATAACATCTTTTATATGTATATAAGTCTATTAGGTTTTTTGAAAGCTGATAAGTGGAGAGGCTAATTTTATATATATATATCTGTCTATAGAGAGCCCCCTCATTGTGTTGTATGTTTGAATTTTATCAAGTGCCTTGCAGTGCAATATAATTACTCATCAGGTAGTCTAATTTTATGCAAAGACAAAAGGACAGGTAGAAAAAGGAAACATCTTAAGTTAACCAGGCCAGTAAATCCAGCTAAATCCAAATGTCTCTGATAATCTTTCATTTTTTTCCTTTTCCAGCTAATGAAAAATTAAAAAACAAAAGCAAATAATAATGCTACTTTAGTATTATCCATGTTTCAAACAATAGTAACAGTTTTACAACATTTGTGTAGAACTATAGCTATCAATAGCAGGTCACAAGCTAACACACATGGCCCTTAGATAAACCTCAACTAAACAATTAGCAAACAATAAAGATTTAACCCCTTAATTGTGAGGAACGATTTCTGAGATGAAGTTGTGGGAATGATGGCTTCTATAAATACTGAACAATGATGGCAAATAGGGCAAACATTTTTCCTTGTAGATTATTCCTGTAGATGAAACAACAAGCATGTACAGTATACAACAGTGAGTATTAGATTATTGCTTAATTATTTATCAAACTTAAAAGGACTGTCTACTCAAGAATTGTTGTAGTTTAAAAAGATAGATAATCCCTTTATTACTAATTCCCTTGTTTTGCATAACCATCACTGTGATATTAATACACTTTTAACCTCTGTAATTATCTTGTTTCTAAGCCTCTGCATGCTGCTCCCGTATCTCAGTTCCTTTAACAGACATGCATTTTAGCCAATCAGAATTGACTCATAAATAACTTCACAAGAGTGAGCACATTGTTATCTATATGACACACATGAACTAGCAGTGTTTAACTGTAAAACTGTTAAAATGCACTGAGATAAGATGCAGTTCAACGGCTTAGAAATTAGCATATGAGTCTACCCAGGTTTAGTTTTCCACGAAGAATACCAAGAGAGCAAAGCAAATTTAATGATAAAAGTAAATTGGAAAGTTGTTTAAAATTGCATTTCCTATCTGAATCATGAGTTTAATTTTGACTAGACTGTCCCTTTAAGGGAAAAGCTAAGCAACATTATTACTTTCTCATTGTTTCTGATTTCATGAGAGAGGTCTATTTTTTTGGAGGCAGTGGGTGTGGTGTTTTGCATAGAGTGGTAGTGCTACACTATATGGAGGAATTGGCTTTTGTTGCAATAAATACAGGATGTTTTTAAATATAGTTATGTTAGTTTTTTGTGTGATGGGGCTTGATACATATTAAGGATTTAATACCACTATGTCAGCAGAAGAAAGCTTCTTAGACCACATAATGCACCAAATGCGGAAACATTAATCTGTGTGCCAGAAGTGGAGCAGTATTTTGCGCTCACATATGAGCACTAATTCCGCTGAATGTAAACTTGGAATGTGTGCAGGATAGTACGAGTATTACAAACTGAAAGTAAAAAGATAGCGCAAGAGCAAAACCCGACTCGAGCTAACTGTAGGATGCAAACTAACTGTAGATGTTGCGACCGTGTTAACTTCTTCTACCCATAGACTCAATGGAGAGCACAACCTATCGCTTGTGCACTAATCCAACACCACGTTCAACCTACAGTGCTAACCCGAAGTGAGAAATACATATTTTACATTCTTATGTTCTTCACATACATTTTTGTGTGTAAAATATATATCTATACTTATATATCTATACTTATATATCTATATGAATATATACAGGTGTATATATATATATATATATATATATATATACACTGTATATATATATATATATATATATATATGTATATATATATATATATATATATATATACATATTTGAAATAAATTGCCGCTATGCAAAACTTTTTGTAACTGTTTGTGTAGTGATATTTGTATTGTTGTATTGAGATCCAGCCACAAATATTTAAATTAAATTATCATATGTATATTGTTTTGTAACCTATTTTTACACTCACACATTTGTAGCATATCATAAATAAGTCTTAACTCAAAAGCAGGTAAAACAAAATAAAACTAGTGATTGTTGTCAGGTAACATTGTTACTATAGAAAAAAAAACAGAGAAGAGAGCACTCAGTTGTGCAATCAGTCTACACACCTGACCAGATAGATGGAAGTTCACTCACATGTTTAAAGTACCTGATACGTTCTAGGTGGTAGCTTCCTAGCTAGCTGATTTGTTTGGTCCACTTTGTAATGTATGTTTTTATTTTTTATACATGGATAGAGTATATTTATTAGTCACATCCTATGATGTATTTTGTTTTATTCTTAAAGGGACATGAAACCCCAAATTATTCATACATGAACAGATAGAGCAAAAAAAAAAAAAATTTTTACACCTCAATTTCCAGGCTTGATAAAGCCTGGAAATGGCATTTTGGACACCTTTGCAACTATTTAAAGAATATTTGGAAACAGTCTATTATCTTTCACATGTGCAAAACAATCTAGAATGGCCATAGGAGACATTGCAGAACATACATGGTATTGATTAACTAAAGCCCTATTCATCGCTATTTTATAGGCTGTATAGAGAGGACAGGACACACATTTACATATGTATATGTGTTGAGTATTTCATATCCTGTACAGCTAAAGGGATCAGTAGGAAAAGTCACATCAGAACCCCAACATCTACAAATGGTGTGGGGCAATCTCCTTATTTTATTGTTTGAATTTCACTTTTACTGTCGTGGTTGTCACTAACAGTACAGGCAGCTTAATAAATGTGCTTTACTAAATCATGATTTCAAAAGGAACCTATTGTTATCTGCTTCCTCTGCACCACTATTGAACTATCTGAATGCCATTTGTATATTGGCATGATGGGTACACTAGGCATGCTTGCTCAATCACTATATTGTCACTATTAATCTTTGAAAAGTATTGTTTTTTTACTATATTTATTTCTGATTTTGTGTTATTTGAAAACAAGATGGAAACTATGGGTTATTATTATTATTGAAAGGACTTCTGATATCTTCTTATACTGGATTTTAACAGTACCTTTTTTTCACAGAGATTTATTGCAAGGCATCCAGCTAGTAGATTTCAGTACAATACAAAGATTATATCTACAATGGTACAGTATATATATATATATATATATATATATATATATATATATATATATATATATATATATATATATATATATATATATATATATATATATATATATATATAAATGAAAACGTCATAATAACATCGTAGGTTCTCCATCTAGCTAAACAAAAAGTTTCAATGAATACTTCACATATGCCATTAACTCAAAGACTTTCTAAATTACTCATGAGGCCGCTTGTGGACCTCCACTTCCTAAAGAACTAAAATGAAGATACAAAGTACTAAGAAATGACTATGAAACGAATGAGACCTCTCATGGGTCTCTAACTTAAAACCTCATTTTTATAGTTTAATACCTTTAAGGTTCTTTATAATTTCACTCTTCAAAACATTATTATTATTATTATCAGGTATTTGTAGAGTGCCAACAGATTCTGCAGCGCTGTAAACATTGTCAATATACAGGATAGCTTTTGCAATGATCAATTGGGTAGAGGGCCCTGCCGAGAGTTTCACTATTGTAGTCGGCTCTTATGAAGGCGATCTACAAACAGCTGGGCTCATAGGCTTACATTCTAAGGGGTTCAAGGGGAAAGCAATGGAGTTAGGAAAGGTTAGTGTTGGTTGTATGCATCCCTGAATAGTAGAGTTTTTAGGGAGTGCTTGAAGCTGTTAAAACTAGGGGACAGTCTTGTGGAGCGAGGCAGGGATTTCCACAAGATGGGGACCAGTCTTGAGAAGTCCTGTAGACAGGAATGTGAGGAAGTAACAAGAGAGTAGGAGATCCTGAGCTGATCGAAGGGGACGGGAGGGAAAGTATCTGGAGAGAAGTTCTGAAATGTAGGGAGGAGCAGTGCAGTTGAGAGCTTTGTATGTCAGAGTGAGGATTTTGTGTTTAATCCTAGAGGCAAGAGGAAGCCAGTGAAGGTATTGGCAGAGAGGCGCTGTGATATCCCTTTAAGACATTACACTTCTTTTTTTACCTGGCTATAAAACCTCACTTCCTACAGTACACCTTTGCTTGATTATTTTGTGCTGTTGCCTCTTGCTTGTGTTGCAGTACTTTTCAGCTCATCTCAAGTCATAACTTTGTTTATCTACACAAAGTATTTTTGCAGAACTACTTCTTATATTCACAGCTCACAACTAATTGTGCTGTCATTCAGCTTTCTTGTCTCACAGGATTTCCTTGCAGAACTCCTTTTGCACATCTCATCAAACAGGATCAGAATTTAAACCGCAAGTATATTTCTTTAACCAAATTGCTCAATTACTTGTTTGCTGTGTAAACTAACCTGACAAGGAACTACTTAATATATATTGCTGCTGAACTTGTGTAAATCTACTGTTGAAGAATTCTGTTATAAACTTATGAACTCACTCTTTGAACAAGTTTATAATCAGTCTTAAGCATGTTTAACAGATTGCTTTAATTGATCACAGCAGTGCAAAGGGATTGTTTCAAGCTGATACATTTGTCTCTCACACAAGTCTCACCTCTTGAAACATTATCTTGAGGTTATTTGTTACTTTATAAACTTGCTGAGAATTGGATTATCAGATAATAATCCAGCTACAAAACTCACTTTAGAGTAAACAATTTTCAAAGATTTCTAAGTTTATATTACAGGCGCAGCAGATGAAGATCGATGAGTAAGGAAGATGAGCCTGGCAGAGGCATTCATAATGGATTGTAATGGAGCTATGCGGCAGCTAGGTAGACCAGAGTGGACGGAGTTGCAGTAGTCGAGGCGGGAAAGGATGAGAGAGTGGATTAAAATCTTAGTTGTATCTTGTGTAAGGAAATGTCTAATTTTAGAGATGTTTTTAAGGTGGAAGCGGCAGGCTTTATCCAAGGACTGAATGTGAGGAGTGAAGGAAAGCTCTGAGTCAAGTGTGACCCCAAGACATTGGGCATGCGGGGTAGGAGTAATGATGGAATTATCAACAGTTATAGAAATGTTGGGGTTGGAGACATTGGAAGAAGGGGGAAAAATAAGGAGTTCAGTTTTGGAGAGATTTAGCTTAAGGTAGTGAGAGGACATCCAAGATGAGATATGAGAAAGACAGTTAGTGACACGGGTTAGTAAGGAAGGAGGTAGGTCTGGTGCAGAGAGGTAGATTTGGGTGTCATCGGCATACAAATGATATTGAAACCAATGGGACTTTATTAGGGAACCTAATGATGACGTGTAGATTGAAAAGAGAAGGGGACCAAGGACAGAGCCTTGCGGTACCCCAAAAGAAAGTGGTAACGGGGCAGAGGATGCTCCGGAGAAGGCTACACTAAATGTACGGTTAGTTAGATAGGAAGAGAACCACGAAAGATCTGTGTCGCAGATTATATGGTTTTCTGAAAAGATCCATTTCAGACCAACTTATGACTGTGTGTGATATACTATGGTTTCTAGAGGGAGGTAAACTAATTATAAATACTTAAGTTCCCCAAATGTTAACTTTGTGGTCTCTCTTAGACTGCCAAACAAACTGTTATAAAATAAAGGGGAAATTAGGGGGGATAAAATTGAGGAGGACAACTTAAGAAATCTAGGGTGTGTGTTGAAATGACATATATAATAATATTTGTCAACATAACTGCTATACTTTGAGCCAGAAAAAATAGCTGAAACATCCTTTATACTCTATGTTACATATCTATAAGTATGAAAATGAGTCTAAAATGCTAGGACAGATGACTTAAATAAACTAGTTCATATAGAAGGCTATATCTTCGCAGATATGATCTTAGGTATATATTAAAACAGAATCACCTTGTGAACATCGATGGAACAAGTCTAATTACAGGGTACTAAATCAATAGATGCAGGAGGGATACAGTTTTACTACTACTATGTTGTTTGCTTTCATTATAATATAATAAGTTAGCTATACCTGTATATAGATATATAAGGCTAATGTGTGTAAACATTATCCATTTACTTTAGAAAAGTAATCAGAATAAAGTTTATCTGTTATTTGTAAGGCGGTATGTTATGCCTCACTGTCCCAGCCGCAGGGAAGGCACACAGCACATATTTCAGGAACGGTAAAATCCCAGAAGGGAGATATGACCAATCCCTCTGACACCTAACTATGGTACTATAGAACTATGGTAACCTATAGAACTACACAGTATCACATATCAATAGGTATACATTTTTAAAAACAGTTGTGCCCTATTTATAATCTGCATATGAACACCATATTACTGGGATAGCAGCTGGGGGAAAATCTTTGCTCTAATACACAATATATATCTAATATAAAATATAGGTATAGAGCACCAAAAAAGAGGGCAGTAGTACAAGGGTATGTTACATCAAGGGCATCAAGTATGTAAATCACTAATTATAAATGTTGAGTGTAGTGTATGACAAGTGAAAATCTAACTAATAGGAAACCTCTGCACTGTATAGTAAATATGTGTCAGATTCAAGCATGGAAATTACTATCTTGTGCTTGAGAGTAAAACAAGGCTTAACGCATTAAGTGGTTCAATAAAACAAATATCGCAACATTTCTATGATTATCTAGGTATATAGTCTCTAGGTCACTCAGAAAGGACTAAATAACACTGATGAGAATAAAGAGGATAAAAAAGAAATAAAAATAGAAAATATATGTCCCCTTCTCACATAGCCGTTGCGTTATATTGCCTGGACAAGATGGTGGACCCACATAATAGGTGCTTTAACCTACACCGGACCTCCAAGATAGCGCATAAGTCCCCTTCGCCATGAATACATATACTTCTGTAGGCAGACTAGATAACGGTTAGAGGACTAGGGAAACCTACCGCAGGCACATAAACCGAATCCTTCGCATTGCTGTGCATCAAACTGTAGACACCAGACAATTTCTTGGAAGGCAGCGCTTCTATTTCCGCCTGTAGCTTGGATTGCGTAGTCCCCTCCTTATGTTGAAGCTCAGCTCTATCAGGGTGTGCAGTTGACCAGTCAGACCATTTTCCAGCAAGTTTAAGCTCTCCAAATGAATACAGCAAAACTAGGCTCTGGTAATTAACCCCAAGAGTGTCTGGCTGAACCTTATTGCTGCTATTACATAAAGGTAAGTCCAGGGGTCCGGAGTCCACTTCACAATCATTCTTCTCATCTATTTCCTCACCAAGGTCTCCACCTGTAGGTTGCTCAGTTTGTATATCACAATGTGAGGCCACAGCCCGCACTACAGTCACTTTTTAAATTAGTTTAGTGAGCCTTCACTCAAAAACAGTGGTCATGTGGCATTTGGAGTATTTCTGACTCCCATCTGTCTATCCCTTCCATGTTCGACTAGGGAGCAGATTTGACTCTTAATGAAAGGTAGCAGTGTCAGTTCTTGAAATAGAATAGTTCAACAAGCAGCTTAGAGTTAGCTGCTCTACCCGGATTACCCGGCGGGGTGTTAGAGGCCTGAGAGCTAACAATCCAGTGTAGAGCTCCGGCTTGGATGTAGCTTACCAATAAACACATATATAAACTTAGCGCAATATCATGCAGATTCCTGAAGCTTATTAATTAGGATGCTTGGTATATTTACAGATAAGAGACGGATTATCTCTTGTGAATACGGAGCTTCTAGTTTTTGCAGCCTGTCATGGCTGCTGCCCGGACAAACCGATTTTAACAGTACTTAAACCGTAAATGCATGAACCCACGTCATTGCAATATTGTATCTGCAAAGAAGATGCTCATAAAAGATTGCAGCTTTATGACTGGTTTTATAGGGGGGACACGTGCATGCACGCTAAGTCACAATTTTGCATTAAGTGCTTGCGTCTACATTATTGAAACTGGGACATGCCTTTGTGAATGTGAGTTCAATAATGTATGTCTTTTGATTGTTTTTTTTTAAGTAATACGCAATGGGGTATAGCCAAAAAAATAAACAAAAAACAAACAAAAAAAACACCTGTGGTACTAAGAAAAATTAGCATATGCAAAAAAAAAAAAGGAACCACAAGGTTCTAAAATATATATAAATTTGTAACATACACTTCTATATGGACTACTAAGTGCATTGCTGCCTGTTTGTGATTAGTTCCTTTAACTATAACGTTAGAAGCCTAAGGCCTAGATTTGGAGTTTGGCGGTAGAAGGGCTGTTAACGCTCTGCGGGCTTTTTTCTGGCCGCACCATAAATTTAACTCTGGTATCGAGAGTTCAAACAAATACTGCGTTAGGCTCCAAAAAAGGAGCGTAGAGCATTTTTACCGCAAATGCAACTCTCGATACCAGAGTTGCTTACGGACGCGGCCAGCCTCAAAAACGTGCTTGTGCACGATTCTCCCATAGGAAACAATGGGGCTGTTTGAGCTGAAAAAAAAACTAACACCTGCAAAAAAGCAGCGTTCAGCTCCTAACGCAGCCCCATTGTTGTCTATGGGGAAACACTTCCTACGTCTGCACCTAACACCCTAACATGTACCCCGAGTCTAAACACCCCTAACCTTACACTTATTAACCCCTAATCTGTCGCCCCCGCTATCGCTGACCCCTGCATATTTTTTTTAACCCCTAATCTGCCGCTCCGTAAACCGCCGCAACCTACGTTATCCCTATGTACCCCTAATCTGCTGCCCTAACATCGCCGACCCCTATATCAGCCAATAGAATGCGAGCTCAATCTGATTGGCTGATTGGATCAGCCAATCGGATTGAACTTGATTCTGATTGGCTGATTCCATCAGCCAATCAGAAAATTCCTACCTTAATTCCGATTGGCTGATAGAATCCTATCAGCCAATCGGAATTCGAGGGACGCTATCTTGGATGACGTCCCTTAAAGGAACCGTCATTAGTCGGGAGACAACGGAAGAAGAGGATGGATCCGCGTCGCCTGCTTCAAGATGGACCCGCTCCGCACCGGATGGAAGAAGATCGAAGAAGCCGCTTGGAGAAGATGTTTGCCGGTCTGGATGTCCTCTTCTTGCCGGATAGGAGGAAGACTTTGGAGCCTCTTCTGGACCTCTTCAGCCACCGGATGATGGATCGCCAACCCCCGCTTGGGTTGGATGAAGATGTTGGAGCCAGGACGGATCGGTTATACCTGGATGGTGAAGACAAGGTAGGAAGATCTTCAGGGGCTTAGTGTTAGGTTTCTTTAAGGGGGGTTTGGGTTAGATTAGGGGTATGTGGGTGGTGGGTTGTAATGTTGGGGGGGGGGTATTGTATGTTTTTTTTTACAAGGCAAAAGAGCTGAAATTCTTGGGGCATGCCCCGCAAAGGGCCCTGTTCAGGGCTGGTAAGGTAAAAGAGCTTGTAACTTTTTTAATTTAGAATAGGGTAGGGAATTTTTTTATTTTGGGGGGCTTTGTTATTTTATTAGGGGGCTTAGAGTAGGTGTAATTAGTTTAAAATTTTTGTAATATTTTTCTTATGTTTGTAAATATTTTTTTATTTTTTGTAACTTAGTTCTTTTTTATTTTTTGTACTTTAGCTAGTTTATTTAATTGTATTTATTTGTAGGAATTGTGTTTAATTAAT
Source organism: Bombina bombina (assembly GCF_027579735.1). NCBI lineage: Eukaryota > Metazoa > Chordata > Amphibia > Anura > Bombinatoridae > Bombina > Bombina bombina. Next base: position 722,117,369 of record NC_069501.1, on the reverse strand, counting down.
TTATTGATAGTGTAGTGTTAGGTTAATTGTAGGTAATTGTAGGTAGTTTATTTAATTAATTTATTGATAGGGTAGTGTTAGGTTTAATTATATCTTAGGTTAGGATTTATTTTACAGGTAAATTTGTTATTATTTTAACTAGGTAACTATTAAATAGTTCTTAACTATTTAATAGCTATTGTACCTGGTTAAAATAATTACAAAGTTGCCTGTAAAATAAATATTAATCCTAAAATAGCTATAATATAATTATAATTTATATTGTAGCTATATTAGGATTTATTTTACAGGTAAGTATTTAGCTTTAAATAGGAATCATTTATTTAATAAGAGTTAATTTATTTCGTTAGATGTAAATTATATTTAAGTTAGGGGGGTGTTAGTGTTAGGGTTAGACTTAGCTTTAGGGGTTAATCCATTTATTATAGTAGCGATGAGCTCCGGTCGTCAGATTAGGGGTTAATAATTGAAGGTAGGTGTCGGCGATGTTAGGGAGGGCAGATTAGGGGTTAATACTATTTATGATAGGGTTAGTGAGGCGGGTTAGGGGTTAATAACTTTATTATAGTAGCGGTGCGGTCCGCTCGGCAGATTAGGGGTTAATAAGTGTAGGCAGGTGTCGGCGACGTTGAGGGGGGCAGATTAGGGGTTAATAAATATAATATAGGGGTCGGCGGTGTTAGGGGCAGCAGATTAGGGGTACATAGGGATAACGTAGGTGGCGGCGCTTTGCGGTCGGCAGATTAGGGGTTAATTATTTTAAGTAGCTGGCGGCGACGTTGTGGGGGGCAGGTTAGGGGTTAATAAATGTAATACAGGGGTCGGCGGGGTTAGGGGCAGCAGATTAGGGGTACATAAGTATAACGTAGGTGGCGGTCGGCAGATTAGGGGTTAAAATATTTTAATAGAGTGGCGGCGATGTGGGGGGAGCTCGGTTTAGGGGTACATAGGTAGTTTATGGGTGTTAGTGTACTTTAGGGTACAGTAGTTAAGAGCTTTATGAACCGGCGTTAGCCCAGAAAGCTCTTAACTCCTGCTATTTTCAGGCGGCTGGAGTTTTGTCGTTAGAGCTCTAACGCTCACTTCAGAAACGACTCTAAATACCGGCGTTAGGAAGATCCCATTGAAAAGATAGGATACGCAAATGGCGTAGGGGGATCTGCGGTATGGAAAAGTCGCGGCTGAAAAGTGAGCGTTAGACCCTTTAATCACTGACTCCAAATACCAGCGGGCGGCCAAAACCAGCGTTAGGAGCCTCTAACGCTGGTTTTGACGGCTACCGCCGAACTCCAAATCTAGGCCTAAGAATGGTGTTGTGTTCCCACAGTGATCACATAATGTTAAGTAATAATATTATAAATAATGAAAAAGGCAATGATCAACTTCATAACAAATAATAATAAAATAATTTTTGAAGGGTTGGTCTTGAAAAGGGGAATTAATCAGAAACCTAAAGACAATCCTAATGTTACCCAGTGTTTACATTTTTTTTATTACATGAGTAAAGTATTATTATAGATGGAACAGGTTATAAAATCACCAAAAATAACTATAGCAAGGCTTTTCTGTGCCACATAATGGAATAATGCAATTGCACGATTTTTTAAATGTTCTATTCACTTTGAGTATAAACTGTTTCAATGGGAGCGCATCATAAGGTTATTAAAGTGTGCAGTACATTTCCAATGCATGTGCCCAGTTCATATTTGCATTAATGTGTGTTTAAAGCAGTGTCCAAAATAGGAATACATGAATTAATATTTTGTGCTTCCACTGAGTCAATGGAGCTTGATAAAGTTTGTTACAGTTCTTTGCAGTTGCTAAAATTAAGTTTGCTCCAGTACTATGAGTTCAGCATATTTATGTATCTAGCTGGTGTTTTTTTGACTTGCCAACTGACACCTTAGAATTATTCTGTTTCTCTCTTCACAGTCATTTTGCTTTATGAGATTTTTTTATAAATAGATGCAATACAAATTCCTTTTGACATTTGTTTCTATTGAGTTATTATGTTGATTTATTTTTTTGAGGCTTACATCTTGTCTTTGTACAATAACAGGAACAAAATAATAACAAAAACTTACATTCTGTAAAGAAATTTGTAAATAGATTTTAGAAGAACTGAACAAATCTTTTCTTTTTTTGTGAACATCTGAACAATAGTATTAGGATAAGCTAAAATTATGTGTGTTCATATCTCAAAAAATGCCTATAGTTTAAAGCAAAATGTTGATTTAACAGATGTTTAGAATCTCTAAAATTAAACTTTTGACACATTTCAACCCTAGTATTGTTTAAAAAAAATAAAAAATAGAGTAAGGCGTGCTTAGTAAGACAAACTACAACTTTGTTAAACTTGAAATCCTTGTTTTTGCAAAATGGAATTTATATTTTTATTCTGAAAGATGTAATTTCATTAAAAAAAATCAAAATATTGGAGAGGTTTACACTGCCCAGTTTGGTTTTTGTATTAAATACCATAAATCACTAGATGTTAAGTTTTTCATTTTTTGCAAGCATTCTAGCTGTCACAGTAAATTTCATTAAAAAATCAATCAAATGTGTGTGATATTATACATATATAATATGTAAATAGCAACAATACCAGCAATTGTTATTTGGATGTACTCACCAAGTAATAAAGGTCGGAACGCAAAATAATATATAATATATAAAAAAATGAAACGATCTGTACATATTACTATAAATCACCACTGCCATCTAGTGTTCAAAGTAAATTCTATTGAGATATTTCAATTTTTTTCTAAATACAAATGTTAATATGTTCAAATTACTATTAGTATTCATTGAAAGACAAAGTACTAGGCTAGGTATATGTTATAGATTCAAGGCAGCTACATTAAAATACATTTATTCTCATTAATCACTGGTCAGTACTGTTCCAAATCCTGTATTTTGACTTATACCTATTTTGGTACAAAGAATACAAATAGTATATTAAACTTAAAAGGGACATGAAACTCAAAATTTTTCTTTTATGATTCAGATCGAAAATGCAATTTTTAAGGGATAGTAAACACCAAAAATGTAATTGTTTAAAAAGATAGATAATCCCTTTATTTACCATTCCCCAGTTGTGCTTAACCAACAATGTTATAGAAATATACTTTTTACCTCTGTAATTACCTTGTATCTAAGCTTCTGCAGACTACCTCCTTATCTCAGATCTTTTAACAGACTTGCATTTCAGGCAATTAATACTGACTCTTAAATAACTCCAGGTGCGAAACACATGAACTAACGCCCTCTAGCTGTCAAATGCATTCAGATAAGAGGTGGCCTTCAAGGGCTTAGAAATTAGCATATGAGCCTACCGAGGTTTAGATTTTAACTAAGAATACCAAGAGAACAAAGCAAATTTTAAGATGAAATTAAAATAGAAAGATCATATAAATTACATGCCCTATCTGAATCAAGTTTAATTTGAACTTTACTATTCCTTTAAACGAGTTTCCAGTTTACTGCTATTATCTAATTTAATTCATTTGCTTGTAATCCTTTGTTGAAGAAGCAGCAATGTGTTACTGGGAGCTAACTAACACATTGGGTAAGCCAATAAGATGAGGCATACCTAGGTATCCTATTCAACAAATGTTATCAAGTGAACAAATAAATTAGATAATCAAAGTAAATGCTCTATCTAAAGCATGAAAGAAAAAAATTGTGTTTCATTTGCCTTTAAAGCGATGGTAACCCCTAGCATTTTTGAAATACAAATAAAAATACAAAACAGATCTTTTTTTTAAAAAAAAAAATATAAACACACAAAAAAAATCTGTTGTGTTATGTCTAGAGACCCCTAATAACGTTTATTTACAAGTAAACAACTGCCTCTCTTACAAAATATATACATTTTGTCTGTATAGCCAGGTGATCAAAATAACCGCAGTGGTCACCTGGCAATTTTAAATATTATTTACTAAAATCCAGTGTTTGCTACAGTTATCTCAGATGCCAATTAATATAATAATGGTATATTCACAATCTGCTGGGCCTGATGGAAAAATATATATAATTTGTGTGGGTCACTCACTGAAATTTGATTTACAATAGTTTTAAATGTAAGTAGGTAGCAAAAAAAAGCTCAAAACTGGCTTAGCACTGGGGTGTAAAAATGGCTTAGCAGGGAAAGGGTTAAAGGGACATAAAACCCAAAATGTGTCTTTCATGATTCTGATAGATACGTACACACACACAGACTAGATTGAGTAAGAGACATACTTAAAGGGACATGAAACCCATTTTTTTTTCTTTCATGATTCTGATAGATACATAAACACACAGACTAGATTGAGTAAGAGACATACTTGAAGGGACATGAAACCCATTTTTTTTTCTTTCATGATTCAGATAAAGCATATCATTTTTAACAACTTTCTTTATTCTCTTGCTATCCCTTGTTGAAAAACAGGAAAGTAAGCTCAGGAGGGTGCACATATCTGCAGCACTATATGGCAGCCATGTTTTTTTAAGAAGGTTATACATTTACAAGAGTACAAGATGGCAGCCTTTTTTTCTGCCAATTAGTGCTCCAGACATGTGCACACTACCTACCTAGATATATCTTCAACAAAGAATACAATGAGAACAAAGCCAATTGTATAATAGAAGTAAATTAGAAACTTTTTAAATTGTATACTCTGAATCATGAAAGAAAAAATTTGGGTTTTGTGTTCCTTTCAAAGGGATTGTCCAGAAAAAACAGGACAGTTAGTAACTGTTTTTTGCTTGGTAGCTAGACATATTAGCCTCTTGTCATAGGCTCAGCAGATGTGTAGCTTCCAGTAGTGCATTGCACCTTTAATTCAGGCCAAATCCGAACATTTTTGTGCCATGTACAGTGCAGCAAAAACATTTTTTCTTGCTATGTATATACTTTGCATATATTTCATGATTAAATACAATTACAGGTCATATGGAGTTAATCACATCTTTCTAAATGATTTTAACTATAGTAAGGCTATATTTATGCGTTGAAGAACTGCCTGCATATTGAAAATATTATTACCTATATGAAATCAAATTGGACTTAGGCCCCCGATGATCGAAAGTGCTACGAGCCTGTTGAAATATTCCAAGCTCCCGATATAGCGGCTGCACCAAGAAGAATTTACTAAACATGCCATTGGTCTGCAATGCTGGCTATAGATAACACCCAGCATCGCTGCCCATATTGGTGATGTATAGTAAAGGATCCCTGGAAAATAACAGCTGTGCTCCTAATCACTAATCCTAATTCCACTAAACCAAAGTACCCCACGATCGCAAACTAACATTACACTACTAAAGATCTAAACCGCCACATACCCACCACAAGTATCTATTCTATTAACCCCTATACCGCCAAATACCCAACATTAGGAATGGGAGAATGTTTTGCAACATTTCGAAAATTGAAAGACATTTTAACACATTTGTTTGTTTCAAATTTCAAATGTTTGCACAACATTCTAACATTCGTTTTATGTAATAGTATTTTTAATGCTTTCTTTCAATGTAATATTCTATTAAAAATTTTCTAATTCGATTCAAATTATGCAATATTCAAATGAAAAAAAATTGAATTTGTGTATTTGTAATAGTATTTCTAATGCTCTCTTTAAATGTAATATTTGAATTATGCAATATTCAAATTTGAAAAATTTTAATCTATATATTTGCTATAGTATTTCTAATGCTCTCAATGTAATATTCAAATTTGAAACATATTTAAATTGATATATTTGTATCTATTATGTATGAATTTACTAAATTCCCTACCACATGAACTATTGAACTTCTGAATAGTATTTGTTAAATCAAATGTTATATTCGAAATTTTAAATGTAGAGATTCAATTTCATTATCAACATTCGAAAACGAAAGTAACATTCGATTACCGAATTTTAATTCTTATCAACATTCGATTGTCCATATGAACGTCTACAGGACTATTCATTCTACCAAATGAATTACACTTACAGCACATTCACCCATCCCTAGTAGCCACACAAACCAAATTTGAAGATTCCACAAGACTAGTTGGGAGAAAGTAAATGAGCCACTGATTCATCATAGAATCAACATCAAAGTTGCTGTTCTAGTCAAAAAATGCTTAGTGCAAAAAAAATCACTTACCAAGTATCCACACTAACCAAATTCCCCTGTTCCACTTGTCTAGGTCGAAAAGGCACAGCCACACACCTGCTAAAGAATCCACATTAAGATAGCTGTCAAAAAATATTTTTTAAAATAAGGCCTGTAACGCCTATTTCCCAAGTAGCTACACCAATCAAATGTCTCATTACACAAGAACATGCAATACACCTCCCACAAAATCCAAATTCAAGTGGCCTTTCTGGTCAAAAAAATAAGATTTTGTGAAAAAAAGTGTGACTTTCTAAAAGTCTAGGGCTAGATTACAAGTGGAGCGCCAATTTATCTTGAGCCGGTTTGTGGACGCGCGATAAATAACCAGCCATTACAAAACTCATAAAACTTCTAGAATAGCTTTGGGCAATGATAAACTTTTCTTGTGCAAAGTTTTGTGGCAATTTTGCATGCACTGGTATTACTCAGTGGAGCGCAAATATTGCTTTCGCTAACACAATATTTTGCGCTCAAATTGTAATCTGGCCCTAAACAATTTAGAATTGGCAAAAAGAGTCAAATGTGTATAACTTTGAGTGTGTTTCACATGTGCACATGTGTGAGTTTTGGAATATTGTAATGTAGAAATTTGGTGGCAATTAAGTGATATTAAAGGTCATTTTTGTATGTTAAGCAACATTATGCAATCAAAAAAATGCACTTGCAGGGTGGGAATCCAGAATCTAGAATATGTTTGGGCAGTGATAAACTTTCGTTGCACAAAGTTTTGTGGCAATTGATTGTTGTTTAGGCATTGTTTGGCTCATTAAGCACTTTTTTACATTATGAGAACAGAGAGCCAAATAGGCTAGGAGTGACTTAAAGTGAATGAAAACTTTGATGAAATAGTGCCTGGTTTTTAAAAATACTATTAAAAACAGGGGCACTTTCATTCATTAAAGTTTACATTGCAGCGGATATTACAAATACTTACCACCTTCTCCTGAAACGCCGGATCGCCGATCCCCCTCGCCTGCTGGGATGAGGGCCCCAAGGAAAGAGACCACTAGGAGGGCCAAAGGGACATGTGGTGGGGGAGAGGGCCAGGGGGCTGAGGATCAGAAACATGAACCTAGGCAGTCTGTAGCAGTTGTTCAGTAGTAGAAAAAAATTACCCTAGATGTTTGAGGCTGTATGGTAGCAGCCATAGGGTGTTGGGTATCAAGGGGTACAGAAGATGGGGTAGGGGGTATTTCCTGAGAGATACTCATCTCCTCTTGCTCTTCTAGTAACACTGCTGGTTGATGTAATGAAGAATACTTCCTGAAGTGCTTTGGTGGAACAATGGAGCTACGTACATGGTCCATGATGATAGAACTGGATGGTGTGAAAAGACTTGTAGCTGTCCCACGTGAAGAAGAGGCCCCAAGCCTGGTGCAGAGCCTTTTAAACAGGTAGGATGATGCTTCCACCATTGTTGCTCTCCCAAACCCTTTTCCTTAATCTTCACTCTTCCTTTAGGCCTTAAAGTGAATGTAAACTTGATGAAATAGCGCCTGTTTTTTAAAAATACTATTAAAAACAGGGGCTCTTTCATTCATCAAAGTTTAAATTGCAGCAGATTTTACAAATACTTACCTTCTTCACCTGAAACGTCGGATCGTCGACCCCCTGCCTGCAGGTCCTCTGAATTTTGTCAGCAATGACGAAACCGGCTTCGTCCAATCACGGCTTCCCCCCAAAAGCATCCATCTGGTGAGGCCATGCCGTGATTGGAGAAAGCCGGTTTCGTCATTGCTGTGCAAGTACAGCAGGGAGAAGCAGGCGAGGGGGATCAGTGATCCGGCGTTTCAGGAGAAGGTGGTAAGTATTTGTAATATCCGCTGCAATGTAAACTTTGATGAATGAAAGTACCCCTGTTTTTAATAGTATTTTTAAAAACCAGGCACTATTTCATCAAAGTTTACATTCACTTTAAGGCCTAAAGGGAGAGTGAAGATTAAGGAAAAGGGTTTGGGAGAGCAACAATGGTGGAAGTGTCATCCTACCTGTTAAAAAGGCTCTGCACCAGGCTTGGGGCCTCTTCTTCACGTGGGACAGCTACAAGTCTTTTCACACCATCCAGTTCTATCATCATGGACCATGTACGTAGCTCCATTGTTCCACCAAAGCACTTCAGGAAGTATTCTTCATTACGTCAACCAGCAGTGTTACTAGAAGAGCAAGAGGAGATGAGTATCTCTCAGGAAATACCCCCTACCCCATATCCTGTACCCCTTGATGCCCAACACCCTATGGCTGCTACTATACAGCCTCAAACATCTAGGGTAATTTCTTCTACTATTGAGCAACTGCTACAGACTGCCCAGGTTCATGTTTCTGATCCTCAGCCCCCTGGCCCTATCCCCCACCATATGTCCCTTTGGCCCTCCTAGTGGTCTCTTTCCTTGGGGCCCTCATCCCTCCCCAGTCATTGCCGCTTTGCCGGGTCTCCCTCCCATTGCTTCAAGAGCTGTCTGCAAGTTTTTGCAATCTCTGGCCTCCATTGTGGCCAATTCTATTTCACCAGGTGGAGTGGGGGACGGTGTCGCGGCCTGAGTTTTTTCCCCTGGTGGCCCTCTGGTTGTGTCTCCATTAGGCCTTGCCCCCTTCTGTGACGTCATCACAGGCACACGTGGATCACGTGGATGCCACATTGTGCACTGTAGGGAGGCCTGCTGGAAGATGTCAGGCTGGCAGGAGAGCCCCATCCTCATCATGTAGAACCACGGATGAATTAGAGTGCCTGGTGGCTGGGGATGGAGGCTGGGACTTTTGGTGCTGCAAGGATCCTATGCAAAATCATCTCCAATTCAGTCCAGGGTGAGCACAAGGAGGTCTATTAAAGCTGCTCATGCTTTGGGGCATAATGTTTCCACACATGGCTTTCAACCTTTAATGACTAATGTACCATTGCACAATACAACTTTATTTCAATGGTTCAGGATATTAGGCCTTTGCCATTAAACAATACAATGCCAGCGATGGGGTCAAACATCATTTCAATGCATGGTTCAGGATATTAGGCCTTTTGCATGTTCAATACCAAGATGTCAGTTTACACCATGTCATTGATGCTATGCAAGTCTCCTTATATGACAGGGTTAATGAGTTAGCTCAGCATATAGTTCAAACTGATATTGCTCAAACAAGTGGCACAGTTCAACAGCCTTTTCTGCTTTCCTCTCCTTTGCATTCACATACTGTTTTGCAGCAGTCCTTTGCTTCTATTAACCCTTCTCTATCTGCTTTCCTTATTACTGTTTCTGCTCAGGGTGGCATGGCACAGGGCACAACTAATAAAATTAGGGATGGGGAGCAAAGTTTAGGAGCGAGTGCAGGGGCTTCCCTTCACAGTCATCATGGTACTCCCGATATTTTAATTCTATTACAGAAGGTGCTTTCCAGTGGGTCCCGATCTAGTGCCACAATCATGACTGACATCAGAAGCCACCATGTTACAGCTTCTACAGCAGTGGCAACAGGAGGAAATGCAGTCCTAAACTCTACGTCCGCTTCGACACCCCAGGATACTGCAGGATCTCTTAACCAAGCTTAGCAAGCAGTGTCCTCTTCTGGACAAGGTGAGACTACAGCTTTTATTCATCCTCGAAAAAACACGCCTATGACACATCCACAGAGAGTGAAGCCGATAGTGACTCCTCTTTAGTTTTATCTGATAGAGGCCAAAGGCGAATGTTCAGGATGTTGAAAAAATTAGTTGTGGCACAGAATAAAAATAAAGTCACCACTCCACTTCCAGTACCAGCTTTGTACGCCACAGTGACCCATAACAGGGATACTGTGGCAGGCCTGCATGACAATATTTCCTGCACATCCAGTCGTAGGGGAGCTGTACAAGGTGATACCTACCCTTGCCTCATTCATTCTTTGCATAACCACTTAAAGCCTAAAACAGTAAAGAAAATTTATGAGGCACGCTATGTGAATGTCTTTGAATTGCCTTTAGAGACACACAGACAAAAAGAATGCAGTGAAGATGGAACAGGCCCTAAGCGCCCAGACACTTGATGAATGGCTGAGATGCTTCCATATTCTCTCCTCCTGCTAATTAGAAAAATAACCTTCACAAACACTTGAAATCCTTAAAGGGACACTGAACCCAAATAGTTTCTTTCGTGATTCAGATAGAGCATGAAATTTTAAACAACTTTCTAATTTACTCCTATTATCAATTTTTCTTCGTTCTCTTGCTTTCTTTATTTGAAAAAGAAGGCATCTAAGCTATTTTTTTGTTTCAGAACCATGGAAAGCGCTTGTTTATTGGTGGGTGAATTTATCCTTTCCTATTCTAAATGTGACTCAGTTAATGATGTCATTGACCCAGTCCTGAGTTCAGTGCATTATCAATCCTCCCTATGGGCTGTGCATTATCTTGTGCCCTGTTTGAAGTATTTAGTTCCTATCTACATGGGGCAGTGTCTGCAGGGGTAGGGTTTTATGATATGGCACATTATCTTGATGGCATCTTTATCGTATGTTCCCCAAACACTACTCAATGTAACACCATTATTGATATCATGCATCTTTTGATGAATACATTTTGTGTACACTTAGCTGAGGATAAAACTCAGGGGCCTGGTTCTTGTTTAACTTTCTTGGGTATCTAAATTGATACACAGGAGATGTTATGTCGCTTTCCCCCTGACAAGATTTCTCAGATGCTACAGGCTGGGCCTGTTGAATTTCGCCTGTAGGGTAATTTCCCTCAGGCAAATTTTTAAAGTGAAGGTCAATTTCGATGAATTGGTGCCCAGTTTTTAATAGTAAATTAAAAACAAGGGCACTTTAATTCATCGAAATTGACATTTCACTCGATTTCTTCACTTACCTTTTAATCCTGACAGCCGCTGCAGCGCTTCCTCCGCCCATCGCAAGCCCTCTTTGCGGGTCCAAAATGACGAAATGGGCTTCGTGATTGGAGAAAGCCAGATTTCGTAATTTCTGATGTATGAAGAGGCTTCCAATGGCCGGGGGAATTGCTGGAGCGGCTGTGAAGATTAAAAGGTAAGTATTTGAAGAAAACAAGTGAAATGTCAATTTTGATTAATTAAAATGCCCTTGTTTTTAATAGGATTATTAAAAACCGGGCACCGATTCATCTAAATTGACCTTCATTTTAACTGACGCCAACAAGCCCAGTTGAATATTGCTCAGAAAGGCCAGCATTGTATAAGCCTGTCTGTAGACATGTTGGAGGACTTGGCTGTCTGTGAACGGTTCCTGATCCACTGTAATGGAATATGTATGTGGAGATCTGATCCCATTCCAAGCCAATCCCTCCACCTGCTTACGGATGCCACTGGCTAAGATGGTTATGAGGCATTTTTTCAAGGACTTTGGGCTGCAGGTCCTTGGCCAGCTAATTGGATATCACAAGGCCTAACAAAAATACTAACTCTTCTTAAGCTTTTTCCAGTTGTTTTTTCCTTGGAGCTTTGGGGCCATAGTTTCCAGAATAGCTCTGTTACATTTTACAATTAACAATCTTTCTGCATCCTCTCCCCTGCTAATTTGCTACCTTAGGTTGCTTGTGCTTCGTTGTCTGGAACTAAATATTAATTTCCTAGCAAAACATGTTCCTGGGGTAAATAACTCTTTAGCAGATGCCCTGTCTCATTTTAATTGGCCACTTTTCAGAGAAATGGCTCCAAATGCCTCTGCCAAGTTACTTACCTTTCCTGATTTCCTTTGGCCTCCTTGCTTCTATTAATCAAAGTTTCCCTCATCTCGAGTACATGGACCACATACTCTAAACATTGGAGGGAATGGGAATCTTTCTGCCAGGATTCAGGTCAGTCTACACATTCTGCCTCTCACTTCAATTTAATGGAATGGTTATCCTGCCTTAGGTCTCAAGACGTGCGGAAGAGTGGAGTACAATCTCGCTTAGCAGCCTTGTCTTATTTTAATAAGCTTTTTCAGTTTCAGGATTTTTCATCCTTATTCCTGAATTGGCAAATCGTTAAAGGATTGGGTAGAATAGAAAAGAAAACTCAGGACCACAGAGAGCCCATTACTTTAGACAGGCTTGGACGCCTATTTAACGTCCTTTACCCTCACATTTTTTGGAGCGCTCAACATCAGGGTGCTTTTGCCCCCATCTAAGTCTGACACCCAAGCTGGGGTTATTTTCTAAACACATTTTCATTTCTCCTGACGCTCTGCTTTTTATACCTAAGTCAAAAACTGATCAAGACGGCAGTGACACTTGGCTTACCCTGGAGCCTCAAGCAGTTAGTGTTTATTGCTCATTTAGAGTACTCTCTGACTATGTTAACCTACTTTCTCCGTCTCCTGGCCAGTTTTTGATCCATGCGAACTGCACACTTCTTTTACAGTTTCATTTTAGAAAAGTACTGAAATTGGCAGTTGAGCATGATGGTATGAGTTCCTTGAGATTTGCTTCACACTCCTTCAGAATAGGAGCAGCTACTAATGTGGCCGCCTCTGGTAAAACTGCCAAGCAGATTTGGCACCTTGGTAGATGGCGCTCCAATAGATACCGCTTATATGTTCATCCCCTTGTTTCTTTCACAAGGTCCACTTGTGTTTTTCTCTTTAAGGCCACACCAGGAGGGCTACTTGGGTCTGGATTATTGGTCACTCCTTCATCCATTGGGCGGCAATCCGAGCCATGTCTTCGCAAAATGGCCATCAGCTAGGTTTCCCCTCTAACAGGGTCTCTCCTAAATGGTTGGGTAGAAGGGGAATGTGCTGGAAAAACCTTTCTTTTCAGCTAGGGGAAGCTAAAGGAGATAGGGGACACCAGACTTATACTCCATCTGGGGGGAAATGACACAGGCTCTATTCCTTGAAGACACAAAAACTAAAACTGGCACTACACTGGAAGGAGTGAGATAAAGAATATAAATTCCGGTGCTGCCCCTTTAAATAATAATATCATGGACAAAAAAGAAAAAACAGATAAGGGGTTTAGATAGCACTCATTCTCACTAAATAGTATTGAAATTTATAAAACAAACACACTTTATTATTACAATTAAAAACCAGGATAAACATCCCTGGAAACGGTTAAATTACCCACAACCATTAAACCACTATTAACTTTAAAAGCAAGAAAGCCGCAAGTCACTCCTCTGTTTCCTGGCCGGGAACTGGATACACCGGCGTCAGGTGACTAGAGTGACAATGCGGTAAAGAACTCTAAAGTATATACAACAAACGCGTTTTGGCTACAGGAGCCTTTGTCAATGTTTCACTACAGGGTTCAAAATTGAATAAGCCGAGGCTCTCGCTTGCGCGGCTATTTATTCAGTACAAATCTTATTATTTAGCCAATCCGGTGAAGGCAGGAAGACAACGCCTCACTCTGTGTTAATAGACGTATCATCTGACTCTATTTTTCTGATAGAGGTGCCTGGATTGGTTCCAAAAGATTACTGTTGGAATAGCTCGTGCTGATTGGTTTACATATTACTAGGTAATATATGTGGGCATAATCTTTCTCTCTTAATGAATTGATAGTGTTTCAATGTCAAACAAATACAATATTAAAGAGTTCAAACAAATAAACTGCTAACTAAACAGTAGATAAAATGAATTCAACCACTTAGATTTATTGTTGACAAAAGGAAACGAACAAAATTCATTTATTATAATATATTGCCTTGCATCAAGTTTATCGTCAGATAGTAACTTAGGAGAAGCGAATCATTCTCAAATAGTATAAGTACAAAGTATAGCTTGATCTGCCCCTTCTGGACATTAGTCCCTTATAAATATAACAATTGCGAAAATGAACGGAGGATATGTATCTGTTATGGGGTAATGTTAAACACATAGGTAAAATACATAGTCTACCCTGGTACCAAAATTTCTTAATAAATCAAGGTTATACACACGGGTGACTGACCCTGTGAATCTCACTCCCAATAATTAAATAATAAAAATTATTATTTAGACTACATAATTCCCTCGCTAATAAGTCTCCAGCCAACTTCAAAAACGTCAATGTGTCAAAAAATCTGATTTACTTGAAATATTCATATAACATAGATGGCACTAACAGGCCTTGTCTAACCCACAAACGTCCTGAAATATAGATGGATTTCCTAGTCAGTTTTACCCAACATAAAATGAATTTCATGGACTGTGTGAACAGCATATCTATATGCTGTTTAGATGAATAAGCATCAGACTTAAACACATATATAAAATTTGATGTGACCATTGTTACTATCTACAGGTCATTATAAGAGTTTGTCAGAATTTAAGGGGTTCTTAATAGACACATGGACGATTATAATAAGAGAAATAGTAATATACCTAGATATATACCCAGTAATTATTGTACTTATTCATACCATGGGGTATGACAGTGTTAAGATGGAAAACCCATTTAGTTTCCATCTTTAACAGTCTTTGTTCCATATTTCCCCCCCTTATTCCTGGTTTAAGCTTCTCTAATCCCCAACATTTCAAAGCATTGGTTTTCCCATTATGATATTGTAGGAAGTGCCTGGCTACACTTGTTATTTGTTTTTTATCCTCAACATCTTTATGGGCTGTCCTAATGTTACTCAAATGCTCGGTAATACATTTACCCAAGTTACAGGTAGTCATGCCAACGTAGTACAAATTGCAACTGCAAGATAAGCAGTAAATTACGTTAGAGCTTTGACAATTAATATGTTCTTTAATGGTCCACGTATTATTAAATCTGTCCACTATATTCTGTTTTTTAACCATATGTTGGCACACTTTGCAGTGTCCACATCCTATAGATCCCTTGTATGTAGGAGGTTTCTTAGCGTTTCTATCATAGTGACTAGTTATTAATTTTTCACTGATGTTACTCGCTCTCCTGTATGTTATCAATGGTCTATCAGGTAACAATGGTTTTAATAGTGGATCCTGGGTTAGGACATGCCAATGTTTACGTAAAATGCTGGTAATATTATCACTTTGTGGCGAGAGTGTAGTAATAAACCTAAGAGGGGTATTTGATTCCTTAGATTTGGGAGTTAGAAGTTCCCTTCTATCTTTCAGTAATGCTCGATTGTAAGCCTTTGCTAATAAGTACCCACGTTCTAGCAATCTTTGCCTCAGATCTCTTGCTGCAGTTTTAAAACTTTCAATTGTACTACAGTTCCGTCTCAGACGTATATATTCCCCCATTGGCAGACCTCTAATAGTTGCTGGATGATGATAACTATTAGCGTATAGAATATTATTTGTAGAAGTGGGTTTCCTATATGCCGATGTTTCAATTGAATTATCATTTTTATGGATATATAGGTCCAAAAATTCTACTTTAGATTTTTCTATAGTAGATGTAAGGTAGAGCCCAAAGGGGTTGTCATTTAGAACTGTAATAAATTCTGTCAAAAGGTCTGGTGGTCCATTCCATATGAAAAAGATATCATCTATATATCTGGACCAGTGGGAGACATATTTGGTAAGATGGTTTAGGTTTTCGTTAAAAACCACTGTTTCCTCCCACCAGCCCAGATAGATATTCGCGTATGTCGGGGCACACGATGTGCCCATCGCTGTACCACAGGTTTGCAAATAGAATTTGTCATCAAATGTGAAGAAATTATGAGTAAGTATAAACTTCAACATATCTAATACAAATTCCTTCACCTCTTGAGTCATACTGGTATTCTTGTTAAGAAAATATGTTGTTGCTCTACAACCCCACTCGGTCTTAATACTGGTGTAGAGTGACTCCACATCACAAGTTACCAATAGAGCATTAGTCTCAATTTGGAGATCATTTATTTTATTTAGAAGATGCATTGTGTCCCTGGTGTGGGATGGTAGGGATTCCACAATGTATCTCAGCCGGGCATCAATATATTTACTAGCCTTCTCAGTTAAGGAACCAATTCCCGAGACTATAGGTCTCCCTGGTGGTTTGATGGTATCCTTATGAATTTTTGGCAGTAAATAGAGTGTAGCTATTTTAGGTTGTGTGATCTCTAGAAAATTAAATTCTTTCTGGTCTATGGTACCATTGGCTAAGGCTAATTTGATAAGTTTGTTATAACTATTAAGAAACATATCCATTGGATTACAAAGGAGAATTCTGTAGTTTAGAGGATTATTAAGTTGGCACAGAGCCTCCTCTCTGTACATAGCGTCAGGCCAAATAACAATATTTCCCCCCTTATCGCTACTTTTAATCTGAACATGTTTAAGTTCAGACAGTTGTTTCAGAGCTATCTTCTCTTCTTTACTTAGATTAAAACTGGATGTTTCAATATTGCCTTGAATATTAAGAATATCCTGGCATACTAAGTTCAAGAATGTTAATGCACTGTGTGATGTACTGTTGGGGGGTACAAATTTGGACTTAGTTTTCAATATATGGCGCCAACTAGTATTCTCATTGGTATCATCAGAATTGCTCGTCTCTTCAAGTAAAGCAATGAAATCATTTAAAGCAGCTTGGTCTGTGGAATTTAGAATCTCAGAATTAGAGTTACTGAAATATTTCTTTAACAGAATCTTACGTGTGAACAAGTGTAAATCTTTAACAGCCTCAAATTTATTAAATTGTGGTGTGGGTATAAAGGATAAGCCTTTTTTGAGGACTGATATTTGATCCTTAGTGAGAACTACATCAGAGAGATTAATAATATTCAATTCTTCAATACTTATTTCTTGTTGTGTTGGGATTTGTGACTGAATCTCACCTGTCTCCTTGTTCTGGGTTTTGCACTTGCGCCCCCTTCTAGTTCTACGCCTAAAGGGATGTCTGAGTCATTGACATTGTGTGGCTTAATTCTGTTCTTATTTTTCAATATGGTTTTGGGCCTAGATTCACTATCAGAGGTTTCCCCCTCAGTACTATCACCTTCTCTATCTGAGGTATCTATGTCCGAATTGACAATTTTGTTTTGCCCCCATGTGTAGATAGTATCAGAAGAGTAATCTTTCAAATCCCTGTCAATTTTGCGTTCTTTGCGCTCTGATATAAAGCGTGCAAATTTTTCTACCTCCCCTTTGGTTTTCTTATAGGATTTTTGAAAATCCTCATTTAACTCATATTGTTTCAGATCATTACATATTGTCAAAATATTCTCATTAATTTCCGTTAATTTATCTAATTCATGTTCAGTGAGATATCCCATGAGTTTAAGTGAGCATTCAGTAAGTGCAGTTTCCCATTTCAGTTTAAATTCTGGTTTGAAATCTTTGAAAGAGGGAAACATTTTTAAGCGTAATCCTCTTGGAATGATATTGTTATCCTTCTAAAAATTATACATTCCAATATTCCATTGTTTCTTAATTTGTTTCCTGCGTATTTTTTTGAGCTCTTTCAGAGATTCAAACCATTCTAAGTTTTTATTAATCTCATTAGTATTTTTATTTTGTAGTTCTGCTGTTAAGTTGGTAATATCATTCGTCCACTGGAGTATTTCTGCCCCTAAATCAAATGCGGCCATCACTAATAATAAGTGTGTGCTCTAGTTTTAAAGAAAATGTGAGTATAATTCTCACATCAATTAGCATAAATATTGAAGACACAAAAACTAAAACTGGCACTACACTGGAAGGAGTGAGATAAAGAATATAAATTCCGGTGCTGCCCCTTTAAATAATAATATCATGGACAAAAAAGAAAAAACAGATAAGGGGTTTAGATAGCACTCATTCTCACTAAATAGTATTGAAATTTATAAAACAAACACACTTTATTATTACAATTAAAAACCGGGATAAACATCCCTGGAAACGGTTAAATTACCCACAACCATTAAACCACTATTAACTTTAAAAGCAAGAAAGCCACAAGTCACTCTTCTGTTTCCTGGCCGGGAACTGGATACACCGGCGTCAGGTGACTAGAGTGACAATGCGGTAAAGAACTCTAAAGTATATACAACAAACGCGTTTCGGCTACAGGAGCCTTTGTCAATGTTTCACTACAGGGTTCAAAATTGAAATTGGCAGTTGAGCATGATGGTATGAGTTCCTTGAGATTTGCTTCACACTCCTTCAGAATAGGAGCAGCTACTAATGTGGCCACCTCTGGTAAAACTGCCGAGCAGATTTGGCACCTCGGTAGATGGCGCTCCAATAGATACCGCTTATATGTGCATCCCCTTGTTTCTTTCACAAGGTCCACTTGTGTTTTTCTCTTTAAGGCCACACCAGGAGGGTTACTTGGGTCTGGATTATTGGTCACTCCTTCATCCATTGCGCAGCAATCCGAGCCATGTCTTCGCAAAACGGCCATCAGCTAGGTTTCCCCTCTAACAGGGTCTCTCCTAGATGGTTGGGTAGAAGGGGAATGTGCTGGAAAAACCTTTCTTTTCAGCTAGGGGAAGCTAAAGGAGATAGGGGACACCAGACTTATACTCCATCTGGGGGGAAATGACACAGGCTCTATTCCAGCATTAGATTTAATTTAAATGATCATAGCTGACATTGGCTGGTTGTGGGCACGTGCTCCAGGGATTTTTATTGGGTGGTCCAACATGATAGACAGACTTAGATGGAGATTTATGGGATCTGCAGGGGCGGCCTACAGAGTCTGCAAAAAAGTCAACAGAGTGGTGGGCCATTTCATAATATGCCACGATAACATCATGGCCGGCGCTAACCATTTACATACCCTGGATGGGGTGCATCTCACTGATGCTGGTCTGGACCTCATGCTAGCCAATTTTCGAAAAGCTTTTGCTTTACATTTATGATCCAAGACTTTTATAAGTTACCCCTATTATTTATGTGGTGGTGGAGAGAGTGCCTCTTTGCGGGAGGTCATGGCCTATGTCTTCACGACAAAGAGGTTGGGGTGGAGCAAGGGCCAAATGGCAAAGGCTGTGCAATGCCTCAGGTAGTTTCCGAAGTGCCTGTCCTTTGTTTTGGGCTTTTGCAACTCCTGATAACCTAATTTCCTCTGACATGAGCGTAGTTTTCTTTGCTGCTGCCTCCTGGCCATTGACCTCTTGTGTCATTCTCGTGTCTGTGTCATTATTTATTATTCTAAGTTATTCAAACAGCTAGGCCTTTTATCCTTAAGCAAATTACATTAAACATTTTAGAATTGTCAAAAATAGTAAAATGTGTACAACTTTGTATAACTTTGAGTATGTTTAACCTAAAGGTGTTGAATTTTCTGTGCAATGTGTAACGTTGGAATATTGTAATGTGGAAAATTTGGAGGCAATTGACGGAAATTAGAGGTATTTTTTGTACGTTAAGCAAGCACAAAAATGCGCAAAATTCACTAAACTTCTAGAATAGGTTTGGTCAGTGATAAACTTTCGTTGTGCAAAATTTTGTGACAATTGATTGTTGTTTAGGCATTTTTCTGGCAGATTAAGTGCTTTTTTACAATTTAAGCAAATTACATTAAACATTTTAGAATTGGCAAAAAGGTAGCCCGGGACATGTGCCTACATGGGGAGGGATATTAGTGAAGCTGAGTGGTAGGTAGGATTGGGCCCTTAGTAAAAGGGTATAAAGGTTAGGACAAGAAAGTGAAGTTTCTCTTTGTTGCTGCAGCCAACGGGGGAAAAGTAGCTCTCACTTCTCACACATTGGGCTCCATTTATTAAGCAGCGGATGCTGCTTCGGAGGCCCATCATTTCAGGCATCATTAGGTGGCTAATTGAAATCATCCCAATCCATTTGGGATGATTGACAGCCATTGTTAGCGGCAGATTGGCTAACAGTGGACAGGGAGCGGCATTGCACAAGCATATCGAATCATGTCCAATGAACACTAACTAAATCTACCCCATTGCCTCAGGAGCTGTACACGGTGGGGGGATAATGTTACCTTCCATGGCTGAACTACAGGACCTGATAAGGATGGCCTCTGTACTTGCACAGGCCAAAGAAGCTGTGTGGGTGCTCCAGCAATTAAAGGAAGCTAGTGTAGTGGCTCAGGGAGCGGAGGCGGTTAATCAGGTTGAGCAAATCACTGCAGACAGAAGGATGCAGCCTACACGGCGTTCCTGGCGCCTAAGCCCTGCTGCTGGATCAGTGAGGAGGGCCAGAGGGATATCAGATGGAGGCAACCGGAAGGCGTCACATGAGGCGGTCAGGAGCTGGGGACAATGCGGGCCCATCAGTGGCTGATCGGAACAGCCAATAGAATGCGAGCTCAATCTGATTGGATCAGCCAATCGGATTGAACTTCAATCTGATTGGCTGATTCAATCAGCCAATCATATTTTTCCTACCTTAATTCCGATTGGCTGATAGAATCCTATCAGCCAATCGGAATTAAAGGGACGCCATCTTGGATGACGTCCCTTAAAGGAACCTTCATTCGTCGTTAGTCATCGGGAAGAAGAGGATGGCTCTGCGTCGGCTCGTCTGAAGATGGCTCCGCTCCGCTCCGGATGGATGAAGATTGAAGACGCCGCATGGATGAAGACTTCTATCGGATGGAAGACCTCTTCAGTGCCGCCTGGATGTTGACTTCAATCGGATGGAAGACTTCTTCAGTGCCCCTTGGATGATGACTTCTGCCGCTCCGGATCTCCTCTTCGGTTCCATCGGTGGTCGGCTGGCTGAAGACGGCTCAAGGTAGGATGATCTTCAGGGGGGTAGTGTTAGGTTTATTTAAGGTTTTTTTTTGTTAGATTAGGGGTATGTGGGTGGTGGGTTTTAATGTTGGGGGGGGTTGTAATTTTATTTTACAGGCAAAATAGCTGTTTTCTTTGGGGCATGCCCCGCAAAAGGCCCTTTTAAGGGCTGGTAAGGTAATAGAGCTGGTAACTTTTTAATGTAGAATAGGGTAGGGAATTTTTTTATTTTGGGGGGATTTGATATTTTATTAGGGGGCTTAGATTAGGTGTAAGTAGCTTAAAATTGTTGTAATATTTTTTAAATGTTTGTAACTTATTTTTTTTTTATTTTTCGTAACTTAGCTTTTTTTATTTTTTGTACTTTAGTTAGTTTATTTAATTTAATTTACTTGTAGTTATTTGTAGGTAATTTATTTAATTAATTTAATGATAGTGTAGTGTTAGGTTTAATTGTAACTTAGGTTAGGATTTATTTTAGAGGTAATTTTGTATTTCTTTTAGCTTGGTAGTTATTAAATAGTTAATAACTATTTAATAACTATTCTAACTAGCTAAAATAAATACAAAGTTACCTGTAAAATAAATATAAATCCTAAAATAGCTACAATGTAATTATTAATTACATTGTAGCTATCTTAGGGTTTATTTTACAGGTAAGTATTTAGTTTTAAATAGGAATAATTTATTAAAGTATAGTGTAGTGTTAGGTGTAATTGTAACTTAGGTTAGTTTTTATTTTACAGGTAAATTTCTCATTACTTTAACTAGGTAGCTATTAAATAGTTAATAACTATTTAATAGCTATTGTACCTAGTTAAAATAAATTGAAAGTTGCCTGTAAAATAATAAATCCTAAGACAACTACAATATAATTATTATTTATATTGTAGCTATATTAGGGTTTATTTTAAAGGTAAGTATTTAGTTTTAAATATTAATAATTTAGTTAATAAGAGAAATATTATTTAGATTTATTTAATTAATATTTAAGTTAGGGGGTTGTTAGGGTTAGTGTTAGACTTAGGTTTAGGGGTTAATAATTTTATTACAGTGGCGGCGGTGTAGGGGGGGCAGAATAGGGGTTAATAAATTTATTATAGGTGGCGACGGTGTAGGGGGGGCAGGATAGGGGTTAATAACTTTATTATAGGTGGTGATGGTGTAGGGGGGGCAGGATAGGGGTTAATAACTTTATTATAGTGGCGGCGGTGTAGGGGGGGGCAGCATAGGGGTTAATAGGTATAATGTAGGTGGCGGCGGGGTCCGGGAGCAGCGGTTTAGGGATTAATACATATATTATAGTTGCGGTGAGTACCGGGAGCGGCGGTTTAGGGGTTAACATATTTATTATAGTGGCGGTGCGCTCCGGGAACGGCGGTTTAGGGGGTAATACATTTATTTAGTTGTGGCGGTGTAGGGGGGGGCAGATTAGTGGTGTTTAGACTCAGGGTACATGTTAGGGTGTTAGGAATAGACAGCTCCCATAGGAATCAATGGGATGTCTGGCAGCAGCGAACATGAACTTTCGCTATGGTCAGACTCCCATTGATTCCTATGGGATCCACCACCTCCAGGGCGGCGGTTTGAAAACCAGGTATGCTGGGCCGGAAAAGTGCTGAGCATACCTGCTAGTTTTTTGATAACTAGCAAAAGTAGTCAGATTGTGCCGAACTTGTGTTCGGAACATCTGTAGTGACGTAAGAATCAATCTGTGTCGGACTGAACGAAACTTACGTCACTATATTGTACTTTTGCCGGTGTCTAGGGCTTGATAACTAAGGCGAATCAGCCTCGCCACAAATACCCTGCGGAATTCCAGCGTATTTTAGGTTGACGGCTTGATAACTAGGGGCCAATATGTGAATACTAATAACAAGACAATGTATCATGTGTCAACTGGGATTGAGTACTTGAGACACTTAATTAAAATATAACTTTTATTGGGTTAAAACTTAAAAGCAGGGATCTAAATTAAAATTACAACCTTGGGCAGAAACAGGAGTGATTAACTCTGCTTAAACTGATTGTAAAGTAGCATTAGGTGGTCTGACACACCGAAGATACAAATAAATGCGTAGATACAACTGTATCAAAATAGCGTGGTTGTAATGGACACTCGGTATAAGGTTGCCTGGATGAAAAATACTAGCAAAGTATGGTGTATGATGTTAAGTAGGTGATTGGTGAATACAGTCATAAACAACAGCTTGTAATTCTGGCTCTTAAATATGCTGTCTAAATGTTTGGTTGAACAGAAATGAAGCCTGCAATATATAGATAAAAAGCTGGATGTACTATATCTGTCATTGGTAAAAAGGCAGCATGAGCTTTGTGCTGTAATAGTTGTGGTGTCATTTTTTTAACAGAGCTCCAGATATCAGGTGGATACCAATAATTAATAATACAGTCACATCTTAAAGTGTACTGTGATTAAACTCTTATTATTTAACATTGGTTCCCTAAATGAGCATGAGCCCTATAGTTTGTCTGCAACACTCATACACCAGATTACAATTTAATATCAAAATACAATATAGTGTGATGCTAGTAATTGTAAACTCAAAATATACAAACCCTTTGTAATAGGGTATTGTAAGAGGAAAGGCGGCAAAACATGTTAGGTGAGGAGTCTAGGGAACTCCTGTGTTTTAGGTATAGCAACCTGGAGGCACGAATAGAGTGATCTCTTTTTTGATGTGTACTCTAGCTTTTTTGATTACCGGATTTCTCACACCATTGACCTAATGACGTATAATACTAGTTAATGAAAGGGGGTTTGTGATATAAGACACTCTGTTTCTAGGGCCATTACTTTTACACTGTGCCTCAAACATATAAGCCTATTGGAGGGGGGAGAGCATGTTCCCCTACTGTGAGAAGAGGTCAGGAGTGGGACCGGCGGTCTCCAATTTGGGAAAGGCTGGAGCATCAGCGGGAGGCCAGAACCAGCTCACAGAGGTTAAGGTCGAGTGGCAGAAGCGGAGAGTGTGCCTGGTGGAGTGGATGTGGAGTGTTTGGCACTTTTAAAAGGACTGAAGGAGCAGGTGACACAAGTGGAGGGGCACTTAGCTACAACAGACCACTGGGTAAGGGCGGCTTTGGCAGCAGGAGCATGGATCGGAAACAAAGGAACCATGGGGATAAGGGTACGATGCGTGCAAAGCTGAGCAGTGGGTCAGGAATTGGGAGTAGTGCAGCTGGAGGGGGTGTCTTAAAGGTTTGAAAGGAGGCATTCAGAAGGCCTTGCCTTTGTTCTATTGAGCTGTTGGGGCTGCATCTTCCCATGGAGGTTAAGGAGAAGGTTTGGAAAAGGAAGTTCATAGAAATGTTTTCCTTATTACCATTAGATCAACTCGTAAAAATCACGGAGGACGCAAAAGCTGAGTTCGGAAGAAGGAGGTGGAGGAGCATAAGATGAGATATATAAAATTGCGATAGGGATTTGGCAATTGGTCGAGAGCCTTTTGTATTTTAGATAGCGTAATATCTGAAAAGTTCCCAGTTCAAGGGTCAGTGTTGTTCTGTTACTTTGACGAGATAGTGTCTGCTTACACAATGTGTGGTGTGGCGGGATTATGATGAGCAATTCAGGCAATGAACTGCGGTGAAGCCTGACATGCACCGGGATGATAGGGATATGGGGATCTGGCGGGGGATCATGATGCCATTGAGGCAGGGGGCAGTCCTTTCATGGAGTCGGGGCCAGATCAGACGGAGGGGCATCAGCTAGTTCATCGGTGGAGATCCAAAAGGAGCTGTGTTTTTATTAAATTGATGGATTGTGCCATTTTGGAACATCACGCAAGTTCAAGCATGAATGCTCACAATGCTCACTAACCAGGTGGTTCAAAAGAGGTAAGGTCAGGGGGAAGCCAAGGGATGTGATTATAATGGGCACATACACCAGTGAAGTAAAAAAAGAAGTCGTACGGTAAACTGGGGGAATGGAGGGATACTGATTTCCTATTGTTGGGCTTAAGTTCGGGGTTTGTGACCCCATTTTTCAAGCAGTTGGGGTCCAGGGTTTGGAGAAACGGATGTTGTTGGGTAGAAAATCTGGCCCATTTCTGGAGCACCCATTGCCTAACTTGAGGGTGTCTCCATTGGGAGTGGTCCCTAAAAAGTCCCTGGGTCAGTTTCAAATGATTCATCATCTATCATATCCCAAGGGGTCTTCTGTTAATGATGGAATGGACCCGGTCATAACGGCGGTTTGATATGCGTCCTTTGACAGGGCAGTGGATGTGGAGGCTGCTTTAAGATTGCTGCCGGTGCATCCCAGATGCCATTATATGTTAGGTTGCTTTTTTTGCTGCTTCTCATTTTATTGATTTAGCGTTACCAATGAGTTGTTCTATTTCTTGTTCGTACTTAAAAAAGTTTTGTTGTTTTGTTGAATGGGTTGTGGGAACCAAGGCACGGGTTTCATCGTTGGTCTATTACCTTGATGATTTCCTGTTTGTGGGGCCGACAGTTGAGGTGGATTGTCAGCTTCTGATCGATACTTTTAAGAATGTGGCAGGAGAATTTGGTATCCCAGTGGTTGATGAGAAGATTGAAGGCCCTTGTACTTCTGTAAAGATCATATTTGTGTATAACCTTTTCCTATGTTATTCCCTCAATACAAAGTAATCATGTTATGGTATCTAAATGAATATAGAATTAAATAGGTTTTTGTATCACCAGGTAAACCAAACATAGTTTGAAGTTTCCCTTAGTGAAATTTAGTTTTAGCCACGGTTAGGGTTCAGGATATATTAACTGAGTAACATATCATAACCCCGAGAGGCTGGTAATGCAATAAGGTAGACAGAAGATAAGCCTAGTTTACAGATATGTGGTAATAAATGACCTAACTAAATACTGACTGAGTGGAAATGTAATTTATGAGTTTAGCGTAACAATATATAGTGATATGTATCAGCGGAATAAGTATTGGTTCAATCTGACCTGTTACCAGATGGAGTTTGGGAGAGGAGCCGGTGAGCTGCAGCGGCGAGAGTTCAGCGTGCACGCTGTGAGTCACTGAGGCAGAGAGAGGAGCTGCGGGCCGTAGCAGATGACGCGTCAGATGACACGTCTGTGTAAGAGATGAGGCTGAGTTTGGAGCGCTCCGGCAGATGCTTTGCTTTCCACAGCGGTGGAACAAAGAAGTTTTCCAGTAGCAGGTATTTCCTTGAACGAAGGGTAGATAGGAAATCCAGTGGTTAGGTTAAGGCAGTAAGCTTGAGCACCTTGAAGAAAAGTGGAATACTCAATTAACCAGCAAAGGTAGCTGGTTAACAACATGTTTAAATAGGGCTAAACAGGAAGAGGGAGGATCCAATGACTGACACAGGGAGTTAACCCTTACAGAGCCCCCCACTTAAAGAACCACAGCGAAGTTCAGGGTCTAGGCCTATCAGGATTACGTCGGTGGAACAAGGAAACCAACCTAGGAGCAGACAGATTGGAGGCAGGTTCCCAAGAATCATCCTGATGACCGAAACCTTTCCAGTGTACCAGGTAGTAGAGTACACCACGTCTGGAACGAGAGTCCAAAATGCTGTGAACTTCATACTGTTCATCCGGAGCTACAGTATCGGCTGGAAGCGGTGGAACTGAGCCATTAGGAGGGGTATTGCAGAGTTTAATCAAAGAGACGTGGAAGGTTGGATGGATCTTAAATGAGGAAGGGAGCTGCAAAGTAACAGTGACTGGACTAGGTACTTGGAGGATACGGTAGGGTCCAATGAACAACTTGCCCAATTTCTTACATGGGTAAGGAATTCTTAAATTTTTCGTGGACAACCAAACGAATTGTCCCACAGAGTAAGTTGGGTTAGGCCGGTGACGTAGGTCGTAGTATCGACGTTGAGATGCTTGAGCTTGAAGTATGTTGTCATGTACGATAGTTAGAGTGGCAGCTTTATTATTTACCAAATCATTTACCTCAGGACATGGAGTCTCCACTCTGGGCATGAGAGAGAATGAAGGATGCATACCATAATTCACGTAAAAAGGACTGAATCCAGTTGTAGAGCTTTGATGGTTATTATAAGCAAACTCAGCGAGAGGCAAATAGGTGGCCCAAGAATCCTGTTGATGTGAACAGTAGCAGCGTAGGTACTGCTCTAGCCACTGATTCACCCTCTCCGTCTGCCCATTTGTTTGGGGATGGTAAGAGGTGCTGAGTTTGCGTTCGATGTGAAGTGCATCACAAAGATTCTTCCAGAATTTGGACGTGAATTGGGTTCCCCGATCACTTACAAAAGCCTTAGGTATGCCATGTAGTCGGATGACATTCTGATAACTAGATCACAAGTCTGTTTTGAGGTGGGCAATGTAGTGACGGGGACGAAGTGTGCCATCTTAGAGAGTAGGTCCACAACAACGAAGATAACAGAATTACCGTTTGACACAGGAAGGTCTACAATGAAGTCCATGGACACCACTTCCCAAGATCTGTGTGGTATAGGTAGGGATTGAAGGAGTCCCATCGGAAGTTGTTTGGAATGTTTGGAGGTGGCACAAATAGTACATTGAACTAAGAAATGTTTTAAGTCGGAAAGCATGGTAGGCCACCAATAAGATCTCCTGAGGAGTTCTGTAGTTTTAATTTTTCCCATGTGACCAGCTAAGGGAGAATCATGTACGGACTTGAGAATTGCTGGTCGAAAGGTAGGAGGTACATACAATTTACCTTCCTTGTACAGTAAGCCATCTGAACCTGTGGTGAGACCTGGTAGAGGCAGTGAGGTATCAGTTTTTAGGGCATCACTAAAAGTTTGATTAGAATCAGTGAGCAAGCCCAGGATACAATGTTTAGGAATTATCGTTGAAGGCAAATTTTCTGTTTTAATCTTTTGTCCTTGTCTAGAAAGAGCGTCTGCCTTTCCATTTTTCGTTCCGGGTCTGTAGGTGATGACATACTGGAATCTCGAGAAATATAAACTCCAACGGAGTTGTCTGGAGGATAAAGTATGGTTGGTTTGTAAGTATTGAAGGTTTTTGTGGTCTGTATATATAACTGTAGGGTGAGTGGACCCTTCCAATAGATGCCTCCACTGATCAAAGGAAGACTTGATCGCAAGTAATTCTTTTTCTCCGACGGGATAATTTAATTCAGCTGGTTGCATCAATCTGGAATAATAGGCCACTGGATGGAGAGGTTCCTTAAATGACTTCCTCTGTGATAGAACAGCTGCGATAGCAAAATTGGAAGCATCAACCTCCAATATAAACTGTTTATCCATATCTGGGTATTGTAGAATGGGTGCCGTGGTAAATTTTGATTTTAAAAGATCGAAAACAGTTTGAGTCTGGTTGGTCCATTTGAATGAATGATCCAACTTGGTGAGTTCAGTTAAGGGTTTGGTTATAGACGCGAACCCAGGGATGAACTTTCGATAGAAGTTGGAGAACCCTAGAAAACGTTGTACATCTTTTTTAGTGCGAGGAATTGGTCAATTAAGAATTGCTTGAATTTTATCATTTTGCATCTTAATGCCGGATGGGGATATCTGATATCCTAAGAAGGATATATCGTTAGACTCAAAAGTACACTTTTCGAGTTTAGCATACAAATTGTTATTTCTTAATCTGGTTAAAACCTCTTTTACATGTAGTCTATGTTGTTCAAGATTTTGAGAATAAATCAGAATGTCGTCTAAATAGACTACAATGAAAACATCCAACACATCCCTGAATAGGTCATTGATGAGGCACTGAAATGTTGCTGGAGCATTACAAAGTCCGAATGGCATCACTGTATACTCGAATAACCCATATCGGGTTCTAAAAGCAGTGAGCCATTCATCTCCAGCCCTCATTCGTATCAGATTGTAGGCTCCACGGAGATCTAACTTAGTGAAGACCGTGGCACCCCTTAATCTTTCAATCAACTCAGGAATGAGTGGTAAAGGGTATTTATTCTTTCGGGTACGCTTATTAAGCTCTCTGTAGTCGATGATGGGTCTCAAAGATCCATCCTTATTTGTTACGAAAAATATACCTGCGCCTGCAGGGGAGGTACTGAGTCTTATGAAACCCTTTTTTAGGTTTTCCTCTATGTAATTTTTAAGATGTTCCAATTCTGGTTTGGAAAGTGGGTATATATGCCCAAAAGGGATGGAAGCCCCTGGGAGTAAATCAATAGGGCAATCATAGGCCCTATGGGGTGGTAAAGTTTCTGAATCTTTTTTGTTGAATATATCAGAGAATTCAGAGTATTGTGATGGTAAATTAGAATCTTCCATATGCATAATACACAATTCATTATCGATTTTAGGGGGGGTTTGAATATTAGGGAAAGAGAGTGTACAGTCAGCCCAATTTATACGAGGTTTGTGTGTGCACAACCAATTAATACCTAGTATAACATTGAACATGGGTGAAGATATCACATCAAAGGAGATAGTGTCAGATACCTGTGGGTTAAATATTACCTGAAGGGGAACGGTTTGATGAATGACCGGTCCTGATGAGAGTAAAGTGCCATCAATAACCTTAACAGAGACAGGTGTATGCTTATTCAAAACTGGAATTTTATTTTTTGTGACAAAATCTTGGTCAACAAAATTTCTACATGCACCAGTATCCACAATAGCTTCAGTGATGATCTTGTGATGATCCCACTGCAAAATAAGAGGAATAGTAATGTAAGTAGTGTTATTAGATTTTGTTAACAAGTTAACAGATGGTTTTAATGTCGTACCCTTCTTGTTCTTTAATAGGACTGGACAGTCTTTGACGTCATGGGTAGGACAGGCACAGTACATACATAGACTTAATTGTTTCCTTCTGGATTTTTCTTGAGATGTCAAGGGACCTTTAAGGATTCCTATGTCCATAGGTTGAGATGCATCTCGTGTCTGATAGGAGGTGGTTGAGAGGTAGCCTCTGGAGGAACTAGCCCTTTCAGTTCGCCTTTCCCTGAGGCATCTATCAATACTGATAGTCAAGGCAAAGTAATCTTCTAATGAAGTAGGGATTCCTATGCGTGACAGTTCATCCTTAATTTCTTCAGAAAGTCCTAATCTGAACTGAGTTTTTAGTGAGACTTCATTCCATTCTGAGTCTCTGGCATAAATTTTAAATTGAGTAATATAGGTTTCTACTTGATTCTTTTTTTGCTTGAGTGAGCGCAAGGCATTTTCTGCTGATATCTGCCTATAAGGATCATCATATAGTGCAGACATTTGGGAAAAGAAGGCGGTAAGGGAACCCAAAACAGAATCCTGGGACTCATAAAAAGTATCAGCCCAAGCCCTTGGCTCTCCCCTGAGGTAAGAAATTACCGTAAGAACTCTAGATCTTTCAGATGGATAGGTTCTGGGCTTCATTTCAAACATTAACATACATGAATTTTTAAATTCCCTAAATTGGGAACGATCTCCAGAAAATTTTTCTAGGGGAGAGACTAAAGGCTCAGGGTGAATTTCTGCAGTTGGGGGTTTAGGGGCGAGTACTTCCCTTAAGCAGGCTTTCAGAGCCTGATTTTCAACCTGCAGCTCATGGAAAGAATTAGATAGAGTGTCCATCCTATCAGTCAGTGCTTGTATTCTATTGCACATTGTTTCCTGATCCATAATTGTAGTATTTGAGGAAAATCTAAAGGAACAAAATAAAGTTTAAACTCTAGTTCCTAAACTTCTCTTTTTGGCTGGTTAATTCTGTAAAGATCATATTTGTGTATAACCTTTTCCTATGTTATTCCCTCAATACAAAGTAATCATGTTATGGTATCTAAATGAATATAGAATTAAATAGGTTTTTGTATCACCAGGTAAACCAAACATAGTTTGAAGTTTCCCTTAGTGAAATTTAGTTTTAGCCACGGTTAGGGTTCAGGATATATTAACTGAGTAACATATCATAACCCCGAGAGGCTGGTAATGCAATAAGGTAGACAGAAGATAAGCCTAGTTTACAGATATTGGTAATAAATGACCTAACTAAATACTGACTGAGTGGAAATGTAATTTATGAGTTTAGCGTAACAATATATAGTGATATGTATCAGCGGAATAAGTATTGGTTCAATCTGACCTGTTACCAGATGGAGTTTGGGAGAGGAGCCGGTGAGCTGCAGCGGCGAGAGTTCAGCATGCACGCTGTGAGTCACTGAGGCAGAGAGAGGAGCTGCGGGCCGTAGCTGATGACGCGTCAGGTGACACGTCTGTGTAAGAGATGAGGCTGAGTTCGGAGCGTTCCGGCAGATGCTTTGCTTTCCACAGCGGTGGAACAAAGAAGTTTTCCAGTAGCAGGTATTTCCTTGAACGAAGGGTAGATAGGAAATCCAGTGGTTAGGTTAAGGCAGGAAGCTTGAGCACCTTGAAGAAAAGTGGAATACTCAATTAACCAGCAAAGGTAGCTGGTTAATAACATGTTTAAATAGGGCTAAACAGGAAGAGGGAGGATCCAATGACTGACACAGGGAGTTAACCCTTACAACTTCTTTGAGCTTTTTAGGAGGAATTTGTATAGATTCATAGAGAGGGGAAAATACAGATTGCCCGGAAGATAAATTGGACTTGAAGTGGACGGTGGTGTCAGTGTTGGGGCATCAGAAGATAAAAGAAAATGTATGGGATAAGCACAGTACAACTCCTGTGCTTCCCAAAAACCAGAGGTGCACCAATCCACTACAACACAAACTATGTATATTATAGAAAACAACAAAAACCTGAAAATATTGTATAATAAATATTAGTGATACACAAATACAATGATGATAATAATAAGATGTGTAACAATATATATAATTTTTGGAAAAAAGTCTCAATACTTGTAGAAAATCCTATACCAAGGATTCTCACTAATAATGTCCAATAGCATAAAGGTGCGTCAACCGAGTGACAGGCAGCTCTCTCCAAGATGTGTGCGAAAATACTGGATGTCCTAGAAGACAAGAGAAAAGAGAGGCGCTCTGGGTGCAGCAAGTCCCAACCAGCATATAACAACTATCAGCAATAGTGATAGAATACTCACAAACAAACGTGCACATGCAGTGCAATAATGGGCAGACCGAAACTTCAGAGCCGTTCGGCTGACTCCCCAATGGCAGATCTGGGTGATGATACAATGCTTTGCCGTCGACACAGGGATTCAAAACTCCAAGACGCCCAGTACTGATCAGCTGGGAGATATGTATAGAGTCCACAGACTACAAAGGTTTAAGGACAATTCAGATGCTGGAGGAGCCATTATTTATTTTGCAAGGTGTACCGAGTCCACGGATTCATCCTAACTTGTGGGATTGTCAGCCAATCGGATTTTTCCTACCTTGATACCGATAGGATTCTATCAGCCAATCAGCCAATCGGAATTCAAGGGACGCCATCTTGGATGATGTCATTTAAAGGAACCTTCATTTGTCGTTAGTCCGTCGGCCAGGAAGGATGCTCTGCGCTGGATGTCTTCAAGATGGAGCCGCTCCACGCTGGAAGGATGAAGATAGAAGATGCCGCTTGGATGAAGACTTTTGCCGGATGGAGGACCTCTTCAACATCAATTGGATGAAGACTTCTGCCGGATGGAGGACCACTTGTTCCCCGGCTTCTTGGATGACTTCGGCCCGGCTGGGTGAAAACGTCACCCGGTAAGGTGATCTTCAATGGGGTAGTGTTAGGTTTTTTTAAGGGGGGATTGGGTGGGTTTTAGAGTAAGGTTGGGTGTGTGGGTGGTGGGTTTTAATGTTGGGGGGTTGTATTTCTTTTTTTACAGGTAAAAGAGCTGATTACTTTGGGGCAATGCCCCGCAAAAAGCCATTTTAAGGGCTATTTGTAATTTAGTATAGGGTAGGGCGTTTTATTATTTTAGGGGGCTTTTTTATTTTATTAGGGGGCTTAGATTAGGTATAATTAGTTTAAACTTCTTGTAAAAAAAATTTCTCTGTAATTTAGTGGTTTTTTTTTTTTCGTAACTTAGTTTATTGAATTTAATTGTATTTAATTGTAGGTAGTTTAGGTAATTAGTTTAATGATAGTGTAGTGTTAGGTGTAATTGTAACTTAGGTTAGGATTTATTTTACAGGTAATTTTGTACTTATTTTAGCTAGGTAGTTATTAAATAGTTAATAACTATTTAATAACTATTGTACCTAGTTAAAATAAATACAAAGTTGCCTGTGAAATAAATATAAATCCTAAAATAGCTACAATGTAACTATTAGTTATATTGTAGCTAGTTTAGGGTTTATTTTATCGGTAAGTATTTAGTTTTAAATAGGAATAATTTATTTAATTTTGTTAAATTTATTTCGTTTAATTTAAATTATATTTAAGTTAGGGGGGGTTAGGGTTAGACATAGGTTTAGGGGTTAATACCTTTAATATAGTAGCGGCGATTGGGGGTTGCAGATTAGGGGTTAATAAATGTAAGTAGGTGTTGGCGATGTTAGGGCAGGCAGATTAGGGGTTAATAAAATTTAACTAGTGTTTGCAAGGCGGGAGTGCGGCGGTTTAGGGGTTAATACATTTATTAAAGTTGCGGCGATGTCCAGTTGGCAGATTAGGGGTTAATAATTGTAGGTAGGTGGCGGCGACGTTGGGGGCGGCAGATTAGGGGTTAATAAATATAATGTAGGTGTCGGCGATGTTAGGGGCAGCAGATTAGGGGTTCATAGGTATAATGTAGGTGGCGGCGATGTCCGGTCGGCAGATTAGGGGTTAAAAAAATGATTATAGTGTTTGCGATGTGGGGGGGGGCTCTGTTTAGGGGTTAATATGTAGTTTATGGGTGTTAGTGTACTTTTTAGTACTTTAGTTAAGAGTTCTATGTTCCGGCGTTAGCCCATAAAACCCTTAACTACTGACTTTTAAATGCGGTAGGAGTCTGGACAGGAGAGGGTCTACCGCTCACTTCTTCCAAGACTTGTAATACCGGCGTTAGGCAAATCCCATTGAAAAGATAGGATACGCAATTGACGTAAGGGGATTTGCTGTAGCCTCGAGTCGCGGAAGAAAAGTGAGCGGTACACCCTCTCCTGCCAGACTCGTAATACCAGCGGGCGTTAAAAAGCAGCATTGGGACCTCTCAACGCTGCTTTTTAAGGCTAACGCCAAACTTGTAATCTAGGCGTTAGTTTCTGCTGCAGAACTTCATCAGAACATTACAGACGATGACATCAAAGCACATATGGAAAGTAAACTAGTGGAGTCCAGGCTCAGACAACCAGATAATGGTGATTTTCTGACCCCAGATTACATTCCTTTGATAAAACTTTACAAGCAATTGAAGAAAAGTTCCAGAATAAACATATGACTGGTTTCTTGTGGACTTCCCATTATCATTGTCATAGGAGTATTTGTGTTAGGAGTTTATTTTGGGTAAGTTAAAGCTATACATTTAAGCAAAGAAATTAAGAAAAACATTTATTATTATGATTCTTATAATACTGTATTTATAAAGCACAGCGCTGTCCATGTGTACAATTTGTTTACATTAAACAATTATACAAAACTTCTTCTGTTAATGATGGAATTAACCCGGCCATAACGCGGCAAATCGATAGGGCAGTGGAATTGGTGCGGGCAGTGGGACAAGAGACTTTGATGGCAAAAGTGGATGTGGAGGCTGCTTTCAGATTGCTGCCGGTGCATCCCAAATGCCACCATCTGCTAGGTTGCTTTTTTGCTGGTTCTTATTTTGCTGATTTAGCATTATCAATGGGTTGTTCTATTTCTTGTTTGTACTTCGAAAGTTGTACTTCCTTGAGCTTTTTAGGGATTTGTATAGATATATTGTATAGTTATATAGAGAGGGGAAAAATGCAGATTGCTGGAAGATAAATTGGAGGACTTGAAGGTGATGATGGTGGCTGTGTTGGCACATCAGAAGATAATGCTGAGTAAGTTTCAGTCCCTGTTGGGTAGGCATATTTTCATGTGCAAGATTATCCCAGTAGTAAGGGTGTTTTCTCTGAGGTTGTCACAAGCGCTGATGGGGGTGACATTTTTCGAGGGGTCCAAAGACAAAATGTTTATTTCTCAGATCCTCTGTGACTCTGACTTATCATTATTTACTGATGCTTCAGTCGGCAAGGGTTTTGGTGCATATCTTGGGTGGAGATGGGCTGAATGGTGGGTGGAGGAGGGTCTGACAAAAAACATCAAGTTTTTGGCGTTATTCCCATTGTTGGTGGCCTTGTGTGTGTGGCCGGGCGTGCTGTTCAACAATCACAGACTTTCTGAGCAGACAACATGGGGGTGATTATGGCCATTAACCAGCTGTCTGTCAGCTCTCCGCCAGTGGTTCATTTGTTGCATTTGTTTGTATTGGAATGTTTGAGAGGCAATATTTACTTTAGAGATGTTCATGTTACTGGCTAAGATAATTGGATATCTGATGCTCTTTCCTGTTTACCGTGGGATAATTTTCATATACTGGCTTTCCCGACATAGTGAGGTTGGTGAAGGGAGCGTTAGCTCATAGAACTTGGAGGACCTATGTACAGGTATGGAAGGGATGGGTCCAATATTTGGGCTGCAGAGGTTTGGAGAGTGGTCTACTGGTGGGGCAGCAAGTCTTGTTAGCATAGATGCAGGGATGGCAGCGGGTAGTAGTTTAAGTGCTTTTGGTGCAAAGAAAACTATCGGCCATGGCCTTCTTGTTTCAGTTGTTGGAAAAACATCCCACTCATGTGCAAACACCATCACATATTCTCATTAGCGCTAATCTGACATGAAAATATGAATATTCAATTTTCCAATGTTCTTTACGTAACAGAATATATTCTGTTTATTCATAAATACATATTTTTGCATATATCTGAATATGTGGATTTTTTCTTACAGCCGGTTGTACAGAATACTGTTTCATATCTCAAAGATTCATTTAAACTCATTGGTCTGCTGAAGAATATGCATGATATACAGGAGAGCGACGTCTTTGTCACCATGGACGTCGTTAGCCTGTATACTGTCATCCCACATACACATGGGATAGAAATGTTGAGACTAATGCTTACACATAATCCACATTATGTGGGGCCCCCTTTGGAGTTTTTGTTACACTTGGTGTAATTCTGCCAGGGAAAAAACTTTTTCAGATTTGAAAATTATTTTTTTCTACATGGTTTCATCTACTTAACGACAAAAAGATCTAATGCATATATTTATATATATATATATATATATATATATATATATATATATATATATATATATATATATACAAACAGTTTCAAGGAACCTCACGCTCAGCAACTGCGTATGCAGATCCCCAAAGCAGGCAAATCAAGCAGGGATTTGTATCTAAATAAGCTTTTATTAAACAAATAGAAAGCCTTTTCCAAAGTTTCAGCTCCCACTGGAGCCTCCATTGAGAAAGGCTCTAGTGGGAGCTGAAACGTTTGGAAAAGGCTTTCTATTGATCTCCATACGCAGTTGCTGAACATGAGGTTCCTTGAGACTGTTTGTATACATTATATAGCAGAGCACCAGGGTGTTTACTGGATGGTGTGTGCTGTTTTTCTCTATGTTCCTTCATATGATTTAATTTGGAAACGAGCACCCGCAGCATACTTGTGTATGCATATACTGATCTTTAGAATTATCTATACTTTGTTATAGATTGTATTAAGTGGAGCAACGTACAGATCCTTGCTGTGTACTCTATTTTCCTCTATTGTTTATACTCCATAAGTGAACTGTCGCATATATTTGTTGGTTCTCAGGATAATGGAAACTACTTCACTAAGCCAGGATACAACATTGGATGATCCTTATGAAAAGATTGCAGACTTTGCTTTTACTGAAGATGATGCTGCACGCATCAGATGTGACACAGACCTGCAGGAGCTGCAGGAGACTAAAGGTCAGACCCCTAGTAATATCTTTCACAAATTATTACACCTAGAAAAGGAGATAGATTTCTACCTACATGTATTCTATCTTTCTAAGTATCACAAACTTAAATTTATCCCCAGAGGTTTTCATGTTAAAAACATCCCTACTCTGGGGAGAACAAATATGGAGTTCTGCAGGAAATGGTGTGGCATTTTAAATCAATGTTCACACGATCTGATGCTATTGGTTATTGAGGAGGTCTCCAGTTAAAAAACAACTATAAAAAATTAAATTGCTTTAGTCAAAGATACACTATTAGGAATTCTAGTGGCTGATAACACTACTGATTGGATAACAAAATTAAAGACACAGGTAGACAAATATAAGAATGATTTGTTGAATTTCAAGAATAAGAAATTTGTCACTGTAGAAAAATTATTATAGGGATAAGAGAGTGTACAGATGGCTGTATGGTCAGGATAACACCTCCTCCTATAATCGCAGGAAGCCCTTTAATAGAACTAGACGTGTGAATTTGACTACAGTTGACAGTAGTGGGGGTGACTCCTCAGACAATGAGCCACAACCTACACCACATACTCAAAAACACATTGGAGTAAGCACTAGATCTACTCAAAAGCCCCCTTTATCCCAGGGACCAGACACAGACATGTCAGGAGGGTGAGGGGGGCGCAAAAAGAAAGAACAATACAAAGAAGAACAAACAATAATATTAAACCTCAGCTCTAGACCTCTTACAGGTGATGAGGTGAAGGTTTTGAATAAGGGTTTAACCTTTGTTCCTACTCCATGTAATAGTTTTGATGTACAGGTGGACATTGGTAGGTTCCAAAGACAATTAAAACTAAAATATTTTTTTAAGGATCAAGGAGAATATGCTGTTAAGCCATTTAAGTCTCCAAGTACATTTGAACCAACCAGTGTCCACACTTCCATTAAAACATTTCACCGTATGTGTGCCTCCGCCTTGAATAATATACAGCAACAAATACCTCCATACAGAGATAATCTGAGTAAGGGACACTATTAAATCCCTGGTTACTGATGCAAATATTATCATTAGACCAGCGGATAAAGGTGGGGCGACGGTGGTTCTGGATTATTCTAAATACAGACAAGAGTCATAAAGGCAATTGTTAGATGAGTCACCTACTGTAAACTTGCTTATAACCCGACTGCAAGATTCAAAAAGATGATAGATGAGTTCTTGAAAATGGCCTTTATGGCCAATATCATTGATGAAGATGTATATAGTATCCGGTTTGTCTTATTTTATACCTTCTGCCGAAGGTGCGCAAGTCGTTGGAGAATCCGTCTGGCAGGCCCATTGTGTCTGCCAGGGGTTCTCTTCTTCAGCCTCTAGCTGAATATGTGGATTTTTTCTTACAGCCGGTTGTACAGAATACTGTTTCATATCTCAAAGATTCATTTAAACTCATTGGTCTGCTGAAGAATATGCATGATATACAGGAGAGCGACGTCTTTGTCACCATGGACGTCGTTAGCCTGTATACTGTCATCCCACATACACATGGGATAGAAATGTTGAGACTAATGCTTACACATAATCCACATTATGTGGGGCCCCCTTTGGAGTTTTTGTTACACTTGGTGTAATTCTGCCAGGGAAAAAACTTTTTCAGATTTGAAAATTATTTTTTTCTACAGACGATGGGCACGGCGATGGGGTTGAATATGGCCCCATCATATGCCAACATCTACATGGCTATGTATAAAAGAATTAATGTTTT
Source organism: Bombina bombina (assembly GCF_027579735.1). NCBI lineage: Eukaryota > Metazoa > Chordata > Amphibia > Anura > Bombinatoridae > Bombina > Bombina bombina. The sequence goes on along the minus strand of NC_069501.1, from coordinate 722,079,158 downwards.
TTCCATGCAGAATCCCATCAAGTTATATTGTCGCTACATCTACAATGTTTTTTCTGATTTGGCATGACACTGTGGATAATCTCCACAAGTGGTTTAATGATTTGTACTTTTGCCGTCTACAATAAAATTTAAAATGGAATGTGATATGCAGACTATACACTTTTTAGATTTGGAAATCTACAAAACCAAGGTAGATGATAGCTATGCACTACATACTACTTTATTTCAAAAGAGTACTGATAAAAATTGGATCCTACACTATAGTAGTTATCATCCTAAATTCCAACGTGATGGGGTAAGCTCCTCACAGCTCCTGCGGGTCGTGCACGGATAACGATCATAAGACAAGTCAATTGACGGAAATGGCTTCACGTTTTCTACAGAGGGGATATCCCTTGGATTTGATCACTAAACAATGTAAAAAAGCACAGGAATGGACACAGGATAATCTCACCATACGGAGACATACTAACAAAGCTGACAGACAATTGAACTTTATCACGACATATACGCCTGGTACACAGGTCCTAGCTTCTAGAATTAAGCAAAATTGGAGGGTGATCTCAGAAGACAACAGGCTCCCTTTCTATCAGCCTAGGTTGGTGTACAAAAGGGCAAGTAATCTACGGAACTTGTTGGTGATCAATGATCCCACTCATTGCTATGAAAAACAAATGTGGTTACCCAAGGGTAAACTGGGCTGCTTCCGTTGTGGGAGCTGTGCTACCTGTAATAACCTATTGACTGAGAATACATTCAATCATCCTCATACGAACAAGAGGTACAACATCAGATACAGGCTTTCTTGTACATCTGATTTCGTGATATATATAATCATCTGTCCGTGCTCATTTTACTATGTAGGTAAAATGGTGACCTCTTTCCATGAAAGACTCGCTAATCACAGATCTGCGATATGACAGGCATTGGATAAGGGCCGGTTGGACCAGCCTGTAACTAGACACTTCTTACAAGCAGGTCATTCAATTTCAATGTTTAGAGCAATACTAATTGATCATGTCCCATTCCCCAAAAGAGGAGGGGACAGAGGACTGGCTCTACTGCGACGAGAGTCAAGATGGATTTTACACTTGACACTGTATACCCAAAGGGACTGAATGCGAACATAGATTTCACTTGCGGTTATCGTAAATGATGTTCATGATGGTTTTATGCCGTGTTGTTTTTACCTTCTCTCTGAGACATGAAGCACATAAGCTTTAAAACTAGGGTAATATGTATAACAAGAACATATATGTATTGATTAGGAAAATACCCTTATGCTTCTTATGTACAACAATATATTAACATAGAATGAGCTGGCACTGGGACATCAGTGGGCATGGATTTTGTCAGTAATGCTGTACGTTTTATGTTCACTTATCTTGTATCTCTTAAGGGTTTATAAATAGTTTTGTATACATTGTCATGATTCTTTAGCCCAAGTAGTCTGAGTACTTTTGGTCTATATATAGCTATATGGTTGTGCAGTTTGTTTATGCCGTACCTATAGCAACAGTTATGTTGCTGTTACAAACTAGTGTCGTGGGCTGATGACATCACACGCCTGCGCCAACGCCATTGTGGAGATTTGCTGCATGGAGACCGGATGTTTGACAGTGATCATTTGCAGTTACTGTGAGGGTTAGTATTGTTTAGGGTATATAAGTAGTGTGATTTGTATTGTTTTGTTATGTCTGCACGGCCTTCATTGAGAAAGGCTCCAGTGGGAGCCGAAACATTTGGAAAAGGCTTTCTATTTGTTTAATAAAAGCTTATTTGGATACAAATCCCTGCTTGATTTGCATGCTTTGGGGATCCCCATACGCAGTTGCTGAGCGTAAGGTTCCTTGAGACTGTTTGCATACATTATATAGCAGAGCACCAGGGTGTTATCTGGATGGTGCATGATGTTTCTCTCTACGTTCCTTTATATATATATATATATATATATATATATATATATATATATATATATATATAGGCCGAAACGATCGTCTGGGGTTGTCATGTTCCTTGTTCAGAGGAGAATTGCCTGGTATTTCGGGGCTGGACTGACCTTACTTGGCGGGATCAGACTGATATACTTCAGGAAAGTTTTCTTCTGTGAAAAGCACACTGGTCTAAAAGAGGCTGCTTCCGGGTGGTAAATCGCCATAGAACAAGCCACTGAGCTGTTGTTCGTTCCTGGTAGAGCGCTTCTCTCTTTGTATGCAAATTATTATGACCCTGGGGAAGTCTCCCTATGGGTGATGGGGGAAACCAGACGTGGACTCCTTGCCCAGTGTGCTTAGAGGAATGTGGCTGCACCTCACTGACGAGGCCCATAGAAGGCCGAAACGATCGTCTGGGGTTGTCATGTTCCTTGTTCAGAGGAGAATTGCCTGGTATTTCGGGGCTGGACTGACCTTACTTGGCGGGATCAGACTGATATACTTCAGGAAAGTTTTCTTCTGTGAAAAGCACACTGGTCTAAAAGAGGCTGCTTCCGGGTGGTAAATCGCCATAGAACAAGCCACTGAGCTGTTGTTCGTTCCTGGTAGAGCGCTTCTCTCTTTGTATGCAAATTATTATGACCCTGGGGAAGTCTCCCTATGGGTGATGGGGGAAACCAGACGTGGACTCCTTGCCCAGTGTGCTTAGAGGAATGTGGCTGCACCTCACTGACGAGGCCCATAGAAGGCCGAAACGATCGTCTGGGGTTGTCATGTTCCTTCTTCAGAGGAGAATTGCCTGGTATTTCGGGGCTGGACTGACCTTACTTGGCGGGATCAGACTGATATACTTCAGGAAAGTTTTCTTCTGTGAAAAGCACACTGGTCTAAAAGAGGCTGCTTCCGGGTGGTAAATCGCCATAGAACAAGCCACTGAGCTGTTGTTCGTTCCTGGTAGAGCGCTTCTCTCTTTGTATGCAAATTATTATGACCCTGGGGAAGTCTCCCTATGGGTGATGGGGGAAACCAGACGTGGACTCCTTGCCCAGTGTGCTTAGAGGAATGTGGCTGCACCTCACTGACGAGGCCCATAGAAGGCCGAAACGATCGTCTGGGGTTGTCATGTTCCTTGTTCAGAGGAGAATTGCCTGGTATTTCGGGGCTGGACTGACCTTACTTGGCGGGATCAGACTGATATACTTCAGGAAAGTTTTCTTCTGTGAAAAGCACACTGGTCTAAAAGAGGCTGCTTCCGGGTGGTAAATCGCCATAGAACAAGCCACTGAGCTGTTGTTCGTTCCTGGTAGAGCGCTTCTCTCTTTGTATGCAAATTATTATGACCCTGGGGAAGTCTCCCTATGGGTGATGGGGGAAACCAGACGTGGACTCCTTGCCCAGTGTGCTTAGAGGAATGTGGCTGCACCTCACTGACGAGGCCCATAGAAGGCCGAAACGATCGTCTGGGGTTGTCATGTTCCTTGTTCAGAGGAGAATTGCCTGGTATTTCGGGGCTGGACTGACCTTACTTGGCGGGATCAGACTGATATACTTCAGGAAAGTTTTCTTCTGTGAAAAGCACACTGGTCTAAAAGAGGCTGCTTCCGGGTGGTAAATCGCCATAGAACAAGCCACTGAGCTGTTGTTCGTTCCTGGTAGAGCGCTTCTCTCTTTGTATGCAAATTATTATGACCCTGGGGAAGTCTCCCTATGGGTGATGGGGGAAACCAGACGTGGACTCCTTGCCCAGTGTGCTTAGAGGAATGTGGCTGCACCTCACTGACGAGGCCCATAGAAGGCCGAAACGATCGTCTGGGGTTGTCATGTTCCTTGTTCAGAGGAGAATTGCCTGGTATTTCGGGGCTGGACTGACCTTACTTGGCGGGATCAGACTGATATACTTCAGGAAAGTTTTCTTCTGTGAAAAGCACACTGGTCTAAAAGAGGCTGCTTCCGGGTGGTAAATCGCCATAGAACAAGCCACTGAGCTGTTGTTCGTTCCTGGTAGAGCGCTTCTCTCTTTGTATGCAATATATATATATATATATATATGTCTGTAAATACATATATACACATATATACACATATAAAAACATGAATACATATGTGTATATATATATATATATATATATATATATATATACACATATACATCTTAGATATGTATATGCATGCATCTCTTTGTCAAAGCCCTTTGGCAGCTTTTCTTTTCTAACACCCGAGATCTCATATTTTGAGCCCTTATAACGTTTTTGTGCAATATTTTTTATTTTTTTTTAATATTATTTATTAGACAGTGTTAATATTAGTGTAACTGTACTTTGTACGGTATTTTTGATGTGTTTTGTGACACTTTTTAATTTTTGCCAAACAGTTAAGCACAGCTCTGAAATTGCGTTAATGATTCTAGCGACTGCGCTCAACTTGTGATATCAGCGCAATTTAAACAGAACACAAACAATCGCAAAACCCCTCGAAAATCGTTTGCGTGCCACTTGTAATCTTGTACTAAACGTTTTAGGAAGTCCCCAAAAAAGGCCACTTCTCACCAGTTTCACAAAGATAGATGGGAGGGAGACAATGAGCCACAAAACCACAACAGAAACCACATACAATTGAGCTTTTTGATTAAAAAAGTTTTTGTGCATAAAAAGGTTCAATGTTTCTCTCCCACAATTTGGTTGCAGAGGCTAATTGGAAAAGGGGCATTAAGAGACTTTTTTACAATTTCTTTTTATTTTCATGTAAAAAAAAAAAAATTGCACAAAAAAGGGCTAGAAAAAACACTCAAATTGCCACAATAAACAAATTCACCTATTTTACAAGGTTGCATGCGAGAGAGACAATGAGCCACTTGCAGGTCATAGAATCCACATCCAAGTACTGTTCTGGTCAAAAAATTATTTTGAGCCAAAACAGCCCAAGTACTAACCAAATCATCTGGGAATCTAGAGAACATGTTCATTAAAATTGACTTAATATGAATTTCAGGCTTTTTTTAATTAAATATTCATGTCCCGTCTCAGCAATATTGCTAAGTGAGTTGTCCCTAAAAGTGGCTGAAGATGAATACAGCAGCTAACGCCTACTCTTTCATGCATGACTACAACTCTTACTGAACTGTCCCATTAACAGCTAAATAGAAAAAAAAGAAAATGTTTATTTTAAAAAAATTATATACACCTTATCTGGTGTATTATGACATCATATTTATGACATCACAGTGAATCTATATTTTTACTAGGTCAACACACAAAAGCTTGTTTTCTCCTGCTTGGAAAGAGTTGATTTTACTGTCAGTCTAGTTATAGTCTTGGAGAAGAATGCTTCAGAGATTTTATACATTCATAATCTTGTATCTTGTTCTGTGTGTGCAGCTAGCATCAGGTAAGTTGCTTGGAGCTATTATTGGTTTCCATTGGGCTTTTTTCAGAGGTAGGCAAATAAAAGTCTCAAATAAATAATGACAGTACAAAGAAATACTATGGGCAAGATTTATCAATTTGCGAATGGACAGGATTCACAAGTTATGAACCTATCCGCACTTAATAGCAATTTGTGGGGCAGATATGTTCCCCATATTTATCATAGCATGAGGGAACACTTGTGCAATGCCACAACCCTACCCTCACTCAACCAATTGCGTGACAGTAGGGCTTGTGAGTCACTCCAGTCAAATTAAATCAGGCTGATTATTTGGCTGCTTAGTTAATAGGTGATTCATATATAATATGTTCACAATTGTCCCTTTTAAAAGAAAAGTTTTTTTTTCATTTCTCTTTTTGAAATATTGTACAAAAAAAATTGTGGGTTAAATGATGATGTATAATAAGTATATGTTAGTGTTTGTTTGTTTGTCTAGAATCAAACAATGGGCTAGATTACGAGTGGCACCTTAATTGATGCGATGGATAAGGGGTTTATCACAGCTTTTTGCACACTTTGGAAGTAGCCTGTAGATTACAAATTGAAATTAAACGTGTTCACTTGAGCGAAATTGAATTTAACATGTGGTGGATTAGCGTGACTTCAGAGCTCTGGTTAACTGTTACGCAAGTCAAACAAAGTTGCACAAAACACATAAAAAATACATTTAAAAGTACAGATACACTCTAAATAACATTAGCTGAGCTGATAAAAATTATTGGAAAAAAAATTGTACATAAAGTTATAAGGGCTCAAAGATATGAGGTCTCAGGTGTTATAAAAAAAATTGCATGCAAAGGGCTTTAACATAGAGATACATACATATACATGTCATAATATGTATTTAATATGTATATCTATATGTGTGAATGTATGTGTGTGTATATACAGTGGATATAAAAGTCTACAAACCCCTGTTAAAATGTCAGGTTTCTGTGATGTAAAAAAATGAGACAAAGATAAATCATTTCAGAACTTTTTCTACCTTTAAACTGTACAACTCAATTGAAAAACAAACTGAAATCTTTTAGGTAAAGGGAAATAAAACTAAAAAACTAAAATAATATGGTTGCATAAGTGTGAACACCCTTAAATTAATACTTTATTGAAGCACCTTTTGATTTTATTACAGCACTTATTCTTTTTGGGTTTGAGTTTTTCAGCATGGCACATCTTGCCTTGGCAAGATTTGCCCACTCTTCTTTGTAAAAACACTCTAAATCTGTCAGAATGCGAGGGCATCTCCTGTGCACAGCCCTCTTCAGATCACCCTGCAGATTTTGAATTGGATTCAGGTCTGGGCTCTGGCTGGGCCATCCCAAACCTTTAATCTTCTTCTGGTGAAGCCATTCCTTTGTTGATTTGGATGTATGCTTTGGGTCATTGTCATGCTGAAAGATGAAGTTCTTCTTCATGTTCAGCTTTCTAGCAGAAGCCTGAAGGTTTTGTGCCAATATTGTCTATTGTGTATTTGGAACTGTTCATTATTCCCTCTACCTTGATTAAGGCCCCAGTTCCAGCTGAAGAAAAACAGCCCCAAAGCATGATGCTGACACCACCATGCTTCACTGTGGGTATGGTGTTCTTTTGTTGATATGCAGTGTTGTTTTTGCGCCAAACATAACTTTTGGAATTATGGCCAAAAAGTTCAACTTTGGTTTCATCAGACCAGAACACCTTGTGCAACATGCTTTTGGGAAACTTCAGATGTGTTTTGCTAAATTTAGCCGGTCTTGGGTGTTTTTTTTTTTTTGTAAGAAAAGGCTTCCGTCATGCCACTCTACCCCATAGCCCAGACATATGAAGAATACGGGCGATTGTTGTCACATGTACCACATAGCAAGTACTTGCCAGATATTCCTGCAGCTCCTTTAATGTTGCTGTAGGCCTCTTGGCAGCCTCCCAGACCAGTTTTCTTCTAGTCTTTTTATCAATTTTGGAGGGACATCCAGTTCTTGGTAATGTCACTGTTGCACCATATTTTCTTCACTTGATGATGACTGTCTTCACTGTGTTCCATGGTATATCTAATGCCTTGGAAATTCTTTTGTACCCTCTTCTGACTGATACCTTTTAACAATGAGATCCCTCTGATGCTTTAGAAGCTCTCTGCGGACCATGGCTTTTGCTGTAGGATGCAACTAACAAAATGTCAGGAAAGACCTACTAGAACAGCTGAACTTTATTTGGGGTTAATCAGAGGCACTTTAAATGTGTGTACTGACTCCTATTTAACATGATTTTGAATGTGATTGCTTAATTCTGAACACAGCTACATCCCCAGTTATAAAATGGTGTTCACACTTATGCAACCATATAATTGTATGTATTTACAGGGAGTGCAGAAATATTAGGCAAATGAGTAGTTTGACCACATCCTCCTCTTTATGCATCATCATCCTCTTTATGCATGTTGTCTTACTCCAAGCTGTATAGGCTCGAAAGCCTACTACCAATTAAGCATATTAGGTGATGTGCATCTCTGTAATGAGAAGGGGTGTGGTCTAATGACATCAACACCCTATATCAGGTGTGCATAATTATTAGGCAACTTCCTTTCCTTTGGCAAAATGGGTCAAAAGAAGGACTTGACAGGCTCAGAAAAGTCAAAAATAGTGAGATATCTTGCAGAGGGATGCAGCACTTAAAATTGCAAAGCTTCTGAAGCGTGATCATCGAACAATCAAGCGTTTCATTCAAAATAGTCAACAGGGTCGCAAGAAGCATGTGGAAAAACCATAGCGCAAAATAACTGCCCATGAACTGAGAAAAGTCAAGCGTGCAGCTGCCAAGATGCCACTTGCCACCAGTTTGGCCATATTTCAGAGCTGCAACATCACTGGAGTGCCCAAAAGCACAAGGTGTGCAATACTCAGAGACATGGCCAAGGTAAGAAAGGCTGAAAGACGACCACCACTGAACAAGACACACAAGCTGAAACGTCAAGACTGGGCCAAGAAATATCTCAAGACTGATTTTTCTAAGGTTTTATGGACTGATGAAATGAGAGTGAGTCTTGATGGGCCAGATGGATGGGCCCGTGGCTGGATTGGTAAAGGGCAGAGAGCTCCAGTCCGACTCAGACGCCAGCAAGGTGGAGGTGGAGTACTGGTTTGGGCTCGTATCATCAAAGATGAGCTTGTGGGGCCTTTTCGGGTTGAGGATGGAGTCAAGCTCAACTCCCAGTCCTACTGCCAGTTTCTGGAAGACACCTTCTTCAAGCAGTGGTACAGGAAGAAGTCTGCATCCTTTAAGAAAAACATGATTTTCATGCAGGACAATGCTCCATCACACGCGTCCAAGTACTCCACAGCGTGGCTGGCAAGAAAGGGTATAAAAGAAGAAAATCTAATGACATGGCCTCCTTGTTCACCTGATCTGAACCCCATTGAGAACCTGTGGTCCATCATCAAATGTGAGATTTACAAGGAGGGAAAACAGTACACCTCTCTGAACAGTGTCTGGGAGGCTGTGGTTGCTGCTGCACGCAATGTTGATGGTGAACAGATCAAAACACTGACAGAATCCATGGATGGCAGGCTTTTGAGTGTCCTTGCAAAGAAAGGTGGCTATATTGGTCACTGATTTGTTTTTGTTTTGTTTTTGAATGTCAGAAATGTATATTTGTGAATGTTGAGATGTTATATTGGTTTCACTGGTAAAAATAAATAATTAAAATGGGTATATATTTGTTTTTTGTTAAGTTTCCTAATAATTATGCACAGTAATAGTCACCTGCACAGACAGCTATCCCCCTAAAATAGCTAAAACTAAAAACAAACTAAAAACTACTTCCAAAAATATTCAGCTTTGATATTAATGAGTTTTTTGGGTTCATTGAGAACATGGTTGTTGTTCAATAATAAAATTAATCCTCAAAAATACAACTTGCCTAATAATTCTGCACTAACTGTATTTGTATATATCTATACCTTTATATAACCATGTATATTCATATACTGTAAGTATATAAATTTGTAATAGTATTTCTAATGCTCTCTTTAAATGTAATATTCGAATCTTACAATATTCAAATTCGAAAAATTTGAATCTATATATTTGTAATAGTATTTCTAATGCTCTTTTTAAATGTAATATTCAAATTATGCAATATTCGAATTCGAAACATTCAATTGATAGATTTTTATCTATTATGTATCAACTTACTAAATTCCCTACCACATGAGCTATAGAACTTCTGAAGAGTATTTGTTAAATTGAATGTTACTTTCGAAAATTTTTATTGTAGATATTTGATTTCATTATCAACATTCGAAAATGAAAGTAACATTCGATTACTGAATTTTAATGGATTATCATTATTATCAACATTTGATTGTCCAAAATGAATATCCACAGGACTATTTGTTCTACCAAACGAATAACACTTTTAGCATATTCGCCCATCCCTACCCAACATACTAAAAGAGTGACTTGTTCCCCTGCACCTTGCTCGATCGGCATCACTTTTAAGAAGCGGCAGACCAGGGCTCAATTCTGGTCCAGTGCTGAGTTACAGGAGCCTGGCTAGGTGGCAAGGTTTTGCCGGTTCTCCGGCGGTTGGACACGGGCATTTTAGCACATCTCTGTGACACATTATTTAAACATTGATTATTATTTTAGTAACATAGCTTCACATAGTTATAATGGGGAGGTTTACTAGTTAGTATAGTTTATTAACTGGGACGTTCCAGTGGAGTGCAGTTTAGACATTACGTAAGTGTAGGCAGAATTAGGGATTTAGCTATGTGTTCCAGGGTTGTGTAGGTTTGGCATGACGTAGGTGTAGGTAGTCAGGGGGAGTTAGCTGGGCGATGCAGGTTAGCTGTGACATAGGTGTAGTCAATTGGTGGGAGGTAGCGAGGCGGTGTAGGGGGAGTGTAGGTTAGGCGTGACGTATTTATAAACATTCAGGGGGAGTTAAAGGGGAGTGTTAGTGGGAGTAGCCTGCACTTTAAATCGCACTCAAGATCGATATGTTCGAATTAGCAAAGTGCAGGTTAAGAGGAGGGTAGAAGCCATGTTTGTCTCGCCAGCTATCAACTGTCGAGACTACATCGCCTGAGCTAGTTCGAGTAGCTGTAGTAAAACTTAGGTCACCACAGCAATATTTGAAGTGTGCCTATAAGGAAACTATTTTTAGTTTCAGTGAGTGCACTGTTTGCGCCATATAGCCACACTTCAAATAGCACCCCCCCCCATCTGCAGCAAAGTGCAGATGAACAGCGATGTCAGGGATATGCGTGGTGATGTCACGCTCCCTTTGACTTCTATGGGAGAGACATCGTCGCTCGCCGACATTGCTCGAACACGCCCCTTTTTCCTGATGGACTGTCAATGCTTTGAATATTGGTGCCTCAATGAAAAATAAGTGGAGATTTAGTCAACTTTTTCAGTTTTATAGTGTTTTGAAATTAGAACTTGTTCTAATTAATTACTGTTTCCCACACATCCTGGAAAGAACCTTTATGTAAAGATTTCTAACTTTCCCATAAAGCACAGTTCTGGCTAATGTGTGCATCTACACACAAAGGTAATAGTGTCTAAGAAAAATACGCAGTTCATAGAGCTTTATAAAGCTTCATGTTATACACATTGGTACAGAAGCTTTGTGAGACTAGCTGAAGAGTGCTCACAGCTTTAACATTCCACCCAAATAACAATCTATACCAAACATACATACTGCATGATGCCACATACACAAAGCCAACAATTCATCTTTAACCTCCAACACTTTAACGGTGTACCTCACTTTTCCTCAATAACACTTTTTAGTCATTCACTCCTTTGTTTCTCCTCAACAAAGTAAAATAAGAGAGGAAAATGGGTTTCTCCATAGAAGTGTTGTTAGCATCTACTAATTTTATATTATAACTCAGTGATGAGCTCTCAATATTGCCCTACTTCCCTTGTAACCCTGTGGCTGCCAAAGCCTTGAAGCACTCACCAGCATTCTATGGGGTTAATAGTTCATTCTCACTTTTTGGCCTCAAAAGCCTTGAAAAGCTTGGCCCAGGCATCCTTATTTTAAAACTCTACAGTGAATTGCAGGCCAGAGTCACCATAGGTGAAGCTGGTCGGACATTTGCTATCCATGAACCAAGAATACACTCCAGTGCAGGACCATTCCAAACTAAGCCACATCAATCTAGACAGCAGGCATCCCATTAGTCCAAGGTGGGAGAATACTGAGAACTGGCTGGGGACAGGAGAACAATTTGACTTAGAAAGTATTTTAAGGAACCAGGAAGGCAGTTGATAGTTGCCATGACTGGCCCCTGCTAATGAAGTTATCAGGTGAGAAGTCACAAGACAGAAACACTACCTATTGCTAAACTGCCCACAATAAAGCCCACTAACATGGATGGAAGGGCTTAAACATAACTGTAGGGAACCTCCTGAAAGCTAATGCCCCATATCACTGCTTCCACTAACATCAAAACTCCTTGAAAAACTAGTTTACAATCGCCTAATCCACTTCCTGTCCACCAACTCCTTGCTTGACCCACTGCAATTTGGATCCCGCCCAAAACACTCAACTGAGACTGCCCTTACCAAAGGTCACAAACCATCTTCTCTCTGCTAAAAATATTGGCCACTACTCTATACTCATCTTACTTGACCTCTCAGCTGCCTTCGACACAGTTGACCACCCCATCCTCCTACAGACCCTTAGCTCTTTTGGCCTCTGTGACACTGCTCTTTCCTGGATTCACTCCTATCTTTCTCATAGGTCTTTTTCTGTGTCATTTGCCGGCGACTCCTCCTCTCCTATGCCTCTGTCTGTTGGAGTACCTCAAGGATCTGTTCTGGGTCCTCTACTCTTCTCCATCTATACTTCTTCGCTGGGTAAACTTATCAACAGTTATGGCTTCAAATATCACCTCTATGCTGACGACACTCAGATCTACCTCTCCACCCCTGCTCTCTCTCCCTCTGTCCTCTCTCATGTCAGCAACTGCTTATCTGGTATTTCTTCCTTGATGGCCTCTCACCACCTAAAGATTAACATGTCCAAGACTGAGCTCCTTCTTATCCCCCCCTCAAGCTCTATGCCGACTTCTGACTTCTCTATCCCTGTTGACGGCATCACCATTTCCCCATCGCCCCAAGTCCGCTGCCTCGGAGTCACACTTGACTCAAACCTATCCTTCATCCCCCATATCCAATCGCTTTCTACATCCTGCCGCAATCATCTATGCAATATTTCCAAAATTCGCCCTTTTCTGAGCGCTGACACCACAAAGCAAATAATCCACTCCCTTGTTATCTCCCGACTTGACTACTGCAATAACCTACTCATTGGCCTTCGTCTTTCCCGCCTCTCCCCCCTTCAATCCATCCTAAATGCCTCTGCCAGGCTGATCCACCTTTCCCGTCGATCTGTATCTGCTGCACCTCTCTGTGAGTCCCTTCATTGGCTCCCCATTCACAGCAGAATTAAATTCAAAATTCTCACCCTTACATACAAAACTCTCACCAACGCTGCTCCCCTCTACCTATCCTCTCTAATACACAAGTATACTCCACCCCGTCCACTAATATCCAACAATGACCTGCTCCTTGCATCCGCAACTATCACCTCCTCTCATGCTAGACTGCAGGACTTCTGTCGTGCAGCACCTACCCTCTGGAACACTCTCCCTCGTGCTGTCAGGCTTTGCCCTAATCTTTCTTCCTTTAAATGCTCCCTGAAGACTTTTCTGTTCAGGGAAGCCTACCACCCAACTCAATAATAAATTAATTTCACCTACCTAACATTTCCCTCATCTAACTCTGTATTAACATCCTTCTCAATCTTGCAGTCCTCACCTCCTGTTTCTCAACCTCCTACCCTTCTAGATTGTAAGTTCCCATGGGAATAGGGCCCTCAATCCCTCCTGTATGTGTTTGTAAATTTTGTCCTGTACAAGTCTTGTATTGTTTTATTTAAATAATTTATATCCATGGACAGCGCTGCGGAATATGTTGGCGCTTAATAAATAAAGTATAATAATAATAATAATAACCTCCTATTTTCCGTTCAGTGGGAAGTATCATGAAGTCTGCATAGCTATTTCATTTGAAGGTGTGTAACAAAGACAGTAATTTATTTGGCCAACAGCATTATCTTAAAGGGTCAGAATTTACTCCAGATTTTTTTATTTTTTAAATATAGATAATCCCTTTATTACCCATCCCCAGTTTTGCATAACCAACATGATTGTATTAATAACATTTTTACCTCTGTGGTTACCTCGTATATAAGCCTCTGCAGACTGCCCCCTTTTTTCAGTACTTTTGACAGACTTGCATTGTAGCAAATTGGTGCTCACTTATAAATAACTCCACGTGAATGAGCACAATGTTATCTATATGGCACACATGAACTAGTGCTGTCTAGCTGTGAAAAACTTTCAAATTGCACTGAGATAAGAGGTGCCTTCATGGACTTAGAAATTAGCATATAAGTCTACCTAGGTTTAAGTTTCAACAAAGAATACCAAGAGAACAAAGCACATTTGATGATAAAAGTAAATTGGAAAGTATTTTAAAAGTGCATGCCCTATCTGAACTATTTAAGTTTAATTTTGACTAGGGTTTTTTTTTTTGTACAAATGCAAGCATGTAACTGTGTTTTTCACCCTGCAAAGGAGTTAAAATGGGTGCATATTTTGGCTTAGCTTGGTCACCTAGGCCTATTTTTGAGAACCTGTTAATCATATGTTAACCAACAAGAGCAGAAAGCTATCCACTAAGCAGGTTATCTGTATTAATTACTTTTTTTTTTTTATATAATCATTGCTTGCTCACGTACTACTGTTTTATTAAAATACTTTACTATAGATGTACCTTACCTTCTATTTTGGCACCAGCTGAATACTAAATGCACTAACTCCGTGAGCCAGTGTGTGTTCAGGTGTCTTCAGGTCTCTCTGTTTATTGTTTACATTTTCTGCTGTCTTAAAGGTACATTAACCCCATAACCGAGTCATTTCCACCCCTGTGGTGAATAGTTTTAAAGGGACATTGTTTCATTTTGTTTTTAATTATCCATTTTACCTATTGCAGTGTATTAAATGGTTTACAAGTAGATAATTTACCTTGATATCATTATTTGAAATAGCTGATTTTGCCATGGTATCTCTACCTCAGGATTTTAAATTCCAGTCCTCAGACCTACCTAACAGGCAAGATTTTCAGGATATCTTAACTGGAGCACAGGTGAAATAATCAGCTGATTAATATACATGGTTATTAGCCTGCTCTCGCCCAAGGTAATCCTGAAAATCTGGCCTGTTCGGGAGGCTTGTGGACTGGGTTAAAAACTCCTGTCCTACCTACACTGAAAGTTTCAATATTTAAGTATAGGCTATAAAACAGCTGTGTAAATATTGCCATCAGAAGAAATTACACTCCCAGTGGGGCTTTGGAGAGATAAGTAAAAAAAAAAATCAATTGTTTTCTCTAAGTATTGGGCTTTGGTATACAGACGGAGATAACATAAGAAGGCCGGAAAAGGTTTGAATTTTAGAAGAGAAAACATAAATTATGCTTACCTGATAATTTAATTTCCTTCTGTATGAGGAGAGTCCACGGCATCATTCCTTACTGTTGGTAAATACTGAACCTGGCCACCAGAAGGAGGCAAACACACCCCAGCCAAAGGCTTAAATACCCCCCCTACTTCCCTCATATCCCAGTCATTCTGCCAAGGGAACAAGGAACAGTAGGAGAAATATCAGGGTATAAATGGTGCTGGAAGAGAAAAACAAATTTTTGTCCGCCCATCGGAGTATACGGGCGGGGGCCGTAGACTCTCCTCATACAGAAGGAAATGAAATTATCAGGTAAGCATAATTTATGTTTTCCGTCTTAATATGAGGAGAGTCCATGGCATCCTCATTCCACCCAGAGAGTCCACAGCTCCTCATCCCCCCCTGATGGTTTATGTAAGCCACCGAGGTTATGTTGTCTGATTGGAATCTGATAAACTGGGAAAAACCCAGACGAGACCAAGCCTTTAGAGCATTGAAGATTGCTCGAAGTTCCAGAATGTTGATCGGGAAGAGGGATTCCTCTTGAGTCCACAGGCCCTGTGCATTCCTGGCACCCCAAACAGCTCCCCATCCCGATAGACTTCCGACCATATTCACAATCTCCTAGGATGGTCTCAAGAAGGATGTCCCTTGGGACAGGTGATCTGGACAGAGCCACCAGAAGAGCAATTCTCTCGACCGGTTGTCCAGAGAAATCTGTTGAGACAGATCAGAATGATCACCGTTCCACTGTCTCAGCATGCACATTTGAAGAGGTCTGAGATGAAATCTGGCAAAAGTAATGATGTCCTTGCTGGACACCATGAGACCAATCACCTCCATACACCAAGCCACAGAGGGCCTTAAGGAGGTCTGGAGGGCAAGACAAGTGGAAGTTAGCTTGTAACGTCTCTGGTCTGTAAGGAATATCCTCATGGATATGGAGTCTATTATAGTACCCAGGAATTCCACCCTGGTACTGGGAATAAGAGAACTCTTTTCTAAGTTTATCTTCCATCCATGAGATCGAAGAAGAAACAGAAGAGGTTTTGAATGGTCTTCTGCCAGACGACAAGATGGTGCTTGAACCAGAATATCGTCCAAGTATGGAGCTATTGCTATACCTCTGGTTCTGGCAACTGCTATCAGAGCCCCTTGAAGTGTTGAACTTGAAGTGTTCCTTGTGGATTGGAACGTGAAGGTAAGCATCCTTCAGATCTATAGTGGTCATGAACTGTCCTTCCTGAACTAAGGGAAGGATGGACCTTATCATCTCCATCTTGAACGAGTGGACAGATAGGCATTTATTTAAGTACTTTAGGTCCAGAATCGGGCGGAAAGTTCCCTCCTTCTATGGGACCACAAAAAGATTTGAATAGTACCCCATACCTATTTCTGCAAGAGGTACCGGGACAATGACTCCTAGGGAGGAGAGATGCCTCATGCACCCCAGAAAGGCTTCTCTCTTTTCTGGCCTTGAAGACAGGTTTGATAGGAGAAATCTGCCCCTGGGTGGATGAAACTTGAAACCTATCTTGTACCCCTGAGAGATGACCTCCAGGACCCACGGGTCTTGTACGTCCCCAAACCAAGCGTCTGAAAAGAGTGACAGTCTGCCCCATACATGATCTAGAGCCGGATCGGGGACCGCCCCTTCATGCCGACTTTGTCTCGGCAGGCTTCTTGCTCTGCTTGGATTTATTCCAGGACTGAGTCGGCTTCCAAGTCCCCTTGGATTGCTCGGGCTTTGTGGAGGGCTGCTGACATTGATAATTATCAGAACAAAAGGAACGAAAATTAGGACCTTGTCCCTTAGGCTTGTCATTCTTATCCTGCGGTAAAAAGGCACCTTTGCCTCCAGTAACCGTGGAGATAATTGAGTCCAGGCCTGGACCAAATAAAATCTTACCCTTAAAGGGGAGGGAAAGAAGTCTGGACTTAGAAGTTATGTCCGCAGACCAAGACTCCAGCCAGAGTGCCCTACGGGTTTGAACAGAAAAACCTAAAGCCTTAGCATTCAGGCAAATAATTTGCATCACAAATAAAAGAATTAGCCACCCTTAAGCCTTAATTCTTTCCTGGATCACGTTGAGGGGACCCTCCACCTCGATCAACTCAGATAAGGAGTCGCACCAGTAGGTAGCCGCTCCAGCAACCACAGCAACAGCCGCTGCCGTTTGAAACAAATATCCCGTATGTTGAAACATCTTTCCTAACAGAGGCCTAGATTTGGAGTTCGGCGGTAGCCGTCAAAACCAGCGTTAGAGGCTCCTAACGCTGGTTTTGGCCGCCCGCTGGTATTTGGAGTCAGTGATTAAAGGGTCTAACGCTCACTTTTCAGCCGCGACTTTTCCATACCGCAGATCCCCCTACGCCATTTGCGTATCCTATCTTTTCAATGGGATCTTCCTAACGCCGGTATTTAGAGTCGTTTCTGAAGTGAGCGTTAGAGCTCTAACGACAAAACTCCAGCCGCCTGAAAATAGCAGGAGTTAAGAGCTTTCTGGGCTAACGCCGGTTCATAAAGCTCTCAACTACTGTACCCTAAAGTACACTAACACCCATAAACTACCTATGTACCCCTAAACCGAGCTCCCCCCACATCGCCGCCACTCGATTAAAATATTTTAACCCCTAATCTGCCGACCGCCACCTACGTTATACTTATGTACCCCTAATCTGCTGCCCCTAACCCCGCCAACCCCTGTATTACATTTATTAACCCCTAACCTGCCCCCCACAACGTCGCCGCCAGCTACTTAAAATAATTAACCCCTAATCTGCCGCTCCGTAAACCGCCGCAACCTACGTTATCCCTATGTACCCCTAATCTGCTGCCCTTACATCGCCGACCCCTATATTATATTTCTTAACCCCTAATCTGCCCCCCACAACGTCGCCTCCACCTGCCTACACTTATTAACCCCTAATCTGCCGAGCGGACCGCACCGCTACTATAATAAGTTATTAACCCCTAATCCGCCTCACTAACCCTATCATAAATAGTATTAACCCCTAATCTGCCCTCCCTAACATCGCCGTCACCTACCTTCAATTATTAACCCCTAATCTGACGACCGGAGCTCATCGCTACTATAATAAATGGATTAACCCCTAAAGCTAAGTCTAACCCTAACACCCCCCTAACTTAAATATAATTTACATCTAACGAAATAAATTAACTCTTATTAAATAAATACTTACCTGTAAAATAAATCCTAATATAGCTACAATATAAATTATAATTATATTATAGCTATTTTAGGATTAATATTTATTTTACAGGCAACTTTGTAATTATTTTAACCAGGTACAATAGCTATTAAATAGTTAAGAACTATTTAATAGTTACCTAGTTAAAATAATAACAAATTTACCTGTAAAATAAATCCTAACCTAAGATATAATTAAACCTAACACTACCCTATCAATAAATTAATTAAATAAACTACCTACAATTACCTACAATTAACCTAACACTACACTATCAATAAATTAATTAAACACAATTCCTACAAATAAATACAATTAAATAAACTAGCTAAAGTACAAAAAATAAAAAAGAACTAAGTTACAAAAATAAAAAAATATTTACAAACATAAGAAAAATATTACAACAATTTTAAACTAATTACACCTACTCTAAGCCCCCTAATAAAATAACAAAGCCCCCCAAAATAAAAAATTCCCTACCCTATTCTAAATTAAAAAAAGTTACAAGCTCTTTTACCTTACCAGCCCTGAACAGGACCCTTTGCGGGGCATGCCCCAAGAATTTCAGCTCTTTTGCCTGTAAAAAAAAACATACAATACCCCCCCCAACATTACAACCCACCACCCACATACCCCTAATCTAACCCAAACCCCCCTTAAATAAACCTAACACTAAGCCCCTGAAGATCTTCCTACCTTGTCTTCACCATCCAGGTATCACCGATCCGTCCTGGCTCCAACATCTTCATCCAACCCAAGCGGGGGTTGGCGATCCATCATCCGGTGGCTGAAGAGGTCCAGAAGAGGCTCCAAAGTCTTCCTCCTATCCGGCAAGAAGAGGACATCCGGACCGGCAAACATCTTCTCCAAGCGGCATCTTCGATCTTCTTCCATCCGGTGCGGAGCGGGTCTATCTTGAAGCAGGCGACGCGGATCCATCCTCTTCTTCCGTTGTCTCCCGACTAATGACGGTTCCTTTAAGGGACGTCATCCAAGATGGCGTCCCTCGAATTCCGATTGCTGATAGGATTCTATCAGCCAATCGGAATTAAGGTAGGAATTTTCTGATTGGCTGATGGAATCAGCCAATCAGAATCAAGTTCAATCCGATTGGCTGATCCAATCAGCCAATCAGATTGAGCTCGCATTCTATTGGCTGATCGGAACAGCCAATAGAATGCGAGCTCAATCTGATTGGCTGATTGGATCAGCCAATCGGATTGAACTTGATTCTGATTGGCTGATTCCATCAGCCAATCAGAAAATTCCTACCTTAATTCCGATTGGCTGATAGAATCCTATCAGCCAATCGGAATTCGAGGGACGCCATCTTGGATGACGTCCCTTAAAGGAACAGTCATTCGTCGTTCAGTCGTCGGGCCGGATGGATGTTCCGCGCTGGAGGTCTTCAGGATCCTGCGCTTCGCTCCGGATGGAAGACCATAGAAGATGCCGCCTGGATGATGACTTCAATCGGATGGAAGATCCTCTTCTGCCCCGCTTGGATGAAGACTTTGACCGGATCATGGACCTCTTCAGCCCCCCGCTTGGGCTTGGATCAGGACATCGGAGGAGCTCTTCAGGACGGATCGGTGAACCTGGTATGGTGAAGATAAGGTAGGAAGATCTTCAGGGGCTTAGTGTTAGGTTTATTTAAGGGGGGTTTGGGTTAGATTAGGGGGTATGTGGGTGGTGGGTTGTAATGTTGGGGGGGGGGGGTATTGTATTTATTCTTTTACAGGCAAAAGAGCTGAAAATCTTGGGGCATGCCCCGCAAAGGGCCCTGTTCAGGGCTGGTAAGGTAAAAGAGCTTGTAACTTTTTTAATTTAGAATAGGGTAGGGAATTTTTTATTTTGGGGGTCTTTGTTATTTTATTAGGGGGCTTAGAGTAGGTGTAATTAGTTTAAAATTGTTGTAATATTTTTCTTATGTTTGTAAATATTTTTTTATTTTTTGTAACTTAGTTCTTTTTTATTTTTTGTACTTTAGCTAGTTTATTTAATTGTATTTATTTGTAGGAATTGTGTTTAATTAATTTATTGATAGTGTAGTGTTAGGTTAATTGTAGGTAATTGTAGGTAGTTTATTTAATTAATTTATTGATAGGGTAGTGTTAGGTTTAATTATATCTTAGGTTAGGATTTATTTTACAGGTAAATTTGTTATTATTTTAACTAGGTAACTATTAAATAGTTATTAACTATTTAATAGCTATTGTACCTGGTTAAAATAATTACAAAGTTGCCTGTAAAATAAATATTAATCCTAAAATAGCTATAATATAATTATAATTTATATTGTAGCTATATTAGGGTTTATTTTACAGGTAAGTATTTAGCTTTAAATAGGAATAAGTTATTTAATAAGAGTTAATTTATTTCGTTAGATGTAAATTATATTTAAGTTAGGGGGGGTGTTAGTGTTAGGGTTAGACTTAGCTTTAGGGGTTAATACATTTATTAGAATAGCGGTGAGGTCCGCTCGGCAGATTAGGGGTTATTAATTGAAGGTAGGTGTCGGGCGATGTTAGGGAGGGCAGATTAGGGGTTAATACTATTTATGATAGGGTTAGTGAGGCGGATTAGGGGTTAATAACTTTATTATAGTAGCGCTCAGGTCCGCTCGGCAGATTAGGGGTTAATAAGTGTAGGCAGGTGTCGGCGACGTTGAGGGGGGCAGATTAGGGGTTAATAAATATAATATAGGGGTCGGCGATGTTAGGGCAGCAGATTAGGGGTACATAGGGATAACGTAGGTTGCGGCGGTTTACGGAGCGGCAGATTAGGGTTTAAAAAAAATATGCAGGGGTCAGCGATAGCGGGGGGGGGCAGAATAGGGGTTAATAAGTGTAAGGTTAGGGGTGTTTAGACTCGGGGTACATGTTAGAGTGTTAGGTGCAGACGTAGGAAGTGTTTCCCCATAGGAAACAATGGGGCTGCGTTAGGAGCTGAACGCTGCTTTTTTGCAGGTGTTAGGTTTTTTTTTCAGCTCAAACAGTCCCATTGTTTCCTATGGGAGAATCGTGCACGAGCACGTTTTTGAGGCTGGCCACGTCCGTAAGCAACTCTGGTATCGAGAGTTGCATTTTGCGGTAAAAATGCTCTATGCTCCTTTTTTGGAGCCTAACGCAGCATTTGTTTGAACTCTCGATACCAGAGTTAAATTTATGGTGCGGCCAGAGAAAAAAGCCCGCGGAGCGTTAAACAGCCCTTCTACCGCCAAAACTCCAAATCTAGGCCAGAGTTTCTTATTCATGGGCTCTTTAAACGACGAACTATCCTCAAGCAGGATAGTAGTGCATTTAGCAAGCGTGGAGATAGCACCATCCACCTTGGGGATGGAACCCCACAACTCCAATTGAGAGTCCGGGACCGGGAACAATTTCTTAACCCCTTAATGACCGGACCATTTTTCAATTTTCTTACCCTTAATGACAATGGCTATTTTTACATTTCTGTGGTGTTTGTGTTCAGCTGTAATTTTCCTCTTACTCATTAACTGTACCCACACATATTATATACCGTTTTTCTCGCCATTAAATGGACTTTCTAAAGATACCATTATTTTCATTATATCTTATAATTTACTATAAAAAATTTTATAAAATATGAGGAAAAAATGGAAAAAAACACACTTTTTTCTAACTTTGACCCCCAAAATCTGTTACACATCTACAACCACTAAAAAACACCCCATGCTAAATAGTTTCTAAATTTTGTCCTGAGTTTAGAAATACCCAAAGTTTACATGTTCTTTGCTTTTTTTGTAAGTTATAGGGCCATAAATACAAGTAGTCTTCGCTATTTCCAAACCACTTTTTTTTCAAAATTAGCGCTAGTTACATTGGAACACTGATATCTGTAAGGAATACCTGAATATCCATTGACATGTATATATTTTTTTTAGAAGACATCCCAAAGTATTGATCTAGGCCCATTTTGGTATATTCATGCCAACCGTTTCAACCGCCAAATGCGATCAAATTAAAAAAAATGTTCACTTTTTCACACATTTTGTTCAACAAACTTTAGGTTTCCCACTGAAATTATTTACAAACAGCTTCTGCAATTATGGCACAAATGGTTGTAAATGCTTCTCTGGGATCGCCTTTGTTCAGAAACTAGCAGACTTATATGGCTTTGGGGTTGCTTTTTGGTAATTAGAAGGCCGCTAAATGCCGCTGCGCACCCACACGTGCTTTTATGCCAGCAGTGAAGGGGTTAATTAGGGAGCAGGTAGGGAGCTTGTAGGGTTAATTTTAGCTTTAGTTTAGTGTAGTAGACAACTCCAAGTATTGATCTAGGCCAATTTTGGTATATTTCATGCCACCATTTCACCGCCAAATGCGAGCAAATAAAAAAAACCTTAAATTTTTCACAATTTTAGGTTCTTCTCACTGAAATTATTTACAAACAGTTTGTGCAATTATGGCACAAATGGTTGTAAAAGCTTCTCTGGGATCCCCTTTGTTCAGAAATAGCAGACATATATGGCTTTGGCGTTGCTTTTTGTTAATTAGAAGGCCGCTAAATGCTGCTGCGCACAACACGTGAATTATGCCCAGCAGTGGAGTTAATTAGGTAGCTTGTAGGGCGCTGGCAGGGTTAATTTTAGCTTTAGTATAGAGATCAGCCTCCCACCTGACACATCCTACCCCCTGATCCCTCCCAAACAGCTCTCTTCTCTCCCCCACCCCACAATTGTCCCCGCCATCTTAAGTACTGGCAGAAAGTCTGCCAGTACTAAATAAAAGGAGTTTTTTTTTATTTTATTTTTTAAAAAAATGTATTCTGCTGTAATGGAGCCCTGCCTTAGCCCCCAACCTCCCTGATCCCCACCAAACAGCTCTATAACCCTCCCTGCTACTTAATTGCCCGCCATCTTGGGTAACTGGCAGCTCTCTGCCAGTACCCAATTTGCCCCCAAAAATATTTATAAATTTTGCCCCCAAAAATATTTATAAACTTTTCTGTAGTGTAGCAGACCCCCTCAATACCCCCAACCACCCCCCCCAGATCCTTTTATATATATATTTTTTTTTTTTATGTTTTGAACTTTTTTTTTTTCATTGGTGTCAGTGGCTAATATGCGCGCGCCCCACGTGCACGCGCGCGCCCCACGCTGCCGCCTCTTTGCTTCCCTTCCCCCCGGAACACTGCACCATTGATACCGGTGCAGAGAGGGCCACAGAGTGGCTCTCTCTGCATCGGAGGCTTGTTAAAAGGTATTGCAGGATGCCTCCATATCGAGGCATCACTGCAATACCCTGAGAGCTGCTGGAAGCAATTGCGATCGCTTCCAGCACTCTCTTAAACAACTGACGTACCAGGTACGTCCATTGTCACTAACTGCTAGTTTTTGCAGGACGTACCTGGTACGTCAGTTGTCATTAAGGGGTTTTAAAGGAAGAAGAAGGGGAAAATGAAGAATCAATCCTTTCCCATTCATTCTTAATAATTTTCGCCATCTTTACAGGAACCGGGAAAGTTTGTGGTACAACCATATCCTCATAGACCTTATCTAATTTAGGAATCAAAGGTTCCTCAGGCAATTTGGGCTCTGGAACCTCTAACGTAGCTAAAACCTCCTTAAACAGAAAGCGTAAATGCTCAATCCTAAATCTAAAGTCAGGTTCCTCCGCAGCTGGAGGTTTAGAGGCAGCAGATTCCAACCCAGAAGGAGCTCCCTCTGAAGTATCAGAGGTGCCTTCATCATCAGATAATCTTGTATCAGATCAATCCAATAAGCTAGTAGATGACCCCTGGGAAGGATAGCAAACATTTAACCTTTCGCCTTGTCGCTTAGCAGGGGGAGGTAAAGTACTAAAGGCCGCAGATACTGCGGTTTGCAAATGCTCAGAAAGTCTGGCAGTAAAAGGCCCCCTCCAGATGGAGGATTAGGAGTGCTACAGGAAGCATGTGTATTAGATGACATGATGTAGGGTGCACACTTCATGGGACGGAGACTCCTCAGAGGTGGACGGCTCAGTGGTATCAAACATATTAACCTTCTTTGACATGATTACTTTATCAAGGCATGTGGAACATAGCTGAGAGGGCGGGTATACCGCGGCCTCCTCACAATAAAAAAAGCCTTTCAGGCTGCGCAGCTCCCAAAATGAAAGTAAAAAACCCTGTACGTTCCAACTTATGCCTGAGCCTCATCTCACACATGTTGCAGCATTATTAAAATAAACTAATGTGATTAATCCCACTGTTCAATGATCCCCCTCCGGAGATATTAGCCCTTGATTCCATACAGATAAAAGGAGCCAACACTGTGACCCTGTCTTCTTGCGTTATCATATGTGTAAAAAAATTAAACAATCTTACCAGAGTCTATGCCATGGAACAGAAACACGGCCTCTCAAGTTTGACAGTCTTGTAGCATCGCTCCTGACATGGACTTGAGTGATGGAAGCAGGCAGTGAAAACTCGTCAACACTGATTGCTTAGGAAGCTGTTAATATGATTTGGATACGGTCGCAGAAAGACTCTCCTGCATTTCCAGACTCTAACATTCGTCATTGCTCTCACTGAGAGGCTTCAAGACAACTTAAAACTCCAGTCCCATTTTGAAGGGTAGATACCCTTCATAAGGAGCTACTCAGAATCTTCTGACACTTCTCTGCCAACCTCCTGTGACGAAAGGCCAAAGAATGACTAGGATACGAGGGAAGTAGGGAGTATTTAAGCCTTTGACTGGGGTGTCTATGCCTCCCTCTGATGGCCAGGTTCAGTATTTCCGAACAGTAAGGAATGATGCTGTGGGGACTCCTCATATTAATAAAGTAATAAAAAATCTAAATTACTTTAAAAAAAAACTTAATATTACAAAAATAAAAATAAAATAAAGCGAAGATAAAAAAAATAAAAAGCTAACACTACAGAAAATAACAAACAAAATTATTCAAAATAATAAAAGTTATTTCTAATCTAATAACCCCCTTTAAAAAAAATCTATAAATAAATTACCAATAGCCCTTTAAAGGGTCTTCTGTAGGGCATTGCCCTAAGTGTAACAGCTCTTTAAAAAAAAAAAAAAATACAAAGTACCCCCTAAAATTACAACCAACAAAAAATAAACCCCCCAAAATAAAAAAACACCTAACTAAAAATAAAACCTAATCTACCTATTGCCCCTAAAAGGGCATTTTCCCTTAAAAGGACATTCAGTTCTTTTACAGCCCATAAAAATAAAAAAAGCCCTAATCTAAAAAAAAAAAAACACCAGAAAAAAAAAAATCTGCTTACATCCTATTGGCTGAATTTAATTTTTTCATCCAATAGGAATGCAAGGTACCCAATATAAAAGGGCTACCTTGCATTCAATCTTCAGTGTACGGCGGACAATCGCATGAAGAGGACCTCCAACTTCACAGATGAACGCCACCACCAAAAGACGACCGGCCTAGATCCACGGCTCTGATGACCGCTCCAACGCCTCCGGCAAGAAGAAAGAAGATGGGCCCGCCATGGATGAAGTGGGAGCCACCAGGATGAAGACCTTTCGCCGACTGGAAGAAGATGGATCGCCGGACTTCATCAATGGTGAGTACCTATTTTGGGGTTAGTGTGAGTTGTTGTTTTTTTTTTTTTTTTTTTTTTTTTTTTAGATTAGGTTTTTATTTTTATGGGCTGCAAAAGAGCGGATTGCCCTTTTAAGCGCATTGCCCATACAAATGCCCTTTTTTTTGGGCAATGTTTAGATTAGGTTTTTTTAGTTAGGTTTTTTATTTTATTTTGGGGGTTGGGTGTGTGGGGGGTTGTAATTTTAGGGGGTACTTTTTTTCCGGGAAAAAGAGCCTTTAAACTTAGGGCAACGCCCTACAAAAGGCCCTTTTTAAGGGCTGATGGTAGTTTATTGTTAGATTAGGGTTTTTATTTTTGGGGGGTTAAGGGGGGTATAAGATTAGGAATAACTTTTTATTTTGGATAATTTTGTATGTTATTTTCTGTAATGTTAGGTTTTTAATTTTTTGTAATCTTAGCTTTTTTTTTGTAACGTTAGCATTTTTAATTTTAGTAAATTAGGTTTTTATATTTTTTTAAATTTTTAATGGGACAGTATACACTCATTTTCATATAACTGCATGTAACAGACACTACTATAAATAATAAGATGCACAGAAACTGATATAAAAATCCAGTATAAAACTATTTAAAAACGTACTTAGAAGCTCTCAGCTTAGCTCTGTTGAAAAGGTAGCCGGAAAGCCCACTGCAAGTGGGAAAAACACACTCCCCCCTCCCCTTTCTTTTGCATATGAAAAGACAATTTACACAAACCGGAGCAAGCTGTAGTAGGTAGCTGACGGTATTCTCATAAAACTTTGGGGCTTGGGTTAGGAGTCTGAAAATCAGAAGCAATGTTATTTAAAAATAAGCAAAACTATACATTTAAAAAAAAACAACCCTGTATGGCTATATAAATGGATCATCTACAAAACATTTATGCAAAGAAAAAATGAGTGTATAATGTCCCTTTAATGTAGCTAGTATTTTTTATTTTATGTAAGTGTATTGGGGGTTAAGTTAGGGGGTGTTTTAGGTTAGGAGGCTTAGTTTTTAGTTAAATACTTTGTGTTGTGGGGGGTTAGCGGTTAATATGTTTATTAGTTAGTTTGGGTTGTGGGGGGTTGGCGGTTTATGGGGTTAATAGTTTTATTAGGTAGTTTGCAATGTGGGGTAGATGGCGGTTTAGGGGTTAATATGTTTATCAGGCACTTTGCATTTGTGGAGGTTGGCAGATTAGGGGTTAATAGGTTAATTAGGTACTTTGTGTTGTGGGGGATTTGTGGATTAGAGGTTAATAGTGTAATTAGGTATTTTGCGATGTTTGGGGATGGCATTTTAGGGGTTAATATGTTTATTAGGTAGTTTACGATTGGGGACTGGCGGTTTAGGGGTTAATACTTTTATTAGTGATTGCGATGTGAGGGGAGATGCGGGTTTAGTAGTTGATATTGTGCATCGCGTTATGTGTTTGTTAGGCTTCCATGGAATCATGGTACTTTATAGTCAGCGCAGGCTTGCTTCGCCCGCCTATAGTGTGGAGAGGTGGAATTGGAGTAAAATTTCTCATTCTGCGCGCGTAAGTCCTTACGCTGAACATGTGATACCGGACTTGCAATGCCTGGTTCTATGTTGTTTATGGGAGTAACAACTGCGGGCGACGGGTGTAAAAATATACATGCGTAACTTGTATGCTGCGCGGCGCTGTGTGATCGCTCGATTCAACCAAAAATTGGTGATGCAGGGTTTTGTGCCCGATGCCTCATATGTAATCTCGTCCAGTGTGTTTAGCTGGCTCCTTAACAAAGGATTCCAAGTTAATGAAACAATTTAGATAAAGGTAAATTGCAAAGTTGTTCCAAATTGTTTGCTCTGTTAGAATCATAAAATAAAATGTTGGGGTTTCATATCCCTTTGAAAGCTGGTATCATTCAATGATTCAAATAAATCATTCAATCATGATTTATTTGAAAAGGAAGAACACAGAGGCGCCAAAATGGCCTAGTACCACCGCAACAGCATATGTCACAAAATATTTTTGTACAATAGCCTGAAGAAACAGCCCATAGGAGGCTGAGAAATGCGTTACTTTTAATAAAGAATATTGTTTTTATGATATACACTTGCTGCTACTTGGATTTTTTTCACCCTTCATTTTGTGGATTGGAGTGGAACCTGTTTGGCACTGGAGTTCAGTCAGCTGGGCGGCTGAGAAGTCCCAGCCTGCCTTTGTTGCACCTGGAGGTGCTTTGGATGTTGTAAGTGTGCCCTTTAACAACATATCCTGCTTATTTCTCAACTGTACTGGGCTATGGTAGTCTGTTTTTCATCCATATACAGGCACCGCCGGTGTCAGTCCTGCAATCATCCTGACCTGTGCAGCTGCCTGTTTCAGACCAGTTAGCTGAACTCTGCGAAGTTCCAGCCTCCTCCACTAGCACCATTGGGTGCATTTCTCTTGTGAGTAGACATTTGTCACATTTGTATGATTACCTGTTGCCGTGGTACTAGGCCATTGTGTGCCTGTGTTCTTCCTTTTCAGATATTTCTCACACCAGGATTTGACCATCCTCAGAAAGAGTCCTGCCTCCATTTTGGATTGTATATGGACTTTTGTTATTGTATTTCTTTTTATTATTCATTATTTTTTATTTTTCGATTTTGTGTATATTTTTTAGCATTGATCAGGGTGCGCCCCTATAGGAGACTTGCAATATTGCATTTTTTCCTATATTCATACAAGGAGGATTTATTTACACTGTTGAAGGTTTCATTTGTAATCCAGGGAGAAAATTTGAGTGGAAAGAACCTTGTTTATCTACTTGAGCATTATAATGATTCCTTTACTAAATGTCACAAACGTACCTAATGAAATGTTTATAATACATTCCTTGTATGAACAGATAATACATAAAGATAACGTTTTACAAGTCAATAATACAGAAAATAACTTATTCAATATATATAGTTAAATATGCATTGATTATACAACATAATAATCAATATCATATGTCAATGTAAATTACAGTGTATTTAAAAGGCATACTTAATCATTAATCAATTAAATTAGTATTTAATAAAAAATGCTAATGATCTTTGTACAAGAAAGATGAAATGCCAGTAAATACATAAATTAATGTTTTTATAAATAGTTTTGTACTTTTCACAAATACATGAAATGATCCATTCACTACACTGGCGCACATTGCCTTCTATGTATTGGTTGATATTTCATATTTATAGGGACACTATGATCATAATGTATGTAGATTAAAGACACTTGGAAGATTGTTTATTTCACATATTGTGGTAATAGATTATGAATATAGGTATCATACTATTTTAAATGTTATATATGTCCTTAGGTTTCAACTCAAGGTAATAATTCTAAAATAATCTGATCAGGTTTCATTTAAATATCACAAGTTTCAAAATTGTTAGTGTTTCAGAAAATAAAGACACTCCTTATGTCAAGTCAGAAGGGTATGAACAGCTTTCGGATATGTTGTGTGCAGCATACAGCAGATCTAAAAGACATATTTTTTTGCAGTGGAGGCTCCTCCATTTGAGCACTCCCGCACGTGAACACCCAAATAAAAGGGGGGGAAAAAGAAAGAAAATAATTTATTTGGATGAATAAATATAATTTTCACTCTATTGAAAAATTATATTTATTCAGCCAAAATTTTTCTAGTCTAGACTGTCAAGTTTTATTTTAAAAAAACCCACCTTTTATATACATCTATGCTCTATTATACTTCTCTACCGCCACGTGCGGTAGAGAAGTATAGCCTGTCATACAAATTTGCATATTTTTCCTCTATGCTTGCAGTGCAGCCCATAACTGAGCCTATACCTCTCTTAATCGCACACTATTTAGTGTGCTAATTGGGCTATTTGTATTGGGCGGCCAGCAGAGGGAGCACTTTTTTTTATTAAGTTTTCTTTTTTTTTTTTTGCTGGCTCAGTCGCGCCAAAATTTCAGTGCGCAGGCAGCCAGTTGGATCTCATCTGGAGTCTGGTTTGGCCGGGACTCCCGGGAGAAATGGGCATCTAAATTGTAAGTGTATCTTCTACTTTTAGCCCTGCTGTGGGCTAGCACTGCACCGGACCGGCCAGGGAGGCATTGAAGTCAGAGAGCAATGTATATCCTCCCCCAGTACACGCCTCTGGAATATGTTTGTGTGTGGTGTCGTGGGTGTCTAAGTTACAGAGTTAGCAAGATGTTGAAACGTATTTGTCTTGGGCTGCAGACACTCTCATTTTATTATTACTTAAAGTAATAAAATGAGTCTGCAGCCCAAGACAAATACGTTTCAACATCTTGCTAACTCTGTAACTTAATAATAATAATTTTTAATTGTGGTTTAGACCCTGTAATTATTGTATGATGTATCTTAGGCACTTATTTTATGATTTTTTGTTGACCATCGGCATTTAACACAGCATGCAGTGTACCGTATGTTCTGCACGTTTTAGGTTGCTATGGCAACCTTGGGTGATCTGTACTGCTCATGTGTAACACTCTTACTGCTTAGAATTTTGTCTTATTTTACTGCAGTGTTTTGGTTTCTATTAGGTTATTCATGTACATATTATATCACCTGGTTTGTACATATTTGGGATTTCCACGCTAACTTTATTGTTAATTAGGTTGCTATGGCAACCATGTTGCGGTCTGTGCAATCCCTGTGAATAAGATTGGTGCCTACATTATATGTCATAAGACTCTTTATACTGTGCTGTATAACACTGATTAAAGTGATTTTTGCTAAGTCAATTGGGAGTGCGCTTGTCCTATATTTTATATATAGTATATATATATATATATATATATATATATATATATATATATATATTTATATATAATATATATATAAGCCAAAGTAAAAGTCACTGTTACTGCCCTTTCCAAATTAGTTGTCTTGCAAGCAAAAACAAAGTCCGGTAAATATACGTTCTCTGTATCAAAGCAATAAACCTTTAGAGCATATATGTGTATATAAATTGCTTTGAACCACTTAAAAACAGCCCGGCTGACCCCCTATAAACGCCTATATAGATATCAATATAGACATATCAGAGACTGAGTGTGCTCAGAAAACCGGAGGCTTAGAGGGGTACAAGAAAGCGGTCAGAAACGGAGGTATGCGGTACCTTCAAATCTCGAACATAAAGAGTGAAGACCAGGACCAGTTATCCCAGACGGCGTAAGCGCCTTTACTCACCGCTCCTCTGGACACGCTGACCCCCAAAATAGCTCAGTCTCTAGTTTACCTCCGGAATTCACATGTGTGCACTCGATGGTCTCCTCGGCAAAACTTCAAAGAGGCGTCCTACTATGCAGGAGGGGGCGTGTCGGTGCGTGCTTCAGCGCTTTCGAATCCATTACGCTGATCCTAATCGGCTATCGAAAACAGAGTTCCCATGAACCGGCTTCGGAGCTTAAAGTCCCAGACCTGCTGCTGCTGCCCGGAAGTAATTGTAGTAAAGTAGAAAAAAGTTGCAAGCAGCGGTCTTAAAAGCAAATAGTCTTTATTGAAATATAGGATAAAACACTCCATGAAATGGCACAAATGCATGCACAACATTAGTCCGCTAACATGTTTCGGCCAAGGGGCCGTAATCATAGCTAATGGACTTAGCACCTGTGTACCTTAAAAAGCACCAGGATAACCCTGATTGGGGTAAAAACAAAATCTCACATTGTGATGCTAATTTAAACTCTTTGAGTACTTTTACAAAGAAATGTTATATTTCAATTCAGAGTTTTCTTATTACAAAGAGCCTGTCACTAGAAAACCTACCAATAACAAGAATGAATATACACAAACAACATATATGACAGCAGGATTATCTAATGAAAACTAATCAAAAGAATTTAAACAATAAATCTAACTATGGACTAAACCGCTGAAAAATGCACACCATAGAGAGCAACTACCAACCAACTAAATTGTGTAACATTTGAAATACAATACAATATGTAGGGATACACATGTAGAGTTGCTAAAGAAAATACATAACATTATATAATCATAATCTCTAAACAGTTACACTGTTTCTTTTCAATGGTGGCAAAAAACATTACAAAACCAACAAAGATTTAATGTAGTCAAAAATGACATAGTAAAAGTTTCCTAATCTGTCATGTTATTGTAATCAGAGACATGCTATTGGATGGGGAATAAAAATAATACTATTAATCTAAACTAAACTAGAAAAGAGAGAACATAATATTTAGAACACTTTTCAAGTAGGCTGGATGATGTATTAGTATTACCTAAGCACTGCATTATTCTCATTACAAAAATAAATTTATATATTTCATTTTATTTATTTAATTTCATTTTATTTTAATAAGGGAATGTAAACAACGATTCGTATGTCACCAAATAACCCCTGTATTGCCGTCTGAGTGATATTCTCCTTGTGGAGTATTCAACGGTAGGGCTAGTGAATACCTAGCCCCCAAGGGGAAATGTAGGAAAAGAAAAGTTCTATATATTGAGAGAACGATTCAGTGGAGGCATAAAAAATGTCAATATTGCAGAAATGCACGGCAGTGGGATACAATAAATTCCATTACATCATATTATATTTACACTGCAATATAAGAAACCATTATATTGTTGCTTTATTGTTATAATAACAATAATAGGGGATGGAAACTGGTGCCGCAGAAAAGGGAACGTAACCCATGGCAAAAAATCTCTCTCATTGCCAATAATTAATTAGATCATACTCGGAGTTCAGGCCAGTGGGTACACGGGTCTGGAGTCTGAAGATCCAAAACATTTCCCTCTTCTGCAGCAACCTATCCCTATCCCCTCCCCTTGGTGGACAGGTAACTCTTTCAATAGCCTGCCATTTCAGTGTATTGACACTGCTACGATGGTATTTAGCAAAATGCTGCACCAAAGGTGTGGATGCCGTACCTAGCCTGTATAGTTGACAGATGATTACGTATGCGTACCTTAACCTCTGTTGTAGTAAGTCCCACGTACTGTAAATGACATTGGTACAACTGAGGACATAGACCCCAATATGTGGAGGTACACTTTAGACATGTTTGTATGGGGAACCTTTCACCTGTCACCTCTGATTTAACATTATCCGCAGGGAGGACAAACTCACACACCCTACATTTGTTGTGACATTTGAAAATGCCCCTATGTGTAAGCCAGGAGCTCTGTCGTGTATCGGTTTTGGGTAAGACTGATGGTGACAACATGTTACCTAAAGTGCTTGTTTTCCTATAGGAACACCGCAATCCCTTGGAGACACAGTTCTCCAATTTGTCATCTGCAGCAAGAAAAGAGAAGTGTTTTTTCCACTAATCTGCAAATGTCCTGATATTCCTGACTGTATTCTGTAACAAAGGTTACTCCTTTGTGATTTTCCTCAGATAGACTGAGAGCATTACTTTTTGTGTCCAAAGTTTGCTTCCTATCAAGCGCATCAACCTGATTTCTTGCTTTTTTGATGACATGGGAACTATACCTCTACTCTTTAATCTGTTTGTCAAATCTTTTGATTGTTCTGTATATTTATCAGGTAGTGTGCAGTTGCGCTTGACCCTAGTGAACTGTCCCTTGGCTACCGCATAGGGTACGTGTCTTGGGTGACAACTACTCGCATGGAGGAGTGTATTTCCTGCTATGGGTTTCCTAAAAATCTCAGTAATCACCTTCCATCATCCATACCCTTGATAGTGATGTCCAAAAAGTTTATTTCATTTTCACTCAGTTCATAGGTAAACTTAATTCCAATATTATTGGAATTCAAATATGCCGCAAAAGATGTGAACTGCATTGTGCTCCCCTTCCATACAAGAAGGAGATCATCAATAAAGCGAACATAAAAACAAATTAGATGTCTGTAGGAATTTCCATCTCCAAAGACGTGGGACAGCTCCACCAACCCATAAAGAGGTTGCGATAGGAGGGGGCAAACTTGGCCCCCATAGCTGTCCCACGTCTCTGGAGATAGAACCTGTCCTCAAAAGAAAAATAGTTGTGAGTTAGCAAAAACTTTAATACTCTGAGTATGAAGCTCCGAAAGTCCTCTGAAAAATCAGAATAATGTTCAAGAAAAAAACCAACCGCTGTAAGGCCCTCCTCATGAGGGATCGAGGAGTACAATGCTACTACATCAATAGTTGCCCATTTATAGCAAGCACTGTTCCACTTAAGTTGTCCAGAATCATTATTACATCCTTCGTATCCTGGATTGTAACTATGTAGATTCTTAACAAGTGGTTGTAGAATACTATCAACCCATTGTGACACATGTTCCAACAGAGAATTAATACCACTCACTATTGGACGACCCTGACTTCTGTCAGGGACTTATAGGACTTTGGGCAAATGATGGAAAATGGGGCACAACTGGATGATCCACCACTAGAAAATCAAAGGTTTTTTGATCGTAGTGCCCTTCCTCCAGCCCATCGTCCAAAATGTCCTATAGATCCTTCTTAAATGTAGTGGTAGGATCCCTATCAAGGGGGATATAATCCTCCACATTGTTAAGCAGGCGTAGTGCTCATTTACATAGTCAGTCTTGTTCAAAACCACGACAGAGCCCCCCTTATCGGCTGAGCGTATAACAATGTTTTTGTTCTCTTGGAGCTCTTAAGAGCCACTCTCTCAGACCTAGACAAGTTGGGGGTCTGGTAGCAACATGAATCTTTGAGTTTAATCAAGTCTCGTTCCACTCGCTTTAAAGAAAGTTTCTAGGGTGAACCCCTATTGTGAATGGGGTAAAATTCCGATTTGTTTTGAAAACCACTAACAGCATTAATACTTTGTTTATTGGTTAGTGATAAAGAGTCGTGTGACAAACTCTCCAAATTGATTAAATCACATGTTCACCAAAATTAAACCTACTTAGCTTAGGGGTATGTGTAAGTTGCATTGGCTGGGAATTAAGGCTATCCCCTTGTGTGGACTGTTGGGATTCTGTGAAAAAATGCCCTCTGAAGAGTCATATTACGTATAAGTTTATTCACATCAAGAATAGTGTTGAATACATTGAAATGATTAGTAGGAGCAAAATTCAAGCCATGACTAAGTATGAGAGATTTGTGTGGTCTGTTAAAGTGAATCCTGATAAATTTATCACATTATTTACATTAGATATTTGTATTTCTTCCTGCCTCTTTGACCTCTCAATTGGTAGTGGTCCTGACCTGTTTGTCCTATCCCTGTGCGCTGTGGAGGAAGACGAAAAACCTGCTCTATCTGGCGTTGATCATCATCAGATATAACTGTTTGTGGTACTTTTGTACTATTATCAACATACTTTGTAGAGGAACCTTTAGGTTCAGCAAGTTTAGTCTTAGGTGTCACTGCTTGTATCTGATGGTGACCAGAGCCAGAAGCCTCGCAGACTGCCTGTTGTGATGAATTTTGTTTGGTATTTTTAAGTATGCTTCTTGGTGGTTCATCACCACTCGAAGCCCCATTATCATCCCCTGACTCAAAGTCAGTGTCAGAATATGTCACTCTCTTGGCTTCTGTATTGTGTACAGCCCCTTGATCATTATTAGTGTTTCTATTCCTACTACCATTCCGTCTATTTCTGGATCTACCTCTAGATTGTCTTCTTGATCTATTGTCTGCCTTTTTCCATGTATATACAGTGTTGCTATTATAGTCTGTCTGATCCCTTATAAATTTAGTTTGTTTAGTTTCAAGGACTGCTTTTTTCACCTGTGCAACTGTTATTTTAAGAATACCATCAAATTTGGCGAAGCTAGTCTCCAGCTGTCTTGAGTTCATTTCTGTCTGTAAGAGCTCTATCTCTCCTCTAATAGCTTTCAGAACATTTGATTTATATGAAATTAATAATAGCATTAGGCGTGTAGAACAATCAGACAAAATATCATTCCATGTACTAATAAAATCTACATCAGTGACATCAAACGTGGGAAATTTATTCAATCTCAGACCACGTGGTATAATTTTAAGTTTAATGTATGTTTCCAAAGTCCAAAATGTCCCACTGTAGTTTGTGTTCCCTTATCAAAAGCTTTTCCATATCTTCAAATAAGGTGGACAATGAATAATTGGATTTATCAGTAGAAAAGATCCTCTCAATTTCTAGTGTAGGATAGTCCCTTTCCGTGACAGGCAACAATGAATAAAAAATTAGTGACCTCCATGGAGAGAAAGGACAGCTCTGTAAATTGGACAGAAACAGAAAGGTGCAACCAGGCTAAGCACCTAAATAAACAAGCCAAAGGTAAAAGTCACTGTTACTGCCCTTTCCAAATTAGTTGTCTTGCAGACAAAAACAAAGTCCGGTAAATATACGTTCTCTGTATCAAAGCAATAAACCTTAGAGAATATATGTGTATATAAATTGCTTTGAACCACTTAAAACAGCCCGGCTGACCCCCTATAAACGCCTATATAGATATCAATAGACATATCAGAGACTGAGTGTGCTTCAGAAAACCGGAGGCTTAGGGGTACAAGAAAGCGGTCAGAAACGGAGTATGCGGTACCTTCAAATCTCGAACATAAAGAGTGAAGACCAGGACCTGTTATCCCAGACGGCGTAAGCGCCGTTTACTCACCGCTCCTCTGGACCGCTGACCCCAAAAATAGCTCAGTCTCTAGTTTACCCTCCGGAATTCACATGTGTGCACTCGATGGTCTCCTCGGCAAAACTTCAAAGAGGCGTCCTACTATGCAGGAGGGGGGCGTGTCGTGCGGTGCTTCAGCGTTTCGAATCCATACGCTGATCCTAATCGGCTATCGAAAACAGAGTTCCCATGAACCGGCTTCGGAGCTTAAAGTCCCAGACCTGCTGCTGCTGCCCGGAGTATATTGTAGTAAAGTAGAAAAAAGTTGCAAGCAGCGGTCTTAAAAGCAAATATATATATATATAGATGAGCAATCTGAGGGGGCGGGGGCTTTATTTCAAGGGGTGTGTTCAGGGAGGGGCTACGTGCACCTCCATCTTTCATAATTCACCAGCCGCCACTGTTTGTTTGTGAAGACTATGCAATAAAACAATTAAAAGGACAGGAAACCCCATTTTTTTCTTTCATGATTTTGATAGAACATCAAGTATGCTTCAATATCTGACAGTTATCTGAACACTTCTAGTTAACCACTCACAAGAGAGAAATGTGTGCAGGAACCAATCAGCAACAAACCCCCACTAGTTTAGGATATGTGCGTACTCATTTTCAACAAGAGATACCAAGAGAGCGAAGCACATTGAAAATAGAAGTGAATTTAAAAGTGTCTTAAAAATTACACGCTCCACCTGAATTCTGCAAGTTTAAGTTTGACTTTCCTATCCCTTTAACATCAAGGACAACTTCCTAACATCAAATTTAGCATCACAAATAAAATGATTTGTATGTTGAAGTAATACAATGATGTTAGATAATTCAGAATCTGAAGACAACTGCGTGTGCTAAAACTGTCCAACCAAAAAGTAGAAGCAGCAGCAACATCAGCCATAGATATAACAGGTCTAAGAATAATGTAATGTAAATATGTCCTTCTTGGATAAGATTCAAGCTTCCTAACTAAAGGATCCTTGACTACAGGTAAAGGATACAATTTCTTAAACCTAGAAGAAGGGTTAAAAGCGGTACCGAGAGCCTTAGACCATTCTTTAGCAACAGGGGCCGGCCCTAGCCATTTGCGGGGCCCCAAGGCAGGATGACAAAGCGGGGCCCCCCTTTCACACCCGCCCCCAACCCCACCAAATCCCTGCCCCCAACCCCGCCTAACCCCCGTCTCCAACTCTGCCCCACAGCTTTTAAAATGGGGGAAAAAAAATCATTTAAGGTAATGCACACCCCCATTTTATATATAGAAAAAAAAACATAATCCACTAATGTGGATCACTATAACATTGTATATATTGCAATTAACCATTTGTACTATTGGAAAAGCTGTTTATGTATATAATGAAGAATTAAGCTGACAATTAGGAACAGTTTTAGTTGAACTGGGCCTTATTGTTATGTGTTTTTCTTATGATAACAAAAACATTACAGAGACGCCAGGGCCGGCCCCTAGCAAGTTGAAAGGTCCCTAGGCAGATTGACAGCCAGGGGCCACTACCCAGAACAAAAAATAAATGGGGCAAATGCACTGTACCACACAAACACACAGATATAATACACACAGAGATACTTACATACACATACATCCAACACTGTGTCAGACACATACACAGCTTGTCTAGAGCTGAGGGGCACATGTAATGTTACCATGTGTGTACGTGTTTTTTAACAAGATTTTGAAATAAACTATTTGTGTTTAAGCTGCTGCTACTCCGAACTTTCTTTTTGTGGGAATACATACACAGGTGTACACACAACACACATACACACCACAGCCCCCACACACACACCACAGCCCACACATCACACAGGCCCCCCCCCCACACACACACACACACAAGCCCACACACACAACAGCCCCCCCACACACACACAGACCCCACACAAACACAGAACCCCCCACACACACAGCCCCCCCTACCACACACACCAGCCCCCCCCACACACACACACAATAAATAAATAAATAAAATAAATGGTGCCCCAGGACCCAGCAATAAAATGATGCCCCATCTCCCCTGCTATAAAATGATGCCCCCCTGAAATAAAATGATGCCCCCACAAAAATATGATTTTCTCAGCCCCCCAGCAATTAAAATGAATCCCCCTGTAATAAAATGATGCCCAGTCCCCTGCATAAAATGAAGCCCCCCTGCAATAAAACGAAGCACAGTCCCACTGCAATAAAATTATGCCCCAGCCCCTGCACAGAAAAATTATGCCCCTGCAATAAAATGATGCCCCCAGCCCTGCCCCTGCAATAAAATGATGCCCCCAACAAAAATATGATGCCCCCCAGCACCCCTGCAATAAATGATGCACCCAGCAATAGAAATTAAGCCCCCAGCCCCCCTGCAATAAAATATGCCCCCAGGCCCCCCTGAAAAAAATGGTGCCCCCAGCACAAAATATGATGCCCAGCAATAAAATGATGTCCCATCTCCCCTACAATAAAATTAATGCCCCCAACAAAAATGCCCCCAGCAATAAAATGATTTCCCCAGCCCCCCAACAATAAAAATGAATCCCCCTGCAATAACATTATGGCCCCAGCCCCCCTTCAATTGCCCCCAGCAATAAAATGAAGCCCCCCTTGCAATAAAATGAAGCCCAGTCCACCTGCAATAAAATTATACCCCATCCCCATGCAATAAAATTATGCCACAGGGCCCAGCCCACCATAATTAAAATGTGGCACTTCACTAGTCACACTCAGGAGGTCAGATGTAGTCAGTGAACTACTTCAACACCAATAACTATCCTCCTCCGTCCTGGTCACACTGACACACTCCCAGGCCAGTTGCCAAGCCATGCAACACTGAAACTGCAAACAGAACAGTAATGACCTCGGTGCAAACCTGGTTACAAGCAATAACACAGAGACACTACACCCACATATACAGGTGATCACATCAGTGTTACACATAAACCACTGCTATTCACACATCCTCCTGTCACACACAGCAAGCAGAAAATCACAATCATCACTGAAGACAGCTGTCGTACACAAGCTGGGGTGGTCTTATTTAAGCCTGAATTCTGCTTTCAATGAATAGAATGATAACTGGAAGGTATTGAGAGACTGCAAGTGAACTTGAACTGCAAGCCAACTGTAGCTCAGTTTATCATGAATTTTTAGAACAGACACATTGTACTGGATTTTAATGTTCTGAAATAGTAATATTTTTGAAGATTACCCATTAGGTACAAATCAAGTCCACGACTTTTTACATAGCACTAACAATTTATGGCAGGCAAACAGTTAAAGTGTTTGCCTAATATACAGGAGCACGGAACAATTATGTGTTTAAAAGATTATTTATTTAAGACACATTAATTAGACTGAGATACATTAACTTATTAAGAATTAATTTGTAATACTTTTAGTCAGTGGATAATTCAACATTTGCAAGTGGACCACTTTAACGTTTTTAAATACTTTGTGCAGGTTTGCATTATGTATCAAAATCTGTCCTATCCTATCTATCTATCTATCTTTCTATCTATGAAGTTATTTTTCTATCTATCTATCAATCTCTATCCTATCTATCTATCTATCTATCTATCTATCTATCTATCTATCTATCTATCTATCGGTCTGTCTCTGTCTGTCTATCTATCTCTCATCTATATATCTATCTATCTATCTATCTATCTATCTATCTATCTATCTATCTATCTATCTTCTATCTATCTATCTATCTGTCTGTCTGTCTGTCTGTCTGTCTGTCTGTCTGTCTGTCTGTCTGTCTGTCTGTCTGTCTGTCTGTCTATCATTGGATTTTTAATGACAGATAACCCAGTTGTCTGTCCACTATTCCTACTGAATGATAAATGTATTAAACTTCTAAGAATTACAATATGCCTATTCCATCCAGGCTTGAATTCCCTTACAATATGAGTCCTTACCTCCTCTATTGCAA
Source organism: Bombina bombina (assembly GCF_027579735.1). Taxonomy (NCBI): domain Eukaryota; kingdom Metazoa; phylum Chordata; class Amphibia; order Anura; family Bombinatoridae; genus Bombina; species Bombina bombina. The sequence continues at coordinate 722,039,035 of NC_069501.1, read as the reverse complement.
GTATGTGCCATTCATCAACTACCCTCCCATGTACTTTAAAAAGTTTCTCATGAATCTTCTTCACTCCAGCTGGACAACCACAACTAATTGTCCAGGCATTGCTGGTTTTGTGAGGAGCAGACTGAACAAGTCATTTAAATAAATATGTCCATATTAAATCAGTACTCTGGGATAGGGAGGTTTTTTGATGCTTTATACTTATGTGTTCTGTTAAAACTGTGATTGTACCTTTGTATTGTTGTTTTTTTTTGCAAAACTATTTATGTTACATTCCCGTTTGTGGCTTTAGATCCTTTGTCAGAGAGAGCTGCAACTTCACTCTGACAGACAGCAAGTTTTAATTATTTAGCCCTCCACACGGTCGTATTTATAAAGTTTTGTCTCCTAGATTCACTGACAAAGAAAACAAAAAAATCTCCACCCGGGGCCGTGACCCGTTATGTGCGCAAATTCATCTTACCGGATCTTATTGAGTCACCTGTGATATGAGGAATTTAGAGAGCCTTTTTTTCACAAGAGGCTTCTTTGAATCTTTAATGAATCTAGATATATAATGTAACAGTCTCTCTGTCTTGCTGCGAATTCCCAAGGCAATAACAAAAACTAACCTGGCAATCATGGAACTTCAACTACAGGAACGATCATGAAAGCTTCACTAACAGTGACTATGACAGCCTCCGGTGCTCCGCCCCTCCTCGCCCTCTCACTCCCTGGCGCCAAAAATTTAAAAAATGGCGGGCAAAAAAATACATTTGATAACAAAAAATGTCATATAAAAAAAAAAATTACAATTTTTCTAAATAATTTTTAAGCCGGTTCGTGGGCCCCCTGAGCGAGGAGAACGAGGCAGTCACTAGCTCCGCCTTGCCCAAAAGGCCAGCCCTGTTTAGCAATCACATTTGAGATAGCGTCAGGAATAGAAAATACTTCAGAAGTAATAACAGTAGTCTTAAATACAGAATTTAGACAATTACTAACTTTATCATCAGGAGATTTAGACTCCTCAATTCCCAAAGTAAAAAAAACTTCCTTTAAGAGAGAACGAATATATTCTAACTTAAATAAAAAAGAAGATATTGTCTATATCAGTCTCTGATGTGGCATCCTCTAAATTAGAGGAGACCCCATCAGTAGAGGATAAATCAGTATGCTGAAGGTCAGAACTTAATTCACTAAGTTTAGGAAAAATGTTGCAAAAACCTTTTACATTTATTTGAAGGCAAAATAGCAGGCATTGCCTTCTCTATAGCTGTAGCAATAAAATCTTATATTTCTGCAGTAATGCTATGTACATTTAGACTGAGAGGGAATAACAGTGTGTGCATTTGTACTCATAGATATATTTAACAATTAGTTAAACAAGAGCCACATAATAGAGCTGAATAATTTAGATCAGCTTAATTACAACAATCATACTTAGCTTAGTTAAATACCTGTTTAGGCAGCTCAAATCTATGATAACATCAGAGGCAGGTTCAGTTTGAGACATAATTGCAAAAAAACAATAATTCTGGGAAATTTATATCCATGCTCCTTTATATGAAATATATATATATATATATATATATAGAGAGAGAGAGAGAGAGAGAGAGAGATAGATAGATAGATAGATAGATAGATAGATAGATAGATAGATAGATATCCAGACACCAACTTTTCTCCCACAAATGGACATCCACCTGGGGTGCAGACTTAAAAACGATACAGGAACCAAAAAGATGCACTCTCAGGGCTTTTATAAGTGAAGTAAAGATTACTTTATTCTGAACGTTTTCGGGGATCAGGTCCCCTTCGTCATAATATAATATATAACAGGCTTGAGAGAATAGGAAACCGTGAAAACAGAAAATTTATGCTTACCTGATAAATTTGTTTCTTTTTAGATACGATGAGTCCACGGATTTCATCCTTACTTGTGGGATATCACCTCCTGGTCAGCAGGAGGAGGTAAAGAGCACCCACAGCAGAGCTGTATATATAGCTCCTCCCTTCCCTCCCACTCCAGTAATTCGACTGAAAGTTAGGAAGAGAAAGGAAAAGCCACGGTACAGAGGTGACTGAAGTTTAACAAAAATTAACAACCTGTCTTATGAGAACAGGGCGGACCGTGGACTCATCGTATCTAAAAAGAAACAAATTTATCAGGTAAGCATACATTTTCTTTTCTTTTTAAGATACGATGAGTCCACGGACTTCATCCTTACTTGTTGGATACAATACCAAAGCAATAGTACACGGATGAAAAGGGAGGGACAAGACAGGGAACCTAAATGGAAGGCACCAACTGCTTGAAAAACTTTCCTCCCAAAAACAGCTTCAGCAAAGGCAAAAGTATCAAATTTGGAAAATTTGGAAAAAGTGTGAAGAGACGACCAAGTTGCAGCTTTGCAAATCTGTTCAACAGAAGCATCATTTTTGAATGCCCATGTGGAAAGCCACACAGCCCTAGTGCAATGAGCCGTAATTCGTTCAGGAGGCTGCTGACCATCAGTCCTCATATGCAAAATGGATGATACTCTTCAGCCAAAAAGAAAGAGAGGTAGCCGTAGCAATCTGACCCCATGTTTCCCTGAAAAAACAACAAACAAGGAAGACGATTGACGAAAATCCTTAGTCGCCTGTAAGTAGAACTTCAAAGCACGGACCACGTCCAAATTATGTAACAGACGCTCCTTCGTAGACGAAGATTAGGACACAAGGAAGGAACAACAATTTCCTGATTAATATTTTTATTTGAAACAACCTTAGGAAGAAAACCAGGTTTGGTTCGTAACACCACCTTATCCGAATGAAAAATAAGATAAGGAGAATCACATTGTACTTGCCGAAAGCTCAATACTCTGCGAGCAGAAGAAATAGCAACCAAAAATAAAACTTTCCAAGATAATAACTTAATATCTAAGGTAATGCATAGTTTAAACTGAACCCCTTGAAGAACTTTAATAACTAAATTTAAACTCCAAGGAGGAGCAATTGGTCTAAATACAGGCCTGATTCTAGTCAAGCCTGAAAAAAAGATTGGACATCTGAAACATCTAGCAGTCGCTTGTGTAACACAATAGATAAAGCAGAAATCTGTCCCTTTTAAGGAACTTGCTGACAACCCTTTCTTCAATCCTTCTTGGAGAAAAGACAAAATCCTGGGAAGTCCTAACCCTACTTCCATGAGTAGTCCTTGGATTAACAACAATAAAGATATTTACGCCCTATCTTATGGGTAAATTTTTCTAGTTACAGGCTTACGGCCTGAATCAAGGTATCTATGACCGAATCAGAAAACCCTCGCTTAGACAAATTAAGCGTTCAATCTCCAAGCAGTCAGCTGCAGAGAAACTAGATGTCGGATGATGTAAGGGGGCCCTGAACGAGGTCTTTCCTCAATGGGAGCTTCATGTCCACCAGATCGGCATACCAAATTCCTCTGCGAGGCCACACAGGGGGCGATGAGGATCACTGATGACCTCTCCAGTTTGACTCGAGCAATCACCCGGTAAAGGAGAGCAAATGGAGGGAATACATAAGCTAGGCTGAAAGACCAAGGCACTGACAAAGCATCTATCAGCTCGGCCTGGGGATCCCTGGACCTGGACCCGTATCTCGGAAGCCTGCATTCTGATGAGATGCCATGAGATCCCAACTCTGGCCTGCCGCCATCTGAGAAATCAGATTGGAAAATACCTCGGATGGAGTTCCCACTCTCCCGGATGAAATGTCTGTCTGCTCAGAAAATCTCTTCCCAGTTTTCCACCCCTGGGGATGTGGATCACTGACAATAGCAAGAGTGAGACTTCCGCCAACTGTATTATCTTGGCTACTTCTGTCATCACTAAGGTAACTCCTTGTTCCTCCCTGATGATTGATGTAAGCTACCGTCGCTATGTTTGTCTGACTGGATATCTGATGAACTGGGTCGAAGCCAACTGGGGCCAAGCCCGAAGCGAGAGACTCTGCCCTGAGTCCATACACCATGAGTCCTTAGGGAGCTTCCAGACTGCTCCCCATAATAAAAGGCTGGCATCCATTGTCACCTATCACCCATGAGGTTCTTGCGGAAGCATGTCCCCTGGGATAGATGATCCAGCGACAACCACCATAGAAGAGAGTCCCTTGTCTCCTGATCTAGATTTATTCAAGGAGACAAATCTGTATAATCTCCATTCCACTGCCTGAGCATTGCTTAATTGCAGAGGCTGAGATGAAAACGAGCAAATGGAATGATGTCCATTGCCGGCCGGCCATCAATCCAATTACCTCCATGCACTGAGCCACTGACGGACGAGGATTGGACTGAATGGTTCGACATGTATTCAGAATTATTTAACTTTCTGACCTCCGTCAGAAAAATCTTCATCGAAATAGAGTCGATTTGAGTTCCCAGAAAGGGTACTCTTGTCTGAGGAACTAACAAACTCTTTTCCAGGTTACCTTCCACCTGTGGGTCCTTAGAAGGAAAGTCACAATGTCGGTATGGGACCTTGTCAGTTGAAATAATGACGCTGGATCAGTATATCGTCCAGATAAGGTGCCACCTTCGATGCCCCACGCCTTAGAACCGCCAATAAAGACCCCAGAACTTTTGTGAAAATTCTGGGCGCCGTGGCCAAACCGAAAGGAAGGGGCTACAAACTGAAAATGTTTGTCCAGAACGGCAAACCTCAGGAGCTTGTGATGATCTCTGTGGATAGGAACATGAAGATATGCATCCTTTAGATCCACCGTTGTCATAAATTGACCCTCCTGGATCAATGGAAGAATGGTAAGAATAGTTTCCATCTTGAAAGATGGAACTCTGAGAAACTTGTTTAGACTCTTGAGATCTAAGATAGTCTGAAAGTTCCCTCTTTTTTTGGAACTACAAACAGATTTGAATAAAACCCCTGTCCCTGTTTCCTAAATTGGAACGGGACAGATTACTCCCATGAGGAGAGTCTCTTACACAGCGTAAGAACGCCTCTTTTTTTAGCTGGTCTACAGACAATCGAGAAAGAAGGAACCTTCCTCTGGGGGAATGCCAGCTTGTATCCATGAGACACTATCTCTATTGCCCAAGGATCCTGAACATCTCTCATCCAAGCCTGGATGAAGAAAGACAGTCTGGCCCCCTACTAGATCCAGTCCCGGATCTGGGGCCAACCCTTCATGCTGACTTTGGGAGCAGCAGCAGACTTCTTGGATTGTGTACCCTTGTTCCAGGACTGATTGGGTCCTCCAGTAGACTTGGGTTCGTGAATATTTACCTTCCTGTTTAGAGGAAGAGGAAGGGGGGATTCCCTTGAAGTTTCAAAAGGAACAAAAATTACTCTGTCGACCTCTCTGTTTGATTTCTTATCCTGAGGGAGGGAGATGACCCTTGCCTCCCGTGATGTCAGAAATAATTTCCTTCCGAACAGGGTCTTCCCCTTGTAAGGAATAGCCAAAAGCATAGACTTAGATGACACATCTGCAGACCAAGATTTCAACCATAATGCTCTGCATGCAAAGATGGAAAACCCTGAACTCTTAGCCGCCAACTTGGTAATCTGCAAAGAAGCATCTGTAATAAATTAATTAGCTAATTTGAGAGCTTTAATCATATCTTGTATTTCTTCCAAAGAAGTCTCAGTTTTAAGAGATTCTTCCAAAGCATCAAACCAATAAGCTGTAACAATACAGGCCGCTGGTTGTAATAGCAACCCCTGATGAACATAGATCCTTTTAAGCAGACCCTCCAATTTCTTATCCATAGGGTCTTTGAAAGCACAACTATCCTCGATAGGGATAGTAGTTCGTTTAGCCAAGGTGGAAATAGCTCCCTCCACCTTAGGGACCGTTTGCCAATAGTCCCTAATAGCGTCCGCTATATGGTACATTTTCTTGAAAACAGGAGAAGGGGAGAAGAGTTAGAAGTTAGAAGACATAACTGCAGCTATGTCCTGCAATGTGATCGCAACAGAAGCTGCCGAGGAACTGGGCGCCGCTTGAGTGGGCGTTAAGGGCTATGACGCATGGGGAGAAAGTTGCGGCATACTCTGAATCTCCTCAGCAGAACCCTGAGAAGCATCCACTTTTGACAAATTTTTATTAAAGAAAATTTGCTCTCTATACTGTAAAGCCCTCTTAGTGCAAGAGGGAGAAAAAGTAACAGGAGGTTCCACATTGGCATACAAACACATGGAACATGTAATGTTTTGAAGATCTTCCATGATAATAAATAAACAAAGCAAAAGCAATTTTGGTTGTAAGTGTTGTATTTAAAACCTAAAAAATATGAGAACAGCCTAATATCACTGGCGTCAAAATCTTCTGCAAAACCGAGTGTAGCTGTGCCTTTAAGTATAAAAGTACCCACATTTTATTGCCCCAACACTCTGACCGATAGCTGTGAAACAGAGAGTAACTGTGATTAACTCTCACCGTTAATCCAATTCACTTGCAAGGACTAAACTAACAGTGCACCTCCTCACCACAGCTCTGCTGCGGCGCCTACCTGCCCCCACGTGACACCGACTACGTCGACTCGTTGAGCAGAGTGCCTAAGACCGCCTGTGATTAACACTCAGCCATGCGGTCCAAGGAACACTGGAGTCTGCAAGCGCACTTGATCGGGTGCCGGGAACTCCTAAAGAAAATAACTGCGCGGCTTCTCAAGCACGCAAACATTAAGCCCCGCCCATCGTGGGCAGCAACAAAACCTCGTCTGAACCCGGCTAAAAAAACTAGCATAAACTAATGCCGATCAGGATAAACCCTAGCAAATGTATGATACACTTATCAAACACAGAGGCAAAACCTAGGCAGCTGACACCGCAGTTCTTGTACAAAAACTCAGAAATTCAGAATCCCCAGCGTCAAGCACACAGTACCATCAAACAGGGCTATCAGTCACAACAAGATTACGGTCTGACATGAGTCACAGAGTAATGAGGGGAACCTTTACACAAATGGAACATGTAATGTGTTGAGCACTTTCCAAACCTCATATCAGATATGAAAAAAGACAGTCTGTTCTGAGTTAATTATATGTCCCAGAAATGAAAGGACTGCTCATACCTCTATGCCTCTATGCTGAGCGACAGCATGACTTGGCCCACACGATCAAGAGGTCCTTTCTTCTCCTCCTGTAGTTCTGTGGGAACAAACAGGGTCTTAGATAATATCTGCTAAGACCATCATCTGCAGGGCAGCACATAATATGGGAGGCGCAGAGGGAATGAAAATGCCCCCAGTTCCCATTGCTTTAAAACCACCTGTAGCTCTACTCTAGAGGCTGACAAGGAATACGGCTACAACCTGAATAAAATAGCACTCACTGGTACCATTTTAAAAATAATAAACTCTTGATTGAAGAATCTAAACTAACACCTCACTTTACCTCTTCCTATCACTAACACAGGAAAAGAGAATGACTGGAGTAGGAGGGAAGGGAGGAGCTATATATACAGCTCTGCTGTGGTGCTCTTTGCCTCCTCCTGCTGACCAGGAGGCGATATCCCACAAGTAAGGATGAAATCCGTGGACTCATCGTATCTTTAAAAAGAAAAATAATAAAAAAGAAAACTGATTCATAAAATGCTGCATGAAAGCTCTCTAAGGCCTAGATTTGGAGTTCGGCGGTAAAAGGGCTGCTAACGCTCCGCGGGCTTTTTTCTGGCCGCACCATAAATTTAACTCTGGTATCGAGAGTTTAATCAAATGCTGCGTTAGGCTCCAAAAAAGGAGCGTAGAGCATTTTTACCGCAAATGCAACTCTCGATACCAGAGTTGCTTACGGCCTCAAAAACGTGCTCGTGCACGATTCCCCCATAGGAAACAATGGGGCTGTTTGAGCTGAAAAAAAACCTAACACCTGCAAAAAAGCAGCGTTCAGCTCCTAACGCAGCCCCATTGTTTCCTATGGGGAAACACTTCCTACGTCTGCACCTAACACTCTAACATGTACCCCGAGTCTAAACACCCCTAACCTTACACTTATTAACCCCTAATCTGCCGCCCCCGCTATCGCTGACCCCTGCATATTTTTTTAAACCCCTAATCTGCCGCTCCGTAAACCGCCGCCACCTACGTTATCCCTATGTACCCCTAATCTGCTACCCCTAACACCGCCGACCCCTATATTATATTTATTAACCCCTAACCTGCCCCCCACAACGTCGCCGACACCTGCCTACACTTATTAACCCCTAATCTGCCGAGCGGACCTGAGCGCTACTATAATAAATGTATTAACCCCTAATCCGCCTCACTAACCCTATCATAAATAGTATTAACCCCTAATCTGCCCTCCCTAACATCGCCGACACCTAACTTCAATTATTAACCCCTAATCTGACGACCGGAGCTCACCGCTATTCTAATAAATGTATTAACCCCTAAAGCTAAGTCTAACCCTAACACTAACACCCCCCTAAGTTAAATATAATTTAAATCTAACGAAATAAATTAACTCTTATTAAATAAATTATTCCTATTTAAAGCTAAACTTACCTGTAAAATAAATCCTAATATAGCTACAATATAAATTATAATTATATTATAGCTATTTTAGGATTAATATTTATTTTACAGGCAACTTTGTAATTATTTTAACCAGGTACAATAGCTATTAAATAGTTAAGAACTATTTAATAGTTACCTAGTTAAAATAATAACAAATTTACCTGTAAAATAAATCCTAACCTAAGTTATAATTAAACCTAACACTACCCTATCAATAAAATAATTAAATAAACTACCTACAATTACCTACAATTAACCTAACACTACACTATCAATAAATTAATTAAACACAATTCCTACAAATAAATACAATTAAATAAACTATCTAAAGTACAAAAAATAAAAAAGAACTAAGTTACAGAAAATAAAAAAATATTTACAAACATAAGAAAAATATTACAACAATTTTAAACTAATTACACCTACTCTAAGCCCCCTAATAAAATAACAAAGCCCCCCAAAATAAAAAATTCCCTACCCTATTCTAAATTAAAAAAGTTACAAGCTCTTTTACCTTACCAGCCCTGAACAGGGCCCTTTGCGGGGCATGCCCCAAGAATTTCAGCTCTTTTGCCTGTAAAAAAAAAACATACAATACCCCCCCCCCCAACATTACAACCCACCACCCACATACCCCTAATCTAACCCAAACCCCCTTAAAGAAACCTAACACTAAGCCCCTGAAGATCTTCCTACCTTGTCTTCACCATACCAGGTTCACCGATCCGTCCTGGCTCCAACATCTTCATCCAACCCAAGCGGGGGTTGGCGATCCATAATCCGGTCCAGAAGAGGCTCCAAAGTCTTCCTCCTATCCGGCAAGAAGAGGACATCCGGACCGGCAAACATTTTCAGCCAATCAGAAAATTCCTACCTTAATTCCGATTGGCTGATAGAATCCTATCAGCCAATCGGAATTCGAGGGACGCCATCTTGGATGACGTCCCTTAAAGGAACAGTCATTCGTCGTTCAGTCGTCGGTCCGGATGGATGTTCCGCGCTGGATGTCTTCAGGATCCTGCCGCTTCGCTCCGGATGGAAGAAGATCGAAGATGCCGCTTGGAGAAGATGTTTGCCGGTCCGGATGTCCTCTTCTTGCCGGATAGGAGGAAGACTTTGGAGCCTCTTCTGGACCGGATTATGGATCGCCAACCCCCGCTTGGGTTGGATGAAGATGTTGGAGCCAGGACGGATCGGTGAACCTGGTATGGTGAAGACAAGGTAGGAAGATCTTCAGGGGCTTAGTGTTAGGTTTCTTTAAGGGGGTTTGGGTTAGAATAGGGGTATGTGGGTGGTGGGTTGTAATGTTGGGGGGGGTATTGTATGTTTTTTTTTACAGGCAAAAGAGCTGAAATTCTTGGGGCATGCCCCGCAAAGGGCCCGGTTCAGGGCTGGTAAGGTAAAAGAGCTTGTAACTTTTTTAATTTAGAATAGGGTAGGGAATTTTTTATTTTGGGGGGCTTTGTTATTTTATTAGGGGGCTTAGAGTAGGTGTAATTAGTTTAAAATTGTTGTAATATTTTTCTTATGTTTGTAAATATTTTTTTATTTTCTGTAACTTAGTTCTTTTTTATTTTTTGTACTTTAGCTAGTTTATTTAATTGTATTTATTTGTAGGAATTGTGTTTAATTAATTTATTGATAGTGTAGTGTTAGGTTAATTGTAGGTAATTGTAGGTAGTTTATTTAATTATTTTATTGATAGGGTAGTGTTAGTTTTAATTATAACTTAGGTTAGGATTTATTTTACAGGTAAATTTGTTATTATTTTAACTAGGTAACTATTAAATAGTTCTTAACTATTTAATAGCTATTGTACCTGGTTAAAATAATTACAAAGTTGCCTGTAAAATAAATATTAATCCTAAAATAGCTATAATATAATTATAATTTATATTGTAGCTATATTAGGATTTATTTTACAGGTAAGTATTTAGCTTTAAATAGGAATAATTTATTTAATAAGAGTTAATTTATGTCGTTAGATTTAAATTATATTTATCTTAGGGGGGTGTTAGTGTTAGGGTTAGACTTAGCTTTAGGGGTTAATACATTTATTAGAATAGCGGTGAGCTCCGCTCGGCAGATTAGGGGTTAATAATTGAAGGTAGGTGTCGGCGATGTTAGGGAGGGCAGATTAGGGGTTAATACTATTTATGATAGGGTTAGTGAGGCGGATTAGGGGTTAATAACTTTATTATAGTAGCGCTCAGGTCCGCTCGGCAGATTAGGGGTTAATAAGTGTAGGCAGGTGTCGGCGACGTTGAGGGGGGCAGATTAGGGGTTAATAAATATAATATAGGGGTCGGCGATGTTAGGGGCAGCAGATTAGGGGTACATAGGGATAACGTAGGTGGCGGCGATTTGCGGTCGGAAGATTAGGGGTTAATTATTTTAAGTAGCTGGCGGCGACGTTGTGGGGGGCAAGTTAGGGGTTAATAAATGTAATACAGGGGTCGGCGGGGTCAGGGGCAGCAGATTAGGGGTACATAAATATAACGTAGGTGGCGGTCGGCAGATTAGGGGTTAAAATTTTTAATCGAGTGGCGGCGGTGTGGGGGGACCTCGGTTTAGGGGTACATAGGTAGTTTATGGGTGTTGGTGTACTTTAGGGTACAGTAGTTAAGAGCTTTATAAACCGGCGTTAGCCAGAAAGCTCTTAACTCCTGCTATTTTCAGGCGGCTGGAATCTTGTCGTTAGAGCTCTAACGCTCACTTCGGAAACGACTCTAAATACTGGCGTTAGAAAGATCCCATTGAAAAGATAGGCTACGCAAATGGCGTAGGGGGATCTGCGGTATGGAAAAGTCGCGGCTGAAAAGTGAGCGTTAGACCCTTTAATCACTGACTCCAAATACCAGCGGGCGCCCAAAACCAGCGTTAGGAGCCTCTAACGCTGGTTTTGACGGCTACCGCCGAACTCCAAATCTAGGCCTAAGTGTTTACTAAGAACACTGAATGAGCTCTGGGCAGAGCTTATAACAGCAATTTTGATGGGAACATTTTTGGCGGGAAATTTTTGGTGCCAAAAAAATGGCATACAATGATGACATGTCACCCTATGACATAAATAGCATCATCACATGCGCGACATGCAAAGCTAAAGAGGATTTCTAATACACCCATCACTCTAAAAAGCAGGTAAGAATTTTGATTGTATATAAAAAATACAAAATGAACCAAAATAAAGCCTAATGGATACTTCTATTATAGCTGCATAAAATGTAATTATCAACATTCCATGAGGCTAACATAATACTTAGCATCCTAATTTATAAATAAAATTACTAGCTCCAAAAAAAAACCTTTATGTTTCACAGACTCTACAATCCTTGACATATATTTAGCCACCAATAAAGTCGCTAAAAAAGAGCACTGAATTACTGACTCAAGGCATGTATGCAAACAATATATAACAACTTTAATTAAAACGTGCCCAATCTATAGCTGAGAGTGTCTTATATAATAAAAGTATATACTTACCATGTAACACACCCATCCACATATAGCAGACAGCCAAACCAGTACTGAAACATATCAGCAGAGGTAATGGTAGAGGAGTATAATGATGATCTTTAAAGGGAGGCAGCAGATGAATCCCTGCGACCGATTTAGAGAGAGCTTTAGAATAGATTTCCCATAGGTGAAAACATGGCGTCATCAGGCAATACTCCCTTCACATCCCTCAGACAAACATTGTACTTTGAGAGGAACTGGGCTTTAATATGCTTAGAAACGACTATCACAGAAGAAAAATCAAGCACAACTTGCTTCACCACCTACATGAGAGGCAAAGTTTGTAAAACTAAGGTATGAGTGAGGTGGGGGGTGTATTTATACGCATTTTGAGGTTTGGGAAACTTTGCTCCCTCCTGGTAGGAATGTATATGCCATACGTCACTATCTCATGGACTCTTGCCACTTACATGAAATACATTTTAACAGTAGGATTCTGATTCTATATACAACACAAAAATAGGTAAGTAACAAACTTTTGCAAATCAACAATTCTTATCAATACATAGGAGCAAGCTTAATTTACCTATGTGTTTATTACCTGCATCAAATATAAGGCGTATAATTTTAAAGCTAGCAGATAAACAACACCAAAATAAGCAAGTAACAAAATTTTGCAAGTCAAAAATTCTTATCAATACATTTGAGCATGCTTACTTTATGTATATATTCATTACCTGCATCAAATATAAGGCTTATAATTTTAACAGTGGAATTCTGCATATAAACAACACCAAAATAGGCAAGTTACAAACTTTTGCTCTTTTTGCTGGTAAAGCAACATTTGGCTGGGTGTATCTCTTATGAGGCGGCCGATCGTGGCGGAGAAAGCAGCCCAATTATCACATGGACTTGCGGGGAGCGATAGTCAAGGCATAAACACAATGCCCACAGACCCAGGAGACTTCACAGAAATGATATGGGAAGCCAGGCAAAAATACGGATGTAGAAGCGGATAAACCCTGTTACAATAACTTTTCAGCAAAGACTACTTACCGTATGTTAAGTCAAATTACACCCTGCCCCTGTCTCAGTCTGGATAAATATTTATATTTCTGTGCTTACAATACTGTATGATAACGGCTAGACAAGGGGAGACTTTAATACCTATTTATGGATCGCCTCTAATAATCCCAAAGTAGCGCCCTATAGTTTCTTTCTATGGCTTTTGGGACCTGGATGAATGCGAGGTCATCAGAGGTTTAAGACTGTATTGTACTTGTTTTTTTTGTTTTTTGTGTTTTTTTTGTTTTTTATATTTGTTATATTTGAGCAGAATGTTTGAGTTATATGTGCCTTATGGGGTATCTATTTATCTTATACCTATTAGTCAGTAATATTAAACCTGTAGGGGGACAAGGCATAGTTTGAAAGTATTTACTGCAAGCACAATATAGTATTAATATTTGCTAATTAGAGCCTCAACAAATTGAGCAATTTAACCCCTTACTAGCTAGACCTTTTCTGGGTGTTATATAGAGTAAAATGAAAAGATCTGCTGCTGCAACTTTAAGTTCTATCGGCCTCTCAGACCTTATAATTTTTGCGGCAAGGTTTACTATTAGATACAATGATTTTCTACGACAAGTCTGTGATCCTTTTTGTTACAAGCAAAGCCCTACATGGTCTTATAAATCCTTTTAAGTTGGCTAACATTCCCGAGCTGCCAAGAAGATGTGGGATGTGATATACCTACTAGGGTTGGATAGGAGCTAGTATATATACAATAGACTCAGTTTAACCTATGCATGGTTATACTATTTAAGCTTACAGATACTGGCCTCTAGTTATCAAGCCGTCAACCTCAAATATGCTGGAATTCCGCAGCGTATTTGAGGCGAGGCTGATTCGCCTTAGTTATCAAGCCCTAGACACCGGCAAAAGTAGAATATAGTGACGTAAGCTTCGATCCGCCGGACTCAGTCTGACACAGATCGATTTTTACGTCACTCAAGATGTTCCGCACACAAGTGCGGCACAATCTGACTACTTTTGCTAGTTATCAAAAAACTAGCAGGTACGCTCGGCACTTTTCCGGCCCAGCGTACCTGGTTTTCAAACCGCCGCCCTGGTGGCGGCGGATCCCATAGGAATCAATGGGAGTCTGACCATAGCGAAAGTTCATGTTCGCTGCTGCCAGATATCCCATTCATTCCTATGGGAGCTGTCTACACCTAACACCCTAACATGTACCCCGAGTCTAAACACCCCTAATCTGCCCCCCCTACATCGCCGCAACTAAATAAAGTTATTACCCCCTAAACCGCCGCACCCGGACCCCGCCGCAACTATAATAAACTTATTACCTCCTAAACCGCCGCTCCCGGAGCCCACCGCCACACTAATAAACTGATTAACCCCTAAACCGCCACTCCCTGTCCCCGCTGCAACTATAATATATGTATTAACCCCTAAACCGCCGCTCCCGGACCCCGCCGCCACCTACATTATACCTAGTAACCCCTATCCTGCCCCCCCTATACCGCCACCACCTATAATTAAGTTATTAACCCCTATCCTGCCGATCCCGGACCCCGCTGCAACTAAATAAATACACCGCCGCCACTGTAATAAAATTATTAACCCCTAAACCTAAGTCTAACACTAACCCTAACACCCCCCTAACTTAAATATTAATTAAATACATCTAAATAAATTTAACTCTTATTAACTAAATTAATCCTATTTAAAACTAAATACTTACCTTTAAAATAAACCCTAATATAGCTACAATATAAATAATAATTATATTGTAGCTATCTTTGGATTTATTTTTATTTTACAGGCAAATTTCAATTTATTTTAAGTAGGTACAATAGCTATTAAATAGTTATTAACTATTTAATAGCTACCTAGTTAAAATAAAGAGAAATTTACCTGTAAAATAAAAACTAACCTAAGTTACAATTACACCTAACACTAAACTATACTTTAATAAATTATTCCTATTTAAAACTAAATACTTACATGTAAAATAAACCCTAAGATAGCTACAATGTAATTAATAATTACATTGTATCTATTGAAGGATTTATATTTATTTTACAGGTAACTTTGTATTTATTTTAGCTAGTTAGAATAGTTATTAAATAGTTATTAACTATTTAATAACTACCTAGCTAAAAGAAATACAAAATTACCTGTAAAATAAATCCTAACCTAAGTTACAATTAAACCTAACACTATACTATCATTACATTAATTAAATAAATTACATACAAATAACTACAAATAAATACAATTAAATAAACTAAGTTACAAAAAATAAAAAAAATAAGTTACAAACATTTAAAAAATATTACAACAATTTTAAGCTACTTACACCTAATCTAAGCCCCCTAATAAAATAACAAAGCCCCCCAAAATAAAAAAATGCCCTAACCTATTCTACATTAAAAAGTAATCAGCTCTTTTGCCTTACCAGCCCTTAAAAGGGCCTTTTGCGGGGCATGCCCCAAAGAAAACAGCTCTTTTGCCTGTAAAATAAAAATACAACCCCCCCAACCTTAAAACCCACCACCCACATACCCCTAATCTAACCCAAACCCCCCTTACATAAACCTAACACTACCCCCCTGAAGATCATCCTACCTTGAGCCGTCTTCAGCCAGCCGACCACCGATGGAACCGAAGAGGAGATCCAGAGCGGCAGAAGTCATCATCCAAGGGGCGCTGAAGAAGTCTTCCATCCGATGAAGTCATCATCCAGGCAGCGCTGAAGAGGTCTTCCATCCGATAGAAGTCTTCATCCAGGCAGCGTCTTCAATCTTCATCCATCCGGAGCGGAGCCATCTTCAGACGAGCCGACGCGGAGCCATCCTCTTCTTCCCGACGACTAATGACGAATGAAGGTTCCTTTAAGGGACGTCATCCAAGATGGCGTCCCTTCAATTTCCGATTGGCTGATAGGATTCTATCAGCCAATTGGAATTAAGGTAGGAAAATCTGATTGGCTGATGCTATCAGCCAATCAGATTGAAGTTCAATCCGATTGGCTGATCCAATCAGCCAATCAGATTGAGCTCGCATTCTATTGGCTGTTCCGATCAGCCAATAGAATGCGAGCTCAATCTGATTGGCTGATTGGATCAGCCAATCGGATTGAACTTCAATCTGATTGGCTGATTCAATCAGCCAATCAGATTTTTCCTACCTTAATTCCGATTGGCTGATAGAATCCTATCAGCCAATCGGAATTGAAGGGACGCCATCTTGGATGACGTCCCTTAAAGGAACCTTCATTCGTTGTTAGTCGTCGGGAAGAAGAGGATGGCTCCACGTCGGCTCGTCTGAAGATGGCCCCGCTCCGCTCCGGATGGATGAATATTGAAGACGCCGCCTGGATGAAGACTTCTATTGGATGGAAGACCTCTTCAGCACCGCCTGGATGATGACTTCATCGGATGGAAGACTTCTTCAGCGCCCCTTGGATGATGACTTCCGCCGCTCCGGATCTCCTCTTCGGTTCCATCGGTGGTCGGCTGGCTGAAGATGGCTCAAGGTAGGATGATCTTCAGGGGGGTAGTGTTAAGTTTATTTAAAGGGTTTTGGGTTAGATTAGGGGTATGTGGGTGGTGGGTTTTAATGTTGGGGGGGTTGTATTTTTATTTTACAGGCAAAAGAGCTGTTTTCTTTGGCGCATGCCCCACAAAAGGCCCTTTTAAGGGCTGGTAAGGCAAAAGAGCTGTTTACTTTTTAATGTAGAATAGGGTAGGGCATTTTTTTATTTTGGGGGGCTTTGTTATTTTATTAGGGGGCTTAGATTAGGTGTAAGTAGCTTAAAATTGTTGTAATTTTTTTAAATGTTTGTAACTTTTTTTTTTTTTTTTTGTAACTTAGTTTTTTTTTATTTTTTGTACTTTAGTTAGTTTATTTAATTGTATTTAATTGTAGTTATTTGTAGCTCATTTATTTAATTAATTTAATGATAGTGTAGTGTTAGGTTTAATTGTAACTTAGGTTAGGATTTATTTTACAGGTAGTTTTGTATTTCTTTTAGCTAGGTAGCTATTAAATAGTTAATAACTATTTAATAACTATTCTAAATAGCTAAAATAAATACAAAGTTACCTGTAAAATAAATATAAATCCTAAAATAGCTACAATGTAATTATTAATCACATTGTAGCTATCTTAGGGTTTATTTTACAGGTAAGTATTTAGTTTTAAGTAGGAATAATTTATTTAATGATAGTGTAGTGTTAGGTGTAATTGTAACTTAGGCTAGTTTTTATTTTACAGGTAAATGTGTCTTTATTTTAACTAGGTAGCTATTAAATAGTTAATAACTATTTAATAGCTATTGTACCTAGTTAAAATAAATTTAAATTTGCCTGTAAAATAAAAATAAATCCTAAGATAGCTACAATATAATTATTATTTATATTGTAGCTATCTTAGGGTTTATTTTAAAGGTAAGTATTTAGTTTTAAATAGGATTAATTTAGTTAATAAGAGAAATATTATTTAGATTTATTTCATTAATATTTAAGTTAGGGGGGTGTTAGGGATAGGGTTAGACTTAGGTTTAGGGGTTAATAATTTTATTACAGTGGCGGCGGTGTAGGGGGGGGGCAGGATAGGGGTTAATAAATTTATTATTGGTGGCAACGGTGTAGGGGGGTCAGATTAGGGGTTAATAAGTTTAATATAGGTTGTGGCGGGGTCCGGGAGCGGCGGTTTAGGGGTTAAACTATTTATTTCGTTGTGGCGGGGGCCGGGATCGGCAGGATAGGGGTTAATAACTTTATTATAGCGGGCGGCGGTATAGGGGGGCAGGATAGGGGTTACTAGGTATAATGTTGGTGGCAGCGGTGTCCGGGAGCGGCGGTTTAGGGGTTAATACATTTATAAGGGTTGCGGCGGTGTCTAGGAGCGGCGGTTTAGGGGTTAATAACTTTATTTAGTTGCGGGGGGCTCCGGGGGCGCCGGTATAGGGGGTAAGAACAGTGTAGTTAGTGTGGGTGCTTAGTTACACCCTTGTCAATAAAGCTGTCAAAAAGCCGAAGAGCAGCTGAGAATCGGATAAGTGATAACTATCACAGTCCGCTGCTCATCGCCCCCGTACTTGGTGCTTGGCTTTTTGACAGCTTTTTTTGATAACTTTGGCGAAACGTTATTCACGGTCCGCACGGCGGCGATGTGAGGCGAGCTTAGGCGGGCGTATTGGGCCGGCGAAGGCAGGTAAAGTAGACGCGTTGATAACTAGAGGCCACTGTGTCTATTATCAAATACCCACGAAATAACCAAATAGAAATTTATAGCTCTTACTGGAGGTAATGTTGAAATGTGTTGCAATTCATGAAAACCTGACTATTATGCAATAATGTTCATTATTCAGTTTGAGGGTCCATTTGCACATAATATCTGGCCCACAAGTTACTAGGGACGCACAATGTCACACATATTAATTGTAAAATACGTGATAGAGTACTTCAACATTTAAGGGATATAGGCAATCCAGACAGCACAACTCCTATAGCAAAGCACTTTAGACAGGAACACAACTCTAATGAATCTCTTTTAACTGTACAAGGTATAGATCATATACCTAGACATAGGAGAGGGGGAGACAGGGAAAGATGACTGGACCAGAGGGAAGTGTTTTGGATTTTCAATTTACAGACAAAACACCCCTCTGGTCTAAATTCAATTATGGATGTTGATTTATTTTACTGATAATAAATTGTCTTTAAAACAAACAAAGAAAATTCAACAAATAGGATTTCATATATATATTTTTTCATTACATCCTTTGCAATTATAAGAGTTATAGGTAACTAGTAGTTTGTATTAATATCAAAGTATTATGTTCACTACATATTAACATTTGAATATTTACTCTTGTTTACAAAGAGTTAATATAATACAGGTGCCTGCAATTATCACAGACACTTTACCTTTAAATAGCACTAGCAGGTGTGAACCCAAATTATGCCAGTGAACAAGGGCTAAAGCTTGGCCCGAAACATGTTTGGCGTTGGGTTCTGAACACCTTTTTGCAGGCCTACAACTAGTCTACATGTTTTTACATGACTTTTAAATGTTTTTTGATAAATAAAATCTATTTTTGTTTTTAAGATTTTTCTCACAGTATATATTTTTTCATTTCTGGAGCTGCGGGATAACAAAGTGTCTTTACTTAATTGTAAAATAGACACATATCTGACTATAGTTAGATTGGATATCTTTTGTTTTAAACTAAGTAGAAAATAAGCTCTACATCTTAACTCCTCTCTCGAATATTGCCCTTCTATCATAAGCTGGTGGTATAGGGAGGTTAATAATTAGCGGGAGGCACTGGTAGCATTGTATATATCACAATTCTTGCTAATAGTACCCTATTGTACCTATGGTACTGAAATATCTGTTTTGTATGTGACTGAGAACGAGCAGTATATATAATCTTAGAAGGCCAATACTCAACACAGGTCGATAACTAGTGATATATAAGGGATTGTGCTAGACCATGTGGGACATTTTAGACTGTTTGGTCTCCATTGTCCTCTAACAATTTATAGAACTTATCTGATTTTACCTGAACTACAGGGAGTGCAGAATTATTAGGCAAGTTGTATTTTTGAGGATTAATTTTATTATTGAACAACAACCATGTTCGCAATGAACCCAAAAAACTCATTAATATCAAAGCTGAATAGTTTTGGAAGTAGTTTTTAGTTTGTTTTTAGTTATAGCTATTTTAGGGGGATATCTGTGTGTGCAGGTGACTATTACTGTGCATAATTATTAGGCAACTTAACAAAAAACAAATATATACCCATTTCAATTATTTATTTTTACCAGTGAAACCAATATAACATCTCAACCTTTACAAATATACATTTCTGACATTCAAAAACAAAACAAAAACAAATTCCAGTGACCAATATAGCCACCTTTCTGTGCAAGGACAACTCAAAAGCCTGCCATCCATGGATTCTGTCAGTGTTTTGATCTGTTCACCATCAACCATTGCGTGCAGCAAGGCAACCACAGCCTCCCAGACACTGTTCAGAGAGGGTTGTACTGTTTTTTTCCTCCTTGTAAATCTACATTTGATGATGGACCACAAGGTTCTCAATGGGGTTACAGATCAGGTGAACAAGGAGGGCCATGTCATTAGATTTTCTTCTTTTATACCCTTTCTTGCCAGCCACGCTGTGGAGTTACTTGGACGTGTGTGATGGAGCATTGTCCTGCATGAAAATCATGTTTTTCTTGAAGGATGCAGACTTCTTCCTGTACCACCCTGCTTGAAGAAGGTGTTCTTCCAAGAAACTGGCAAGTAGGACTGGGAGTTGAGCTTGACTCCATCCTCCAACCCGAAAAAGGCCCCCCACAAAGCTCATCTTTGATGATACCAAGCCCAAACCAGTACTCCACCCTCCACCTTGCTGGCGTCTGAGTCGGACTGGAGCTCTCTGCCCTTTACCAATCCAGCCACGGGCCCATCCATCTGGCCCATCAAGACTCACTCTCATTTCATCAGTCCATAAAACCTTAGAAAAATCAGTCTTGAGATATTTCTTGGCCCAGTCTTGACGTTTCAGCTTGTGTGTCTTGTTCAGTGGTGGTCGTCTTTCAGCCTTTCTTACCTTGGCCATGTCTCTGAGTATTGCACACCTTGTGCTTTTGGGCACTCCAGTGATGTTGCAGCTCTGAAATATGGCCAAACTGGTGGCAAGTGGCATCTTGGCAGCTGCACGCTTGACTTTTCTCAGTTCATGGGCAGTTATTTTGCGCCTTGGTTTTTCCACGCGCTTCTTGTGACCCTGTTGACTATTTTGAATGAAACGCTTGATTGTTCGATGATCACGCTTCAGAAGCTTTGCAATTTTAAGAGTGCTGCATCCCTCTGCAAGATATCTCACTATTTTTTACTTTTCTGAGCCTGTCAAGTCCTTCTTTTGACCCATTTTGCCAAAGGCAAGGAAATTGCCTAATAATTATGCACACCTGATATAGGGTGTTGATGTCATTAGACCACACCCCTTCTCATTACAGAGATGCACATCACCTAATATGCTTAATTGGTAGTAGGCTTTCGAGCCTATACAGCTTGGAGTAAGACAACATGCATAAAGAGGATGATGTGGTCAAAATACTCATTTGCCTAATAATTCTGCACTCCCTGTATGTATGTGTATACAGTATATGTGTATATACTATATGCAGGTTTGAGTAAGTTATATATGTTTGATATCTTGTTCCTAAAGCCCCCTCTAGAATGTTTAAACATCTACAGACTAAATAAGTTGACTGATTTAACCAGTTATTATATAGGCTACTTGATACTCATACAGAATGCATAACTCTACAGCACATAAAATATTAAGGTCCCTCTGTTATTGCTTGTATTAGCTTATACCAAAAGTAATCTCCTTGGGTCTCAACACATAATTGCTCCTTTAGCAATTATTCGAGATTTCACCCTCCTCACAGACCACAGAAAAACTGACCCAAATATCTTAGTTCTTGTTACATTGGTTTTTATTGAAATTTTTAAAATGTGTTTTTAGAGATCTAGAAGTATAAGGCAGTAGTATGTTACAATAGTACTTAAAAGGTCTAAAAGGGACCTTTTATTAATGTAACCCTCCTGTTAGTTTTTTTTATATAGATGTATTGGAGGTCCAAAAGTGGGCCTCACTTTTGTCAAGGAGGTGGAAAACTGAGTATTAGTATTGGATATTTTTTATTTTATTTTATCACAACAGAGTACCATTTAGATATATTGGCTATGTTATTGTATTCCACTTTATCGCCCATGTATGCATCTATCTGCTTCATATGTTATTCCATTACCATGGAACATAACCACCTGTTTGTTTGTGTTATTCGCATGTTGGAACTCCTGTATGTTTTTCTAATCCTCAATAAAAATATTTAAACTAAAAAAAAACATAATTTTATGCTTACCTGATAAATTTATTTCTCTTGTAGTGTATTCAGTCCACGGGTCATCCATTACTTATGGGATTATATCACCTTCCCAACAGGACGGTGCAGAGGATCACCCAAGCAGAGCTGCTACATAGCTCCTCCCCTCACATGTCATATCCAGTCATTCGACCAAAACAAGACAAGAAAAGAGAAACCATAGGGTGCAGTGGTGACTGGAGTTTGAATTAAAAATTTAGATCTGCCTTAAAAGACAGGGGCGGGCCGTGGGACCTGAATACACTACAAGAGAAATAAATTTATCAGGTAAGCATAAATTATGTTTTCTCTTGTTAAGTGTATTCAGTCCACGGGGTCATTCCATTACTTACTGGGATATACCAATACCAAAGCTAAAGTACACGGATGATGGGAGGGACAAGGCAGGGAACTTTAAAACGGAAGGAACCACTGCCTGTAGAACCTTTCTCCCAAAAACAGCCTCCGAAGAAGCAAAAGTGTTCAAATTTGTAAAATTTTGAAAAAGTGTGAAATGAAGACCAAGTTGCAGCCTTGCAAATCTGTTCAACAGAGCCTCATTCTTAAAGGCCCAGGTGGAAGCCAAAGCTCTAGTGGAATGAGCTGTAACTCTTTCAGGTAGGTTGCTGTCCAGCAGTCTCATAGGCTAAGCGTATTATTGCTACGAAGCCAAAGGAGAGAGGTAGCCGAAGGCTTTTTGACCTCTCCTCTGTCCGAGTAAACCGACAAACAGGGAAGGAAGTTTGACGAAAGTCTTTAGTTGCCTGCAAATAGAACATCAGGGCACGGACTACACGTCCAGATTATGCAAGAGGTCGTTCCTTCTTTGAAGAAGGGTTAGGACACAGTGATGGACACAACAATCTCTTGATTGAAATTCCTGTTAGAAACTACCTTAGGTAAGAACCCAGGTTTTAGTACGCAGAACTACCTTGTCCTGAATGAAAATCAGATAAGGAGAATCACAATGTAAGGCAGATAACTCAGAGACTCCTTGAGCCGAGGAAATAGCCATCAAAAACAGAAACTTCCAAGATAACAGCTTAATATCAATGGAATGAAAGGGGTTCAAAATGGAACACCTTGAAGAACTTTAAGAACTAAGTTTAAACTCCACGGCGGAGCAACAGTCTTAAACACAGGCTAATCCTAGCCAAAGCCTTACAAAAGGCCTGAACGTCTGGAACTTCAGCCAGACGTTTGTGTAGAAGAATAGACAGAGCAGAAATCTGTCCCTTTAACGAACTAGCAG
Source organism: Bombina bombina (assembly GCF_027579735.1). Lineage (NCBI taxonomy): Eukaryota > Metazoa > Chordata > Amphibia > Anura > Bombinatoridae > Bombina > Bombina bombina. The sequence goes on along the minus strand of NC_069501.1, from coordinate 722,015,874 downwards.
ATAAGCCCTTTTTCTAAACCTTCTTGTAGAAAAGACAATATCCTAGGAAATCCTAACCTTACTCCATGAGTAACCTCTTGGATTCGTACCAGTATAAAATATTTACGCCATATCTTATGGTAAAATTTTCTGGGTAACAGGTTTCCGAGCCTGTATTAAGGTATCAATAACCGACTCCGAGAAGCCACGCTTTGATAGAATCAAGCGTTCAATCTCCACGCAGTCAGTCTCAGAGAAATTAGATTTGGATGATTGAAAGGACCCTGAATTAGAAGGTCTGCCTCAGAGGCAGAGACCATGGTGGACAGGACGACATGGTCCACTAGGTCTGCATACCAGGTCCTGCGTGGCCACGCAGGCGCTATCAGAATCACACCGATGCCCTTTCCTGTTTGATCCTGGCAATCAGTCGAGGAAGCATCGGGAATGGTGGAAACACAAAGCCATGTTGAAGACCCAAAGGGGCTGTCAGAGCATCTATCAGCACTGCTCCCGGGTCCCTGGACCTGGATCCGTAACAAGGAAGCTTGGCGTTCTGGCGAGACGCCATGAGATCCAGTTCTGGTTTGCCCCAACGATGGACCAGTTGAGTAAACACCCTCCGGATGGAGTTCCCACTCCCCCGGATGAAAAGTCTGACGACTTAGAAAATCCGCCTCCCAGTTCTGTACGCCTGGATGTGGATCGCTGACAGGTGGCAAGAGTGAGACTCTGCCCAGCGAATTTATCTTTGAGACTTATAACATCGCTAGGGAACTCCTGGTTCCCCCTTGATGGTTGATGTAAGCCACAGTCGTGATGTTGGCTTGACTGAATCTGATGAACCTCAGTGTTGCTAACTGAGGCCAAGCTAGAAGAGCATTGAATATTGCTCATTAACATCTAGAATATTTATTGGGAGGAGTTTCTCCTCCTGAGTCCACGATCCCCTGAGCCTTCAGGGAGTTCCAGACTGCGCCCCACCCTAGAAGGCTGGCATCTGTTGTTACAATCGTCCAATCTGGCCTGCGAAAGGTCATAACCTTGGACAGATGGACACGAGAAAGCCACCAGAGAAGAGAAACCTGGTCTCTTGATCCAGATTTAGTAGAGGGGGACAAATCTGAGTAATCCCCATTCCACTGACTTAGCATGCATAATTGCAGCGGTCTGAGATGCAGGCGCGCAAATGGCACTATGTTCCATTGCCGCTACCATTAAGCCGATTACTTCCATGCACTGAGCCACTGACGGGGCGTGGAATGGAATGAAAGACACTGCAAGCATTTAGAAGTTTTGATAACCTGGACTCCGTCAGGTAAATTTTCATCTCTACAGAATCTATAAGAGTCCCTTGGAAGGAGACTCTTGTGAGTGTTGATAGAGAACTCTTTTCCAGCGTTCACCTTCCACCCATGCGACCTCAGAAATGCCAGAACTATCTCTGTATGAGACTTGGCCCTTTGAAAGCTTGATGCCTTTTATCAGGATGTCGTCTAGATACGAGCCCACCGCTATGCCTCGTGGTCTTAGAACCCGCCAGAAGTGAGACCAGAACCTTTGTAAAGATTCTCGGGGCCGTAGCCAACCCGAAGGGAAGAGCTACAAACTGGTAATGCCTGTCTAGAAAGGCAAATCTTAGGTACCGATAATGATCTTTGTGAATCGGTATATGAAGGGAGGCATCCTTTAAGTCTACCCGTGGTCATGTATTGACCCTCTTGGATCATGGGTAGGAAGGTTCGAATAGTTTCCATTTTGAATGATGGAACTCTTAGGAATTTGTTTTAAGATTTTTAGGTCCAAGATTGGTCTGAAGGTTCCCTCTTTCTTGGGAACCACAAACAGATTCGAGTAAAACCCTTGCCCTTGTTCCGTCCGCCGAACTGGGTGGATCACCCCCAATACTAAGAGTCTTGCACACAATGTAGAAATGCCTCTTTCTTTATTTGGTTTGCTGATAACCTTGAAAGATGAAATCTCCCTTGTGGAGGAGATGCTTTGAAGTCCAGAAGATATCCCTGAGATATGATCTCCAACGCCCAGGGATCCTGGACATCTCTTGCCCAAGCCTGGGCGAGAGAGAGATAGTCTGACCCCCCACTAGATCCGTTTCCGGATAGGGGGCCCTCTCTTTCATGCTGTCTTAGGGGCAGAAGAAGGCTTTCTGGCCTGCTTCGCCTTGTTCCAGGACTGGGTTAGTTTTCCAGCCCTGTCTGTAACGAGCAACAGGTCCTTCCTGTTTTGGAGCGGAGGAAGTTGATTGCTGCTCCTGCCTTGAAATTATGAAAGGCACGAAAATTAGACTGTTTGGCCTTTGACTTGGCCCTGTCCTGAGGAAGAGTATGACCCTTACCCCCAGTAATGTCAGCAATAATTTCTTTCAAGCCAGGCCCGAATAAGGTCTGCCCTTTGAAAGGAATATTAAGCAATTTAGATTTAGAAGTCACGTCAGCTGACCCAGGATTTAAGCCATAGCGCTCTGCGCGCCTGGATGGCGAATCCGGAGTTCTTAGCCGTTAGTTTGGTTAAATGTACAACGGCATCAGAAACAAATGCATTAGCTAGCTTAAGTGCTTTAAGCTTGGCCATAATCTCATCCAATGGATCGTGCGACATGGCCTCTTCCAGAGACTCAAACCAGAATGCCCGCAGCGCGCAGGTGACAGGCGCAATGCATGCAAGGGGCTGTAAGATAAAACCTTGTTGATACAAACAATTTTCTTAAGGTAACCTTCTAATTTTTTATTCATTGGATCCGAAAAAGCACAACTATCCTCCACCGGGATAGTGGTACGCCTTAGCTAAAGTAAGAAACTGCTCCCTCCACCCTAGGGGACCGTCTGCCATAAGGTCTTGTGTGGTGGTGTCATCGGGAACATTTTTCTAAACATCGGAGGTGGGGAAAAAGGCACACCGGGTCTATCCCACTCCTTGCTAATATTTCTGTAAGCCTTTTAGGTATAGGAAAAACGTCAGTACACACTGGTACCGCAAAGTATCTATCCAACCTACATACTTTCTCTGGAATTGCAACCAGTTACAATCATTCAGAGCCACTAATACCTTCCCCTAGCAATACGCGGGAGGTTCTCAAGCTTAAATTTAAAATTAGAAATCTCTGAATCCGGTCTCCCTGGATCAAGTCCGTCACCCACAGAATGAAGCTCTCCGTCCTCGATGTTCTGCAATTGTGACGCGAGTATCAGACATGGCTCTCACATCAATCAGCGCGCTCTGTCCTTAACCCAGAGCTATCGCGCTTGCCTCTTAATTCAGGCAATTTGAGATATACCTCTGTCAAACAGCAGCCATGTCTTGCAAAGTGATTTGTATGGGCCTCTCTGATGCACTTGGCGCCACAATATTCACGCGCCCGCCTGAGCGGGAGGCGAAGGTACTGACACGTGAGGAGAGTTAGTCGGCATAACTTCCCCCTCGTTGTCTGGTGATAATTTCTTTACAGATATAGATTGACTTTATTCAAAGTGACATCAATACAAATTCGGTACACATATTTCTGTGGGGCTCCACATTGGCCTTCAAACATAGTGAACAAGCAATTCATCTGTGTCAGACATGTTTTAAACAGGACTCGAAAAGAGACTAGCAAGCTTGGAAAAACCTTTCAAGTAAATTTACAAGCAATATAAAAAACGCTACTGCGCCTTAAGAAGGCACAAAAAAGTCACAGTTGAAATAACAAAGAACCAAATAAGTTATAAGCAACCAAATCTTCACAGTAAATGTATTAAGTTAGAAGAGATATTGCACCCACTAGCAAATGGATGATTAACCCCTTAATACCCAAAAACGGATAATCAAATTAACAATTAACGTTTTTTATCACAGTCAAACACACTGTCACAGTTCTGCTGTGACTGATTACCTCCCTCAAAATGACTTTTGAAGACCCCTGAGCTCTCTAGAGAGACGTCCTGGATCAAGGAGGAAGGAGCTGGAATACTGAAACTGGAATTTTTACTACGCAAAAAAGCGCTAAAATTAGGCTCCTCCCACTCCTATTACAACAGTGGGAAACCTCAGTTAATCGTTTCTATATAGAAATAAACAACAGCCATGTGGAAAATTTCATGCCCCAAAAGATTTATCACCAAAGTACCTCACAAAAAAACGAATAACATGCCAGTAAACTTTTTAAAACATACACTTTAAAGTTTGATAGTGTTATTAATAAGCCTGCTACCAGTCGCCTTCTACTGCGGTTAAGGCTTATACAATACTTCGGTATTAACAGTATTTTCTTAGTTAATTCCATTCCTTAGAAAATTACTTATTGTACATACATTCATCAGCCTGATACCAGTCGCATTTAAGGCTGGTACTTACATTACAATCGGTATCAGCAGTATTTTCTTAGTCAATTCCATTCCTTAGAAAAATAATTTTACTGCACATACCCGGTTTGCAGGATTCCCCGCATGCTATTCCCTTTCTGAAAGTTACCCCACTCCTCAGAATGTGCGAGAACAGCCAGTGGATCTTAGTTACTTCTGCTAAGATCATAGAAAACGCAGGCAGATTCTTCTTCTAAATACTGCCTGAGAACAAACAGCACACTCCGGTGCCATTTAAAATAACAAACTTTGATTGAAGAAATAAACTAAGTATAAAAACACCACAGACCTCTCACAACGACCTTCTAGTTGAGTTGCAAGAGAATGACTGGATATGACATGTGAGGGGAGGAGCTTATGTAGCAGCTCTGCTTGGGTGATCCTCTTGCAACTTCCTGTTGGGAAGGAGATATAATCCCATAAGTAAAGGATGACCCGTGACTAAATACACTTAACAAGAGAAATATACAATAAAATAGAAGATGTAACTCAGTGTAAACTCTAGCAGTCTTCCATAATGCCATGATAGATCTAATACCTAAAAAATATAATCCCTCAATCATTAATAGAGCAAGCTTTATTAAAAAAGAATTTGACAGCCTAATAATACATATAGACATTACACAATAGTGCCACCAATACTATACAATACAACTATATAGCCTATGGCCTCAAATCCAAACTAAAACATCTATCCAATATACATCATGTGCAAATAAAATACATCAAACTACAAATACAGTTAGCACAATCTGGTGCAAATAAGGTGCATAATTCTCAGGAAGTGAAAATAAAGTGCATACCCTGATTAAACTAAACACATCCACCATACGCACAGTATGCAAGCTGCAAACACATTGACCATTAGCATAAAGTGCAAATTGTTAACACATAGGCCATGTGCACCAAGTGTTATTTAGTAGACAGCACAAAATAAAACTCTGGAGGATCTCTCAATGATTATATAGTATGGTTATTAAATATATATCCCAAAGGAATCCATATTGCCATTTCAGGTATCCATATTCACCCTTAGTTAGATATACAGTTACCTATGAACTAGGGATGCACCAATACAATTTTTTTAATGAACGAGTATGAATACGATACTTTTTTTTTAGGTACTTGCCGATACAATAAAAAATTGAACTGCTTTTGTCTTCTTTTATTATTATTAGTTGTATTTTTTTTATTATTTTTTTTTAAAACCCAAACATTTATGCTCTGGGCAGTTGAACACATTCAACACTCTCTCTCCTTTTATATTCCTAGACATTTTCTGCTACCAATTCCCAGATGCCAAAGACCACATTTGTAGCAGTTAGGCCATATGTCCTAAGTCAGAACCTTTGGGCAGTATAGTTTTCCAGAATGCAATATGCATAATGAACTTCAGTATATATATAAAGTTAAAAAAATAATAATAAGGGACATGTAAACTCTCTTATATAGTGCTATGAATCTTGTAAGAAATATGGCAGCTTGATTGGTATAATTTTGCAGCCTCTAGTATATCTGGAACACATTTTCTAAGGTAGACTGGAGGTGCTTCTTGCAAATAGGGTATGATTGAGACTAAAGCTCAGTATATTCCTACAGCAGCACCTTAAAATCTCAGCCCTGACTGGCAAATAGTACATAGGGAAGCATGTTCTCCATTTGTAGTTACCAGTCATATTGCTGCAGATTTCTTTATAGAAAAATCGTTTGAGGTGGGGGCCTGATAAAACAAAATGGACCAAGGCTATTTTTTATGAGCAGGTGATTGTCAATAAAAGTCCAGTTCTCCTATTATGAAAGCAATTATGCCAGAGCTTTATTGAAAGTTGTATCTCAGCAGCAAAAGGCACCTGCAAGAAATGTGCTGTACTGCTTTCAGGAAGCTAAGAAGGTTAAAATAATAGTTCCCTCAAAACAGCCACAGGAGGCAGTGCTGTGTGGTATTACAAGATGTGTATATTCCAAAGATAAAGTACATGGTTTTTAATTTATGGTGACATTCTTTATTTTAACCAATATTTTATTCATCAAATGAGGCAAAGCCAATCACAGTATGGATATAAAACAAAACTATCAATTACAAATCTATTTGTTTTCAGCACATGCAGTAATAACCTGCAAACAAGCCAGACAGCTTCCAAAACTAGCTGAGTACTATATGAACTAACCTACTAATGGTTCCTCAGCTTCAGTAACAGGGAAAGGACATAACTTCTGTTTAGTAATAGTAAATTACTACCTTGTCAATATTGCATCTTTACTGTGCATTACATTTTAATAATCACTTATCCCCAGGACATTTTCAGACAGTAAATCTTACCAGGAGTTGTACGGCTTCCTATTAGCAGTTGAAAATTATTGCACTGCTGCCAGAGTGGGGAAAAGCAATTCTATGCTACAAGTCACCCTGCAGTAATCAGACAATCAGTACTGTAAAACAATCTCTGTTCCTCCTCTCACCTCCTCTAGTCTCTACAGCAGGCTGAAACACAGAACTCCGCCCTGAGCTAGAGACTGAGTGACTATGGCTGCGTTCGGCAAGTGCTCTAAGCGAACTGGGACTCGCTTGGAGCGTTTTCTGAATACTTGCCAGTGAGACACTGGGCGTTCTCCGAGTGCTCTGATGACATAAGTCCCAGTGCTTCCAGCATGCTGGTAAAGCTGGGACTTTTCAGAGCAAGCTCAGATGCTTGACAACATGGCAGCCTCCATGAACAACACATGTGTATATATACATACAATATATTTATATATACACGTGTTGTTGGTGGAGGCTGCCATGTTTACAATATATATATATATATCCCTAGAGGACAGCACAATCTTACAACTTGTAAAGTGCCACGGTGTGCTGCAGAGTATATCCAGCACAGTCCAAACGCACAGGCACTCAATGGTCTTGAATAAAAAATCCAGTTTATTGAGTAAAAGTTAAAACGACATAACGTTTCAGCACATTACTGCACCTTTAACAAATGTCAAAATACAGCAAAGGAAACCTAAATGCAATGACAAACATACATAAAACCTAACCTTTTATACCCATCTTACAGCAATAGTGTACAGCCATTCAGCACTCACATGTGAGTGACGTCATCCACGAGCGCTGAAGCTCATGGTGTCATGACGTACGTGACCATGTTGCCATAGCAATGTGGTGTACACAACTTCGGAGGATACAACGCTGGCTATTATGGTACTAAAGGAGAGGATGTTAATATACACATATATACCCTTATAACACACATTGTTGCTGTTAATATAAAGGCTGTGGGGAGTAACATTGCATAAGCGCTTAACATGTAACACATTATAATCAGCATGTTATATTATCATGAATCACTAGTGCCTTAAATAAAGCCCCTCTGGTAAGACAGCAAACAGTGTGCGATGAAAATACAAACCGTGCACACTATAAACACAACCAATCTAAGGCCCATATTACATGGTACCAAACATGATGGGATTTGTTATACAAACACGCAGGATGACAAGTGAGGCTAACTTTTCAAAGCCAATTTTTATAAATATGTGGCCACATCACCAACCATAGAGACAGTATATTGCCTATACACCCTAAATTTGTGTTGAGTACTTTGGACTACTTCAAAGTCCAATAGAGTATGTATAGAAACTTTCACAAAAAGTAAGAACCCATTCAGTATTCAGCTCATATATCACTTCTTTTAATAAAAGGGGCTGAAATCCAATGAGGTATTGAGGATAGATCCAGTTGCTTTCCAATTCTAGCAGTTTTTTTGCTTGGTGGCCACCCCTAGTCATGGGGGGTACATGGTCGATCAATATGGATCGTAGGCTTTAAACTCCATGTTTGAACTTGATGAAGTGGTGTGCAACAGGCTGGTCAAATTCACCCTTAGTAAGTGCCTCACGAATGGCACATCAGTGATTGGCCATCCGTTAACGGAAGGTAGTTACTGTCTTTCCAGTGTATACACTCGAACATAGGCATATCAGCATGTAAACCACAAATGTACTAGTGCAGGACAACCTATGGCATATCGTATATCTGTGGTTTTTGTGTGGATGTTGGAACGAGGTGCCCCTAAGCATACCATTGCAGGTAATACAACTACCACATGGGAAACAGCCCATCTTAGCTGATTTCAACCATGTTTCCTTCTTGTAGTGATTTACAGGGTCAGTTTTGACCAACAGATCTCTTAAGTTGCTCACCCTATGGTACACTATCCTGGGGGCAGTAGTCCTCTGAAATGGAAGTGTCGTGTCCGTCTCCACAATCGGCCAGTGCTGCCGCAGGATGTCACATCTGGGTACATATGTGGTAATCAGATTAAGTTGTTGTCCAGAATTAACCGTGGCCATATTATTGGTATTCACACCGTTAGTGTTCAGCAACCTCTCCTGGATGGCTGTGATCTCTTCTCTAGTATAGGCCCTTGAAGAGAGTTTCTCACCCATCTCCATCAATTGTGTCTGCATAATGGGTTTCTCACTGTTATTCCTGATAACCTGGGTGAGCTGTGAGGTAATAATCCCCTTCTTTTGATGCCTGGGATGAAAACTTCTAGCATCTAACAAAGAGTTGGGATCTGTCAGTTTTGTATATAGTATATATATATATATATATATATATATATATATATATGTATGTATGTACCAAACCGGTATTGATCACAGGAATCAATCGTAAAGATATTGAGATCCAAAAAGTGTGCAGTGCATAAATCATGTTCAAGTTTGAATCTGATAGGACTTACTATGGAGTTCAACCGCGACACACACTCATGTAGCTCACATTCGCTACCTCTCCACACTAAGAAGACATCGTCGATGTAACGTGTGTAGTACTGTACATTCGGATGGTCAAATGGTTTCATAAGTTCCTGCTCATATCAAGCCATGTACAAATTAGCGTAAGTGGGTGCCACATTTGAAACCATGGCGGTGCCTGCAACCTGGAGGAAATAGTCCCCTTCAAATCTAAAGTAATGTTTCTCTAGACAGAGTGTTAATAGTTCACAGTGGTTCCCCAATTGACTTCTTATGTGAACTATGTGAGTACTATGTGCACTTTATGGATCTCAATGATGCCTGTGATCAATACCGGTTTGGTACATCGTTAAATACAAAACCGACAGATCGCAACTCTTTGTTAGATGCTAGAAGTTTTCATCCCAGGCATCAAAAGAAGGGGATTATTACCTTGCAACTTACCCGGGTCATCAGGAATAACAGTGAGAAACCCATTATGCAGACACAATTGATGGAGATAGATGAGAAACTCTCTTCAAGGGGCTATGTTAGAGAAGAGATCAAAGCCATCCAGTAGAGGTTGCTGAACACTGATGTTGTTGTGAATACCAATAACATGGCCACGGTTAATTCTGGACAACAAATTAATCTGATCATCACATATGTACCCAGATGTGACATCCTGGCTAAGGCTGTGCGGCGACACTGGCCAATTATGGAGACGGACACTACACTTCTATTTCAGAGGATGACTGCCCCTAGGATAGTGTACCGTAGGGCGAGCAACTTAAGAGATCTGTTGATCAAAACTAACCTTGTAAATCACTACAAGAAGGAAACATGGTTGAAATCAGCTAAGATGGGCTGTTTCCCATGTGGTAGTTGTATTACCCACAATGGTATGCTTAGGGGCACCTCGTTCCAACATCCACACAAAAACCACAGATATACGATATGCCATAGGTTGTCCTTCACTAGTACATTTGTGGTTTACATTCTGATATGCCCATGTTCAAGGGTATACATCGGGAAGACGTTAACTACCTTCCGTGAGCGGATGGCCAATCACCGCTGTGCCATTCGTGAGGCACTTACTAAGGGTGAATCAGACCAGCCTGTGACACGCAACTTCATCAAGTTCAAACATGGAGTTTCAAGCCTACGATCCATGTTGATCGACCATGTACCCCCCATGACTAGGGGTGGCAACCAAGCAAAAAAACTGCTACAATTGGAAAGCATGTGGATCTATCGGATGGACACTCTAGCCCCAAGAAGCCTCAATACCTCATTGGATTTCAGCCCCTTTTATTAAAAGAAGTGATATATGAGCTGAATACAGAATAGGTTCTCACTGTTTGTGAACATTTCTATACATGCTCTATTGGGCTTTGAAGTAATCCAAAGTACTCAACACAAATTTAGGGTGTATAGGCAATATACTTTCTCTATGGTTGGTGATGTGGCCACATATTTATAAAAATTGGCTTTGTAAATTTAGCCTCACTTTTCATCCGGCGTGTTTGTATAACATATCCCATCATGTTTGGTACCATGCAATATTGGCATCAGATTGGTTGTGTTTATAGTGTGCATGGTTTGTATTTTCATTGCACACTGTTTGCTGTCTTACCAGTGGGGCTTTATTTAAGGCACTAGTGATTCATGATACTGCAACATGCTGATTATAATGTGTTACATGCTAAGCGCTTATACAAAGTTACTCCCCACAGCCTTTTTATTAACAGCAACAATGTGTGTTATAAGGGTATATATGTGTATATTAACATCCTCTCCTTTAGTACCATAATAGCCAGAGTTGTATGTATACTCGGAATTTGTACACCATGTTGCTATGGCGCCATGAGCATTGGCGCTCGTGGATGATGTCACTCACATGTGAGTGCTGAATGGCGATACGCTATTGCTGTAAGATGGGTTAGGTTAGGTTTTATGTATGTTTGTCATTGCTTTTAGGTTTTCTATGCTGTATTTTGACATTTGACAAAGGCACAGTAATGTGCCAAAACGTTATGTCGTTTTAACTTTTACTCAATAAACTAGATTTTATATTCAAGAACATTGAGTGCCTGTGCATTTGGACTATGCTATATATATATATATATATATATATATATATATATATATATATATATATATATATATATATATATATATATATATATATATGCAGAAGAGTTATTTATTAGCCCTATTTATTAGTCCTATTTATTAGTCCTATTTATTAGCCCTATTTAATACTATTTATTAGTTATTTATTACTATCACCCGTGACATGTGCAAGAAGGGGCACTGTAAGTGATGGTGTTGTAAATTTAATAATACTACAACGGAGCTTATAATAAACGTTCAAATGCACAAAGTCCATTATTGTGCAGCAGATCCTATCGCGCATGCAAAGTTTTTTCTAAGCTCCCTCGCTTGTAACGTCTCCTAGCGCCACGTCATCGCTGGAATAAAAGTGCCTCCACTGGCTCCTGAGCGCTTGCTGAACGCGGCCTATCTCTTAAGAGGTCCCTGAGCAATACTGGCCACCGCTGTATCCAGTATCTCCCCAATTTCAGCATAAGCAAAGTGCCGTCATTGCTTGGAAAATACTGTCTAAATGGGAACCTTACTAGAAACGGCTCTCGTTTGGCTGGGACACACGGTGGGGCAAAGAATAAGATAGGGGGGAAATGCCCCCCTTACCCCCTGTAGTGATGTCTATGCCTGTGAAATAAAAATAAAACCTAAGCTGCCTTACACTAAAACATACCATTACAAAATAAAAAAACTAGCATTTCAAAAAATAACAAACAAAATTATCCAAAACAATAAAAATTATTCCTATTCTAATACCCTTAAAAAAAAAACTTAAAAGGGCCTTATGTAGGGCATTGCCCTAAAGTTAACAGCTCTTTTGCTACAAAACAAAACAAACACCCCCCAACAGTATACAAACCCCACCCCCAAACCCACAAAATAAAAATAAAGTAAAACCTAATCTACCCATTGCCCTGAAAAGGGTATTTGTATGGGCATTGCCCGTAAAAGGGCATTTAGCTCTTTTGCTGCCCAAGCCCTAATCTAAAAATAAAAACCCACCCTAAAATGATAAAAAAAACATTACACAAAATAACAAATTATCAAAAATATTAAAAATTATTCCTATTCTAATACCCATTAAAAAAAACACCCCAAAATTAAAAACCTAATCTAGAATAAACTTATTTGCCCCAAGGAAATCAGCTCTATTTATGAAATAAAAATACAAATACCCACTAACATTACAAACCCCCACCCCCTCCCCCAAACCCACAAAATAAAAAAACCTAAGTTACCCATTGCCCTGAAAAGGGCATTTGGATAGGCATTGCCCTTAAAAGGGCATTTAGCTCTTTTACTGCCCAAACTCTAATCTAAAAATAAAACCCACCCAAAAAAACCTTAAAAAAACCGAACACTAACCCCCGACGATCCACTTACAGTTTTTGAATTCCGCTTGAACGATCTTCATCCAGGCAGCCTCTTCAATCTTCATCCTGGCGGCGAAGTCCTCATCCAAGCAGCGAGAAGTCTTCATCCAGGGGGCCTCTTCAATCTTCATTCAGACGGCAACTTCTATCTTGAACCCGGCGGCGCGGAGCTGGTCCATCCTGAATACATCTGGCGCGGAGCATCCTCTTCATACGGTCACCACCGTACACTGAATCTTCAATGCAAGGTAAGGGATTCAAGATGGCGTCCCTTGCATTCCTATTGGCTGAAAAAATTGAATCAGTCAAAAGGAATTAGAGCTGCTAAAATCCTATTGGCTGTTCAAATCAGCCAATAGGATGTAAGCAGCTCTCAATCTTCTGGATGATTCATCAGATGCCGTCTGGATGAAGACTTCTCGCCGCCTGGATAAAGATCGTTCAAATGGGACTTGGGGTTAGTGTTAGGTTTTTTAAGGTTTTTTTGGGTGGGTTTTATTTTCAGATTAGGATTTGGGCAGTAAAATAGCTAAATGCCCTTTTATAAGCAATTCCCATCCAAATGCCCTTTTCAGGGCAATCGGTAGCTTAGGTTTTTTTTTATAGTTTTTTTTTTTTGTGGGTTTGGGGTGGGGGTTTGTAATGTTAGTGGGTATTTGTATTTTTATTTCATAAACAGAGCTAATTAGTTTTTTATTTTGAGGTGTTTTTTTAAAATGGGTATTAGAATAGGAATAATTTTTATTATTTTTGATAATTTGTTTAGTTTGTGTCAGTGATGTGGAGGGTGCGGTTTAGGGGTTAATAGGTTTAGTTTGTGTTGGCAATGTTTTGGAACGGCGGTTTAGGGGGTCAATAGGTTTAGTTTGTGTCTGCGATGTTTCTGAACGCCAGTTTAGGGGTCAATAGGTTTAGTTCGTGTTGCCGATGTGTGGGGGGGGGGGTTTAGGGGTTAATAGGTTTAGTTTGTGTCAGCAATGTGGGGGGAGCAGTTTAGGGGTTAATAGGTTTAGTTTGTGTCGGCAGTTTCGGGACGGCGGTTTAGGGGTTAATAGTTTTAGTTAGTTTCAGCGGTGTCGGGGAACGGTGATTTAGGGGTTATACCTTTAATATACACTTAGAGTTAGTGTCGGGGAACTGCGGTTTAGGAAGGAACAATGAAAAATTCTGAATATGAATAATGGATCCGAAAATTCAAAACATATTTATTCATTTTCTGAATTTTTTGGGATGTGACGATTAGGAAATTCGGATGCATCTGAATCGCCGAATTGGACAAAATTTGTCTGAATTCCAAATTCGTCCCATACGAAACGCACATGTCTAATTATAAAAGGGATACAAATGTTGCTAGACACTTTAAGAAATCTCATGCAGGTGAACCTAGCTCCCTTAGATTCATGGCTATTGACAAGGGGGATCCTAACAATAGGGTGGTGATGCGGATAAACTAATTCTTCAGAAAGAAACTAAGTGGATCTTTGTGTTAAAAACAAGTTTCCTCTAGGCCTCAATGATAAATTGGATTATGCATGTTTTCTCTAGTAAAATATAAAAAGTTGACAGTGACTTTAAAGTATATATGAATTTTGTATATATACAAGACAATTGAAGATTTATCTAATGTAAAATAGAAAGTGGTATCTAATGTAATTTATCTTGTCCTATGTCTGAGGAGGTGTATGCACTGCGCTATGGAAGAGACAATTCTCCATCTGAACACATGTACGCAATTTTTATGCAATATGTTTAACCCCTTAACGACCGAGGATTTGCAGGGTACGTCCTCTAAAAAAATACCCTTAACGACTAAGGACGTACCCTGCACGTCCTCGGTGTGGAAAGCAGCTGGAAGCGATCCTGCTCACTTCCAGCTGCTTTCCGGTTATTGCAGTGACGCCTCAATATCGAGGCATCCTGCAATAACCCTTAGTAGCCATCCGATGCAGGGAGGGCCACTCTGTGGCCCTCTATGCAACGGATATCTAAAGCTTCCATCGTTGGTGGGTGGGAGCGTGTGTGGGAGGCGGGTGGAGGCCATCGATGGCCCAGATGATGTGGAGGGGGGCGGGATCATGGGCGGGGATGCCCGGACACGCGCACGGACGCGCGCACGTGCACGGGAAGGAAGCGGGTGGGAACAGCTACTCTACAGAAAATAATTTAAGGAAAATGTTAATAAAAGTAGAAAAAAAACGGTCATCAGCAGGTGTTGGGTGCTCTGTGGAGGAAGGGAAGCTACACTACAGAAAAAAAACGGGTAAAAAAAAAAAATAAAACCATTTTTTTCTGCAAACTGGGTACTGGCAGACATCTGCCAGTACCCAAGATGGCCCCCAATAAGGCAGAGGGGGAGGGTTAGAGAGCTGTTTGGGGGGGGGGATCAGGGAGGTTGGGGGCTATGGGGAGATTCTACAAAGCAGCATATGTAAATATGCCCAAAAAAAAAAAAAGAAAAAAAAAAAACCCTTTTATTTTAGTACTGGCAGACTTTCTGCCAGTACTTAAGATGGCGGGGACAATTGTGGGGTAAGGGAGGGAAGGAAGCTGTTTGGGAGGGATCAGGGGGTGTGATGTCTCAGGTGGGAGGCTGATCTCTACTCTAAAGCTAAAATTAACCCTGCGAGCTCCCTACAAACTACCTAATTAACCCCTTCACTGCTAGTCATAATACATGTGTGATGCGCAGCAGCATTTAGCGGCCTTCTAATTACCAAAAAGCAACGCCAAAGTCATATATGTCTGCTATTTCTGAACAAAGGGGATCACAGAGAAGCATTTACAACCATTTGTGCCATAATTGCACAAGCTGTTTGTAAATAATTTCAGTGAGAAACCTAAAATTGTGAAAAAAAATTAAGTTTTTTTTTATTTGATCGCAATTTGGCGGTGAAATGGTGGCATGAAATATACCAAAATGGGCCTAGATCAATACTTGGGGTTCTCTACTACACTACAGCTAAAATTAACCCTAAAAGCTCCCTACATGCTCCCTAATTAAGCCTTCACCTGCTGGGCATAATACACGTGTGGTGCGCAGTGGCATTTAGCAGCCTTCTAATCTACCAAAACGCAAAAGCCAAAGCCATATATTTCTGCTATTTATGAACAAAGGGGATCCAAGAGAAGCATTTACAACCATTTATTTCATAATTGCATAAGTTGTTTGTAAATAATTTCAGTGAGAAACCTAAAGTTTGTGAAAACATTTGTGAGAAAGTGAACAATTTTTTTTTATTTGATCGCATTTGGCAAAATAGATCAATACTTTGGGATGTCTTCTAAAAAAAAATATTGTCAATGGATATTCAGGGATTCCTTGAAAGATATCAGTGTCCAAACGTAACTAGCGCTAATTTTGAAAAAAAGTGGTTTGGAAATAGCAATGTGCTACATGTTAACATTGGGTATTTCTAAACTCAGGACAAAATTTAGAAACTATTTAGCATTGGTGTTTTTGGTGGTTGTAGTGTGTAACAGATTTTGGGGTCAAAGTTAGAAAAGGTGTGTTTTTTCCATTTTTTCCTCATATTTTATAATTTTTTTTATAGTAAATTATAAGTTATGATGAAAATAATGTTATCTTTAGAAAGTCTATTTAATGGCGAGAAAAACGGTATATAATATGTGTGGGTAGAGTAAATGAGTAAGTGGAAAATTACAGCTAAACACAAACACCGCAAAAATGTAAAAATAGCCCTTGGTCCCAAACGGACAGAAAATGGAAAGTGCTGTGGTCATTAAGGGGTTAATGCTAAGTTTTGGAGTATAGATAATATGTCCCTTTAAGAGCTATCAGGTAGCTTGCAGAAAAGTAGGCTGGGCCACATCAGGTTAACAAGGCTGTTTTGAGTTAAGGATATTACAGTCCGGACCGAAGCCCCAGCATGAGATTGCCTGTGGGGTGAAACACATAAGTTGTTGGCAAGGCCTTTTCTTTAGGCTTTCCTGAAAGAATCTGTCTGGACATTTAATTGTATAACCTATGCTGAATTCATATCAGTAAGTGATAAGTATAGAGGATCTGATCCTGTTTGGCTCCGGTATTTTAGCTTACATATAGCCGTTTTCTGTGGTTACCAGATATTGTTTTGAAAATTACTGGAGACAGCACTCTGGGGGTAAGGAGATGGTCGCTCTTTCCCTAAAGCCACATGTCCCATGTAACAGCGATATTTTAAAGGTTCACAAACATCATACCTGCATCGCTGAAGCAAACACAGTGACGTCAGAGGAGCAGGGGGGCTTACAAGACTGCAACAAGGTCAGTAGCAACAAACACTGTGGGGGACTTTAAAAATGCATGGGACAAGCATAAGGCTATCCTATGAACTAGATAAGTTTATACTGTTAGGTAAGGTCGGGCAGACTTGCTGGGCTATGGCTCTTATCTGCCGTCAATATCTATGTTTCTATGTTTCTAACAATGCAACTCGATTGTACACTAGCTCTCATGGACGGGAGTCCTAGGAGGGGAATGTAAGCCGCTCCACACAGGGTCACGTAAGGCAAATTGTCTATTGGCACTGACAATTGCACCTTTACACCAATGATTTACTTTCCAGTCCGGTATGACCTTGAGTGCGGCTAAGTGCTTTTTATGTAAAGAAAAGGTGCCGGGTGTTCAAAAAATGTGCCAGTGCTCATTGAGTATTGATTGATAAATTCTGCTCAGTAACTTTGAGAAAAGTAAAGGGACACACATTAATTACAATGTTTAATGTATTTCTGCAACCCCCTCTTATGAAAACTAGAGCATTTAAATGATAATTACAAATATTACCTGAGTTGGCAGAGGTAGGGTTAATATATATATATATATATATTATATATATTATATATATATATATAATATATATTATATATATATATATATATTATATATACAGGGAGTGCAGAATTATTAGGCAAATGAGTATTTTGACCACATCATCCTCTTTATGCATGTTGTCTTACTCCAAGCTGTATAGCTCGAAAGCCTACTACCAATTAAGCATATTAGGTGATGTGCATCTCTCTGTAATGAGAAGGGGTGTGGTTAATGACATCAACACCCTATATCAGGTGTGCATAATTATTAGGCAACCTTCCTTTCCTTTGGCAAAATGGGTCAAAAGAAGGACTTGACAGGCTCAGAAAAAGTCAAATATAGTGAGATATCGTGCAGAGGGATGCAGCACTCTTAAAATTGCCAAAGCTTCTGAAGCGTGATCATCGAACAATTCAAGCGTTTCATTCAAAATAGTCAACCAGGGTCGCAAGAAGCGTGTGGAAAAACCAAGGCGCAAAATAACTGCCCATGAACTGAGAAAAGTCAAGCGTGCAGCTGCCAAGATGCCACTTGCCACCAGTTTGGCCATATTTCAGAGCTGCAACATCACTGGAGTGCCAAAAGCACAAGGTGTGCAATACTCAGAGGACATGGCCAAGGTAAGAAAGGCTGAAAGACGACCACCACTGAACAAGAACACAAGTTGAAATGTCAAGACTGGGCCAAGAAATATCTCAAGACTGATTTTTCTAAGGTTTTATGGACTGATGAAATGAGAGTGAGTCTTGATGGGCCAGATGGATGGGCCCGTGGCTGGATTGGTAAAGGGCAGAGAGCTCCAGTCCGACTCCAGACGCCAGCAAGGTGGAGGTGGAGTATTGGTTTGGGCTGGTATCATCAAAGATGAGCTTGTGGGGGCCTTTTCGGTTGAGGATGGAGTCACGCTCAACTCCCAGTCCTACTGCCAGAATTTCTGGAAGACACCTTCTTCAAGCAGTGGTACAGTAGAAGTCTGCATCCTTCAAGAAAAACATGATTTTCATGCAGGACAATGCTCCATCACACGCGTCCAAGTAACTCCACAGCGTGGCTGGCAAGAAGGGTATAAAAGAAGAAAATCTAATGACATGGGCCTCATTGTTCACCTGATCTGAACCCCATTGAGAACCTGTGGTCCATCATCAAATGTGAGATTTACAAGGAGGGAAAACAGTACAACCTCTCTGAACAGTGTCTGGGAGGCTGTGGTTGCTGCTGCACGCAGTGTTGATGGTGAAAGATCAAATACACTGACAGAATCCATGGATGGCAGGCCTTTTGAGTGTCCTTGCAAAGAAAGGTGGCTATATTGGTCACTGATTTGTTTTTGTTTTGTTTTTGAATGTCAGAAATGTATATTTGTGAATGTTGAGATGTTATATTGGTTTCACTGGTAAAATAAATATTGAAATGGGTATATATTTGTTTTTTGTTAAGTTGCCTAATAATTATGCACAGTAATAGTCACCTGCACACACAGATTTACCCCTAAAATAGCTATAACTAAAAAACTACTTCCAAACTATTTAGCTTTGATATTAATGAGTTTTTTGGGTTCATTGAGGAACATGGTTGTTGTTCATAATAAATGAATCCTCAAAAATACAGCTTGCCTAATAATTCTGCACCTCCCTGTACTATATATGTATATACTGTATATTAGGATAGCCTGATACCCTGTTACTTGTACTGTAAGTGACAGGGATATGGGACCATCAAATATATATATATATATATATATATACAGGGAGTGCAGAATTATTAGGCGAAGTTGTATTTTTGAGGATTAATTTTATTATTGAACAACAACCATGTTCTCAATGAACCCTAAAAAACTAATTAATATCAAAGCTGAATAGTTTGGAAGTAGTTTTTTGTTTTGTTTTTAGTTATAGCTATTTTAGGGGGATATCTGTGTGTCGCAGGTGACTATTACTGTGCATAATTATTAGGCAATTTAACAAAAAAACAAATATATACCCATTTCAATTATTTATTTTTACCAGTGAATCCAATATAACATCTCAACATTCACAAATATACATTTCTGACATTCAAAAACAAAACAAAAACAAATCAGTGACCAATTTAGCCACCTTTCTTTGCAAGGACCACTCAAAAGCCTGCCATCCATGGTTTCTGTCAGTGTTTTGATCTGTTCACCATCAACATTGCGTGCAGCAGCAACCACAGCCTCCCAGACACTGTTCAGAGAGGTGTACTGTTTTCCCCTCCTTGTAAATCTCACATTTGATGATGGACCACAGGTTCTCAATGGGGTTCAGATCAGGTGAACAAGGAGGCCATGTCATTGATTTTCTTCTTTTATACCCTTTCTTGCCAGCCACGCTGTGGGAGTACTTGGACCGCGTGTGATGGAGCATTGTCCTGCATGAAATCATGTTTTTCTTGAAGGATGCAGACTTCTTCCTGTACCACTGTTTGAAGAAGGTGTCGTCCAGAAACTGGCAGTAGGACTGGAGTTGAGCTTGACTCCATCCTCAACCCGAAAAGGCCCCACAAGCTCATCTTTTATGATACCAGCCCAAACCAGTACTCCACCTCCACCTTGCTGGCGTCTGAGTCACACTGGAGCTCTCTGCCCTTTACCAATCCAGCCACGGGCCCATCCATCTGGCCCATCAAGACTCACTCTCATTTCATCAGTCCATAAAACTTTAGAAAAATCAGTCTCGAGATATTTCTTGGCCCAGTCTGACGTTTCAGCTTGTGTGTCTTGTTCAGTGGTGGTCGTCTTTCAGCCTTTCTTACCTGGGCCATGTTTCTGAGTATTGCACACCTTGTGCTTTTGGGCACTCCAGTGATGTTGCAGCTCTGAAATATGGCCAAACTGGTGGCAAGTGGCATCTTGGCAGCTGCACGCTTGACTTTTCTCAGTTCATGGGCAGTTATTTTGCGCCTTGGTTTTTCCACACGCTTCTTGCGACCCTGTTGACTATTTTGAATGAAACGCTTGATTGTTCGATGATCAACGCTTCAGAGCTTTGCAATTTTTAAGAGTGCTGCATCCCTCTGCAAGATATCTCACTATTTTTGACTTTTCTGAGCCTGTCAAGTCCTTCTTTTGACCCATTTTGCCAAAGGAAAGGAAGTTGCCTAATAATTATGCACACCTGATATAGGGTGTTGATGTCATTAAACCACACCCCTTCTCATTACAGAGATGCACATCACCTAATATGCTTAATTGGTAGTAGGCTTTCGAGCCTATTTAGCTTGGAGTAAGACAACATGCATAAAGAGGATGATGTGGTCAAAATACTCATTTGCCTAATAATTCTACACTCCCCTGTATATATATATATATATATACACCTACATACACACACCACTACATATATATATATATATACACACACACACACATACATACATACATACACACACACTACATATATATATATATATATATATATACATACATAACACACACACTACATACATATATATATATACACACACAGTATATACATACACACACACGATCAGGCTTCCTACAACTATGTTATTTTATTCTGCATATTCAATATTATTATACTGATTTCTTTAATTAAAGGAGTGAACGTTTTTGCATAAAGCAGACATAATATAAATAGTTACAAAATGGGCATATCTGTATTAGCGTTTCATCATGAAAGGTAATGTTTATAACTACTTATATAATGTCTTATTTATTGAAATACGTTAATTTCTTAATCAAAGAAATCAGTAGAATAAAATTGAATATACAGAATAAAAATAACATAGTTGTAGGAAGCCTGATGTCCCCACCTAGTGCCAAAATTGTGGATGGTGTTCTATAATGTTTGCCGACTGCGACGGTGAGCGCAATGCGTGCAAAGGGTATTTGCAAGTTTATAGTAGGCGTGGCCGTAGGTAGGAAAACTTAATGCGGTATGCAAACTTAACAGAACATCAGCATAGAATTTTTTTTTTCTCAAATCACTGATCAGTCTCTGATTTTGCTGGGGCACCTCTAAGGCGGCTGCCTAACTTCCCTTATGCAAGTGTTGGGCCTGTATGTGATACAGCAACAAAAGTTACCTTTATACCTGCAGGCATTTTATACACTATCTACGCATGATAAATGCGTTAGAAATGAATAGTCTACCTCACTTATGTCCTTTCTGTTTATAGTTAGCATCTCCTTACCTGTTTAGGACAGAAACTTTAGGCTTAGTGTTGGATAGAAGCTCCAAAAATGTAGGGTTGTTCTATCCACTGGCATACTTAACCTTGGGCCTTTTACCTGCTTGTATTTATTGGGAAGCCATATGATTATTAGTAGTAGTATTAGAGATGTTTTCTTACTGATAGCCAAATCTCTATTTAGAGTTTTAAGAAATGCATAGAG
This sequence comes from Bombina bombina, assembly GCF_027579735.1. Classification (NCBI taxonomy): domain Eukaryota; kingdom Metazoa; phylum Chordata; class Amphibia; order Anura; family Bombinatoridae; genus Bombina; species Bombina bombina. Next base: position 721,994,136 of record NC_069501.1, on the reverse strand, counting down.
ACATATCCTTATTATGAATAGTAATGATCACCATTTATTATGTTTTATTATTAAACTAGAGTCTGTTTTACATTTGGCTTACACCAGTGGTGTATTTAGATTGCATGCTGTTCTAGAAACTGGAAATCCTTACCCCCCCCCCCGATCCCCGACTACTGTAGTTATATGTTTATCACAAGGTATATATGCACCTCCACTAGATAAGCAGGATGCATTGATCTGAAATACAATGAATAAATAAAACATTTAGAGAGCGCAGGAGTGGGAAAGCATCATGTGCTACAGAGATAACCCTCAAGATTTGCTTACCCTTAAAGTTGCACTAGGCAAAGGTCTAGTTGGCCTAGGCTAGAATACCACTCTGCTTATTCTTCATGATGTTCTATTTCTTCACTTTAAAGGGACATGAAACCCAAATTTCTTCTTTCATGATTCATATAGAGCATACGATTTTAAATAACTTTCTAATGTATTTCTTTTATCAAATGTGCTTATTTCTCTTGGTATCCTTTGTTGAAAAAGCAGCAATGCACTACTGGGAGCTAGCTGAATGCATTGGGTGCACCAATAACATGAGGCATATATGTGCAGCCATCAATCAGCTGATCCTGGGCCTACTTAGTTTATGCTTTCCAACAAGTTATACAAAGAGAACAAAGCAAATTAGAAAACAGAAGTACATTGTAAAGTTGTTTACAATCCTATGCTCTATCTGAATCATGAATCATTAAAGTGACATGGAACTCTTTCTTTCATAGATCAGATAGAGCAGGGGTGGGCAAGATGTAGATTGTGGTCTACCAGTGGACCACTAGTGAATTTTGAGGGTAACCCGCCTGTAAGATTTCAAAAGTCTGCATAATAAGAGAAAGATATCTCACACATCTATGGCGGTGAGGCTCTTCACTCAGAATCTAGATTCTGAGTAAAGAGCCTCACCACCATAGACGTGTGAGAAATCTTTCTATTATGCAGACTTTTGATATCGGCTATGACTGAGTCTATGATGGCGGTATGGGCACTGTATTTCAACATGAGTGACGCGGCTGTAGCTGAACTATCTGCCACAGCTTTGGTTACAGGACCTGTCCCCTAATTAACTTGACATGGCGTCCCACCAATAAATCTTAAATTATGCTTACCTGATAATTTCCTTTTCTTCTGATGGGGAGAGTCCACAGCTGCATTAATTACTTTTGGGAATTTAGAACCCTGGCCACCAGGAGGAGGCAAAGACACCCCAGCCAAAGGCTTAAATACCTCCCCCACTTCCCTCATCCCCCAGTCATTCTGCTAAGGGAACAAGGAACAGTAGGAGAAATATCAGGGTGAAAAAGGTGCCAGAAGAATTAAAAAAAATGGAAAAAAACGGCCATCCCATATAAAAAAAAGCAGGTGGGGAGCTGTGTACTCTCCCCGTCAGAAGAAAAGAAAATGATCAGGTAAGCATAATTTAAGTTTTTCTTCTTAAACGGGGAGAGTTCACAGCTGCATTCATTACTTTTGGAAAACAATACCCAAGCTATAGAGGACACTGAATGCAAAAAAAGTGCGGGTAGATGAGTGGCCCATTAAGAGGGACACCACAACCTGAAATTACCCAAACAACTGAAAAAAACACTGCTTCACCAGAAACAGAAGTATAAAATCTGAAAGGACCAAGTAACTGCCCATAAGTGAAAACCGGTAAGGCCCTAGTTAGAGACCACTCAGAATCACTATATTCCACCGAGCACAAAGCCCCTGAGGAGACAAGACCCAAAGGCTCCAAGCCCACACTTTCCACATACCCCCTGAAAGGAAGAAGAAGAAGAAGAAGAAGAAGAAGAAGAAGAAAAGACTCAACAAGAGATCTAGAGACCAACAACTAGGGTAAAAAGAACCCTAAGCAGAACTTCAAGCGCAAACCAAGGTTGGAGCAAGACGAAAACGCATAGAGAACAAACTCTAGCGACCGAACAGAAAGAAGGGAGGAAAAAGACTCTACCCCTATCTGAATGGAAGTCCAAGGGAGCAAGTAACATCCCAACCTGGAGACCTAGAGGGACAAGGTAGATCCCATCCCTAACACAGAGTGCAATCCGCACTCATAAAAGAGCAACCGAGCGAGCCACCCCCGGGAACCGCCTAAAAATAGCACTATAAAATTTTATCACGCTCCAGATGAAGCCACAGGCTGCTCTCTGCAACAGAAGTCTAGCAAACACCAACCGCTAACACTAGCCAACCAAGCTAGGAACTGCACCAGGACTCCCACAGAAGGAACATTCCAAAGAAGTGCAGAAAACAACACCCTCCCAGGCAAAAACAGGAAAGTAGGAGAGTATCCAAAACCAGCAGAGAAAAGCTCCCTGCTGAGGAAGGAAACACCGCAAAACTTCCCACCTAAAGAGAGATCACAAGATCTAGTTCAGATACGCGGTCAAGGCTCCACCGAGCAGTCAGACCTCTGACCCCCTCATCGAGGCGATGGACCCAGCACCAAAGTGACTGGCAATGTCCGAAGGCAGGGAAATAAACAATTCCCCAGACCACAAGATCCTCAGTAAGAAAAAAAAGGGGAAAAACAAATGATACCAATGGGTAGAGCAAACCCGGACCATTTGCTAACACGACTGGCATGCTCTTATAATGCTATGACAGAACATATAATGAGCTTGAGTTCCAGAACCAAGACCCAGTTCCTTTCCCTATAAGAAGGGACACTCCCCGGCAAAATAGAGACTACACTGAACAAAAGTGATGGTACGATACCAGAATCCAACCCTTCATGATATTCTGCACGCAAGGCAGGGGGAACCCCACTGCACAGAGGAAGACCTCCGGCACTAGGTGGATACTGTGGTATACCCCAATCTCCCTAAGGGGAGGGAAATGCAAAAAATAACCGCTCACCAACCCACAGGCATGGAGAGTGCGGCAGCAGACGGCAAGTCAATACTGACTTTAGAGGAACCATCCGGCTGCAACAGCCTGCCCAGTAGAAACAAACAGCCATCGAGCACACATTTAAGGTGCAAATAGCTACAACATATTTCAACCGCAATACCCCACTTATTAGGCAGCTAAACTAACCATCAGGCTATTTCCAAGTCTCCGAAAGAGAAAGACCAAACCACCTGAAGCAGCAAGCGGATGTCTCAGAGCCGGAAGGACTGAATTGCCCAGGACCCATCTAAGAGATCTGGTCAGATATCCAAGCCAACAACATGTCCAGAAAACCGGATACCCGGAAACCGGAGCCGGCCACAAGCTATTAATCCCTGAGGAACCAAAGGGATACCTCATACGGAGAATCCTGTACCCTAGGAGATGCAATCACAGCCACATACAAAAGGTCCTTGGACACTGAACGTTCACTGAGCATCCCAGAGACAGAGAGCATAACTCCTAAAGGCTAGAGGGGCAACAACCCAAAGTCCAAATACTAAGGAGCTGACAAGAAATAGAGCTCAAAAACTAGATAATCCATTTTGAGAAGATAATATAATCTCCAAACAATCCTTTCAGGAGCAACCTCCCGGCAACCCACAGCTCAAGGAATTAACGATGAACAAGCATCACAATTCCAGACGAGAGACATATCAAAACGAGACGTCATAAGTAAGACAGCTCCAGGAAAAAACACATTCTCCAGATCCCGAAAAACATGGGAGCAGACGAGAAACAGTAGGAGGAAGAAAAAGGCCGTAAACGTCCGAACTTCCAGAACAGATGACCCAAAAACCAGCCCCAGAAGGAGAAAAAGGAAGCCTAAGTCACCTCGACCCCTTAAAGAAGAGGTACCGGCGTCAAGGCCTCACCAAGAAGAATACCATAGAGGAGATAAAAATCACCCCAACCTGGTACCCCAGATGTCTAAGGAGTCAACTAAACCTCCAGTCCAATTGGGAATGGAGAACCCTAGCTCAGAGGCCAAAGGACCTACGAAACCCTCGGAGTAAGCTTTAGCAGGATCTGACTTCTGGAACCCCATCAACAATCAGGAATAGGACAAAGAGAACTGAGTACAATCCCTCTGATGCCCTACCCAAAAGAAGAAATGAGAACCAGACTGACGTCTAGGAACAAAAGGCCTCCTCTACCATGTTTTAGCCCTGCATTATGCAGAGCCTCAAAAAATGATGGAAAACTCATGGTTGTTCGTCTCTACAAAAATCTTTAGAACAAGGCAAAAGATTTATTCGATCTGAAGAAAAACTAGAGTGAGCAACTCACCACCCAACCAGTTACACCGGCACCACGTGGATGATATAGACCTTAAGGAACAGAAACCAGCGCCCGACCAGGACCAGCCTGCTATGTAAGGCACTCCAGAACTGACCCAGGCCACAGAAAAATTGAAACCGCAGTAGGGATCAACAAAAGGATCTATAGATATAACAATGAACTAACACCTTAACATGCAACATCCGCGGAAGTGCCCAAGGGACCACAAAATCGCTAGTATCAAATTCCAGAGAAGAAACATTTCCCGATGGAAAAATTATAGCAGACCTGAACTTCTTAAAAAGGAAATAACATATATCCTAACCGGATCAAAGAAAAAGAGGGCAGCACCCGCAGATACACGCCCAAGAAAAATGGGCACACTAACAGGCCAATCAGAGACCCCATTCTCCCGAAGCTCAGAACTGGAATAGAAAAAAAAAGAAAAGTAAATTAGAGACGACAAGGAGATTAACTTCATCCCCACATGTCTAACCTAGCTTGCCGTCCGGAACAAAAGACCGAGGATCCTTCAGCCCATCAGGACTGGGATCCTCCAGCACCGCCAAAACATGCCACAGCAGGACACGAAGGCACGCCAGTCTATAACGAAAAGGAAGACTTACCTCCGCTGAGGCAATGGATGACCCCGACCCCAAGGGTTGGGCCCCTGCAGCCTCAGAGGAAACCGCTTCCCCAAAGGTTCGATCTGACCCAGGCGATCCCACGCCTGACGAGCCCTGGTTAACAGAACACAGACAGTATCTCAGCAACACCTCCCTCCCAGGAAGATGTAAATGCGTCAACGCCATAGATATGGCCATACGGAACCGTGCCATAACCGCCATTCCGGAGAAGGGGTAACAGTATTAGGGACACCTGCTTGAGTAGCCAAAGAAGGTTCTAGGGCACGCGTCTCACGGGATATGGGGTCCCCAGGGGCAAATGGCTCGGCGGACTCTAAGTTCCCTGTATCGGGAGAAAAGAGCACTCTAAGGTGGCATGCAGAACATAACTGATGGGCATGGATTACACGGGCCATTTCATACTCTTCGCAAGAAGTAGAATCTGAATTAGAGACATCCATCTCCAAAAAATCTGAATCCTCCATAACTTGGAAAGAAAAAAGAATCACGGCACCTTACACCCCCCCAATGGCTGGGGCACTCACCACCTCCTATGACCCAGACAACTAGCGAATCAGACTCTCTCCGTCACCACGAGGTCAGGTATGGGAAATGGAGAACAGAACGTGACCACGCCTAGTCACAAAGTACACCGTGCAGGCCAGAGAAAAGCGTGCCAAGGTCACAAGGGCCGCGCAGCCTGACAGAAAGAAGGCCGTTATGTTAAGATATAGTTACACATTAGCAGACAGAATCACATAACAAACATGATTAAAGTCACCCCCTGTTCAATAACCCCGTCAGGAGATATTAACCCTCGATTTCATAAAGATAAAGGAGTCTCACTGAGACCCTGACTTCTTCGCTTACATTACATTCACACATAAAAGTAAAATGAAATTATCTTACCAGAATCTAAACCGTGGAACAGGAACACGGCCCTTCAAGTGTGATAGATACTAGCCTCGCTTCTGACATGGACTTGAGTGAAGAAAGCAGGCAACGAAATTTGTCAACGCTGATTGCTAAGGAGCTGTTAACATGAGTTGGGATGGTTTTGCAGAAAGACTCTCATTGCATCTCCGGACTAACCTTCATACATGCTCTATGAGATGACTGAAAGACAGACAGGATTGCTTAAAACTCCAGTTCCATTTCGAAGAGTACTACCCTCCATAGAGACTATTTTAATCTTCTGACACTTCTCTGCCAACCTCCTGTGATGAAAGGCAAAGAATGAGGGAAATGGGGAGATATTTAAGCCTTTGGCTGGGGTGTCTTTGCCTCCTCCTGGTGGCCAGGTTCTATCATAAGCTAGTTCATTTAGTGTTAGAATAAAGCCTATGTTTCTGTAATTTGAGTTTTGTAGATATTCCTTTTACCAACTCGCAAATGGAATTAATGAGATGGATTCTAAAGGAATAGAGATTCTTATTTATAATTGTATTCTCACAGAATATATAATTTACATATGAGAATAAATAAGTCTGAAAACCCTGTGTGTTTCAATAGGACGGGGTTTGAGGGGAATAAACAGAACCTCTTCGTTAGTTACTTAAACAGTTTATATCCAGCGTAGCAAAAATACACAGGAAGTGCAGTGGATAGCGTGCACAGAGTAAATTGCTTTTATAACGGGTAAATCAGGTAAGTGATTATCAGGCAGTCTTGGGATAAGTAAGAAGTATATACTTGCGAATTAAATGAGCTCAGAGTCCTGCATCCACTTCGTGAGAGAGCTGGGTACACGGAGAGATTTGGAAGAAGAATCAGCGTTCACGAACGCTGCACGCTGTGGAGGTTTAGGAGAGAGAGAGAGCTGCGAGGTTCCCTTGTTGGCAGCGGATGACGTTAGAGGTGCTGTTAGAAGTTTGTAGCAGACAGGGACGGCTACAATGTTATTCACAAGTGAAGAGTCTTGGAAGTATTCCAGTTGAAGATCCTTAGATCAGAGAGTGACTTGATATAAGCAATATGATAGGCGAATACCAGGAATAAATTAGTCTGGAATATAAACTCAAACTAACTGTTGCAATAATCAAGCAGTTAGCAAGTGTTACAACTCCACCTTTTGTAGGTAAGTGAATATGGTGGAGTTTGCTACTTAAAGGTACATCGTACCATGACAGGTTCTGAATTCCCAAAAGTAATGAATGCAGCTGTGAACTCTCCCAGTTTGATTGTGAGACTATGTATTATAGGTAGGTGCAGTACACAAATAGGTTGCTTGACGGTCCCAGTGTGACATAAAAAGGGAACTCTCACAGTAAGTAAAGACAGAGCACAGCTGTATTTGTTAAAGAGTGTGACTGTTTTTTAAAGCTGTATTATTTGTGTCAAAAATACAATTTTCAGCCAGCAAGTCCAATTTGAAGCAAAAATATAATTTTCAGCCAGCAGGTCCTATTTGTAGCAAAAATACAATTTTCAGCCAGCAGGTCCTATTTGTGGCAAAAATAAAATTTTCAGCCTGCAGGTCCAATTTGTGGCAAAAATAAAATTTTCAGCCAGCAGGTCCTATTTGTGAAAAAAAAACTAAATTTATGCTTACCTGATAAATGTATTTATTTCTTGACACGGTGAGTCCACGGATGATCAATTACTGTTGGTAATATCACTCCTGGCCAGCAAGAGGAGGCAAGGAGCACCAAGTATCACTTCCCTTCCCACAACCATCCCCCAGTCATTCAACCGAAGGAAAAGAAGAGAAAGGAAATAACACAAGGTGAAGAGGTGCCAGTATAAAAAAACTATCTGAAAACAGGGAGGGCCGTGGACTCACCGTGTTAAGAAATTTATCAGGTAAGCATACATTTTGTTTTCTTTCTTAAGACACGGTGAGTCCACAGATCATCAATTACTGTTGGGAATCAATACCCAAGCTAGAGGACACAGATGATAAGGGAGGGAAAGACAGGTAACCTAAACAGAAGGCACCACTGCCTGCAGAACCTTTGTCCCAAAAGAAGCCTCAGATGAGGCAAAAGTATCAAATTTATAGAATTAAGAAAAAGTTTGCAAAGAATACCAAGTCGCAGCCTTACAAACTTGTTCTACAGTGGCCTCATTCTTGAAGGCCCAAGAAGAAGACACCGCCCTAGTGGAATGAGCTGTAATTCTCTCAGGAGGCTGCTGTCCAGCAGTCTCATAAGCCATAAGAATAACACTTTTTAACTAGAGAGAAAGAGAAGTGGCAGTAGCTTTCTATGTTTACCAGAAAAGCAAAGAATGCAGAAGACTGACAAAAGTCCTTCGTAGCCTGCAGATAGAATTTAAGAGCCCGCACAACGTTTAAGTTGTGCAACAAACGTTCTTTATGAAAAGAAAGATTAGGGCTGAGAGAAGGAACGACAATTTCCTGATTAATATTTCTGTCCGAAAGAACCTTAGGAAGAAAACCAAACTTGGTACGGAGAACTGCCTTATCTGCATTAAATATGAGATAAGGAGAATCACACTGCAATGCTGAGAGTTCAGAAACACTCTGAGCAGAAAAAATAGCAATAAGAAACCAAACTTTCCAAGATAATAACTTAATATCTATGGAATGCATAGGCTCAAACGGAGCCTGTTGTAAAACTTTAAGAACAAGATTAAGGCTCCAAGGCGGAGCAACTGATTTAAATATAGGCCTGAATTTGACCAGGGCCTGACAAAAGGATTGTACATCCGGCACGTCCACCAGACACTTGTGCAGCAGATTGGATAAAGCAGAAATCTGACCTTTGAGGGAACTGACAGATAACCCCTTCTCAAGGCCTTCCAGGAGAAAAGATAAGATCCTTGGGATCCTGACCTTACTCCAAGAAAATCCTTTAAACTCACACCAATAAAGATATTTAAGCCATATCTTATGGTAAATCTTTCTAGTGACAGGCTTACAAGCCTGAATCATGGTCTCTGACCGATTCGGAAAACCCACGCTTAGCTAAACTCAAGCGGTCAGCTTCAGAGAAATTAGATTTAGATGAAGGAAGGGCTCCTGAAGCAGAAGATCCTTCCTCAACAGAAGTTTTCACAGAGGTAGAGACGGCATCTCTACTAGATCTGCATACCAGATCCTGCGAGGTCATGCAGGAGCTATTTGAATCACCAATGCTCTCTCCTGGTTGATCTGAGCGATGACCCACGGTAGGAGAGCAAACGGAGGAAAGAGATATGCCAACTTGAAGTTCCAAGGAACTGCCAGAACGTCTATCAGAAAGGCTTGAGGATCTCTTGACGTTGAACCATACTTTGGGAGCTTGGAGTTCCCACTCCCTGGGATGGAAAGTCTGTCTGCTCAGAAAATCCACTTCCCAATTGTCCACTCCGGGAATGTGGAAGGTAGATAGACAGCAATTGTGAGCCTCCGCCCACTGGATGATCTGTGTCACCTCCTTCATGGCTAAGGAACTATGAGTCCCCCTTGGTGGTTGATGTAGGTCACTGAGGTTATGTTGACCGTCTGGAATCTGATAGACCAGGCTAGGGCCAGCTGAGGCCAGGCCATCAAGGCATTGAAGATTGCTCTCAACTCCAAAATGTTTATGGGGAGAGCAGATTCCTCCTGAGACCAAAGTCCCTGCGCCTTCAACGAGTCCCAGACTGCTCCCTTGCCCAATAGGCTGGCATCCGTGGTCACAATTACCCAAGAGGGTCTCTGAAAACATGTCCCCTGGGACAGATGTTCTTGCGAGTCCCTTGGTAATTGATCCAGAACTATTCTCTGAGATAGATCTGTATAATCCCTGTTCCACTGGGTGAGCAAGTATACCTGCAGAGGTCTCAAATGGAACCGAGCAAATGGAACTATGTTCATGGGAGCCACCATCAACCCGATTACCTCCATGCATTGGGCCACTGATGGTCGTGCCACAGACTGTAGGGACAGGCAAGTGGACAGAATTTTGGCTCTTCTGACCTCCGTCAGAAACATTTTCATAGATAGAGAATCTATAATGGTTCCTAAGAAGGTTACTCTTGTAGTCAGAATAAGATACATTTTCTCCAGATTGATCTTCCAACCGTGGGAATGAAGAAACACCAACAAGATCTTTGTATGAGATTCTGCTAGTTGCAAGGATGGTGCCTGAACCAGAATGTCGTCCAGATTAGGCGCCACTGCAATTCCCTGAGACCGAATTACTGCCAATAGAGCTCCCAGGACCTTTGAGAAAATTCTGGGAGCTGTGGCAAGGCCAAATGGAAGCACTACAAATTTAAAATGTTTGTCTAGATAGGCAAACCTCAGATATTTGTGAATGGGAATATGCAAGTACGCATCCTGCAGGTCTATGGTTGTCATGATTGACCCTCTTGAATCAGAGGCAGAATGGAGAGGATAGTCTCCATCTTGAAGGATGGCACTCTAAGGAATTTGTTTAGTAACTTTAGATCTAGCATGGGCCTGAAAGATCCCTCTTTTTGGGAACCACAAACAGGTTTGAGTAGAACCCAAGACCCTGTTCCTGACTTGGAAAAAGCACTATCACTCCCAAGAGGGAACGGTCCTGTATACATTTCAAGAACGCCTCTTTTTATCTGGTCTACAGAAAATCTTGAAAGGTAGAACCTGTCCCTGGGAGTAAAAGTTTTGAAGTCTAACTTGTACCCCTGGGAAACTATGTCCACTGCCCACGGGTATGGGACATCTCATTCCCAAACTTGCGCGAACTGAGAGAGTCTGCCCCCCACTTAAACCGATCCCGGATCGGGGGCAACCCATTAATGCTGAATTGGATTCAGCTGCAGGTTTCTTGGATTGCTTCCCCTTATTCCAAGACTGAGCAGGCTTCCAGGAAGGCTTGGATTGATCCTGCTTGGTAGAGGCAGGGGAAGACTTACCACTGAAGTTACGAAAGGAACGAAAATTGGTCTGATGTCCCTTTGATTTATTCTTTTTGTCTTGAGGCAGAAAGTATCCTTTACCACCTGTGATGTCGGAGATAATCTCTGCCAAAGCTGGCCCGAACAAGGTCTTTCCCTTGTAGGGTATAGCCAAAAGCTTAGATTTAGAAGAAACGTCTGCAGACCAAGACTTAAGCCATAGTGCTCTATGTGCTAAAATTGCAAAACCAGATATTTTAGCTCCCAACTTAATGACTTGCAAGGAAGCATCAGTTATAAAGGAGTTGGCTAAATCTATCCTGAATTTCCAAGGGAGTTTCAGCTTGCACTGACAAAGCATCAAACCAATAGGCTGCTGCACTGGTTACTGTAGCAATGCACACAGCCAATTGCCATTGTAACCCCTGAAGAGTAAATATCTTCTTTAAAAAGGCCTCCAGCTTTTTATCCATAGGATCCTTGAAAGAGCAACTATCCTCAATAGGGATAGTAGTCCTCTTAGCCAAAGAGGAAATCACCCCTTCCACCTTAGGAACCGACTGCCAAGACTCCTTGAAGGAGTCAGCTACCGGGAACATTTTCCTAAAGACAGAGGAGGGGGAGAAGGGAATTCCTGGTCTCTCCCATTCCGTGGCACGGTCTGGCACTGGAAACACCTCCCCAGATGAGGGGACCTCAAAGTATCTATTTCATTTGCTAGAATTTTTAGGGTTGACAATGATAGGCGTATTGGAGTCTTCCAAGGTAGCTAAAACCTCCTTTAACAAGACACAGAGGTGCTCAAGCTTGAATCTGAAAGAAACCACTTCAACATCAGATGAAGGAATTACACTATCCGAATCTGAGATTTCACCCTCAGAGGCTACCTAAGTATCCTCCTCCTCAGATTTATGGGAAAGAGGAGTCCAGTGAGCCTGAACAGGATCTGATACCTTATCTGATTCTATAAATATCCTCTTACGCTTCCCCTGCAGCATGAGAATGGCTGCTAGCGCCTCAGATACCTGGGCTGCAATCTTTTAAAAACACTCCATCCGGAGATTAATAGGAACCGCAGGGCACTACATGTGATGTTGTTGCAGATTGGGCCATATTAGAGAGAGGCTGTAGTAACGCCTGTAAAGCATCATCCTGTGGGCATGGTGGCTCAGAATCAAAAAGTTTGTCTTTATGTAAGAGAGTTCTATCTATACAAGGACTGCAAAAAGGCAAAGGGGATTTTACTTGGGCATCCAAACAGAGTTTGCACAGAATAGAAGGAGTAGACTCTAAGTCCATTTTGCATGAGAAATTATAACACAATTTTTCATGTTTAATTTCCGTTAGAAAAATTGTTACTATCTCTTTAAAAATTAAAAAAAGAAAACGACAATGTACTCAAAATAAAATAAGAAATAATTTAAGTAAAGGGGGTCTACTCTTAGCATAAAACTTACTAACAAACCTGCTCCTCCTGTTGGATTGACAAAAACAGAGCCTTTTGTATCCGCAGCGGAACACAAGCAACAGAGAGGGGAACTAAAATAAGTCAGCGCAACTGATTTTTCAGACAAAAAGGCGCCAAAGGAAAACGCAGAGAGGAGACACGCCCCCTTAATGACACCACTCCAAGTATTAGCTAGAAGCAGCATAAACTAATGCCATTACAGTCTCTAACACTAACAGTCCCCACATCAAAAATAAAGTTTCCCTTTGTTCTTCCCTTATTCTACTGCCACACAGTACCCTGCATCCTGCCAGAAAAATCCTGCTTCAGGAATTATTGCCCAATATGGTGCAGTTATGTGTTGTAGTGCCATAGATGCATTAGAAATAAAAATGGCACTTACCTGCATCCATGACTGTCCGGCAAGAGGACAGCTCACCAAGTATGAGAGGAAGCCACTCCTCACAGAGACCTGTGGATAGAAGATATGAACAGAGTAAGCCTACTCTAGCATTCTGTTTGCAAGCAGCAATCCTGTCAGGAAAACGCAGTGAGGCCTACCCCACAAGTCCCTAACTGCTTGAAAGCTACCACAGCCCTACTGAAGAGACTAACGTGGCTTACAGCTAAACCCAGTTTGTCAGGGAAGATCAGAACAAGCCTGCTCAGGCTTCCAAAATAAAAAAAATCTTGATAGAAGAATCTTGATCAGACACCTAAACTTCACCTTCTCCTTGCACTGAAGGCAAAGAGAATGACTGGGGGTTGTGGGAAGGGAAGTGATACATAACAGCTTTGCTGTGGTGCTCTTTGCCTCCTCCTGCTGGCCAGGAGTGATATTCACAACATTAATTGATGATCCGTGGACTCACCGTGTCTTAAGAAAGAAATATAATTTTCAGCCAGCAGATCCTATTTGTGTCAAAAATACAATTTTCAGCCAGCAGGTCCTATTTATTTCAAAAATACAATTTTCAGCCAGCAGGTCCTATTTGTCCTATTTGTGGCAAAAATACAATTTTCAGCCAGGAGGTCCAATTTGTAGCAAAAATAAAATTTTCAGCTAGCAGGTCCTATTTGTAGCAAAAATACAGTGTGTGCTGGACTATTCTTTGTGTTTTTTGAATAAATAAATTATTGTAATTATTATTATCAAGACTAGTGTTTTTTTTTTTAAATTAGGTGACCACGTCACTTGCAATAAAATTAGAGGTAGCCCTTGCCTTACAAAAGTCTGCCCACCCCTGAGATAGAGCATACCATTTCAAACAACATTTGCCTCGTTAACTTGGTATCCTTAGTATCAGCTGCTCCTGAGCCTACCTAGGTATGTTTTTTTTAACAAAAGATATCAAGAAAACAAAGCAATATAAATAATAGAAGTTAAGTGGAAAGTTGTTTAAATCAGTGTGCTCCCTCTGAATCATGACATTTTAAATTGACTGTCCCTTTAAGTTTAAGAAAATTTACACAAATTAGAGCAGTATTTATCAACTTATTAAACTGGATTTAAGGGATTCCCTTACCTGGGTTCAATCAAATTGACTGAAAAACAAATCATCTAAAACAAATAACTGTTTAAAGGAGCATGACACCTTATGATTACAACACTTTTTATAGTCTTGTAATGAACTTTCTAAGCACATTGCCACCTTGTTTGCTGCAACTCCTTTTCATTGGCCAAACTCCCCAATTTTATACGGAGGAGCCAATCTCGACTTGGTAATGTATTAGAAATACAAATGTGCACTTTTGCAGTACCGTATTAAAAGTGTTTTATTTCCTCTTTCAAGGCCAGTTAGGAACAGATATAAACAAGCTTTTATAGTGATTAAACAATGATTGGCTTATGACGTCTTGTGTATGAAGTTCTAATTCCTGCAATTTTCTAACTTTAATTGGAATGAAACACTTTAAGATTGTAATATAAAATATTTGATTATGTCTAGTAAAAATAAATGACAATATATGTTTAATATTAATTTCACTTTCTTTTCCTGTAAATTAACTCTGAAAATGATATGAGTATTACACATTCTGAGAATTGGAAGCGCATACTGCAGACTTTGCAAGACTAACCCTGCTACATATCTGTCATTAACTGGCCTCTGCAGGAAAGATTAGACAACATACTGCAAAAATGCTAGTTTTACTAAACAAATATAAAATTACAGTGTCAACCCTTGTCTACCCAACTAAGAAGTATAATTTGGCCACTAAAAAAACAATAATAGCAAAGTGTTAATCTATTCTGACAGCTTTCATACTTAGGATGCATGTTAATTTACTGCAACACTATACAATGAGCCTTTAAATTGGGGCAAAATAATTATGAAAGTATATTGCATTTTTTTACCTCACGTAATATAGATTTTATTACAAGCTCAACATTTTTGCAGTCCCTTTAAACTCTGTCTTGTTAGGGGATTTTGAGAAATGGTGTAGCGAAACACTATCTTAGATCACAAAACACAGGAGAACAATCTATTTATGCTCGTATATGCCAAAATCTTTTATGTAGGTGGTTTTGTTTCATAGTATAAGCTATCCATTTTCTCTGTGACAGTATGATGAATGACTTATTTTATCTAGTGAATAATGTTCAAGCACAGGATGTTAGTAGAATCTGTTATGAAACAAAATGTTTAACACAAATAATTGCTTGACTCTCTTGTAAAACAAATAAATATATAACATTTCTTGTACAAAATGACTGAGCAACAATCTCACCTCTTTCCCTAAAGCTTTTAGAGACACAAACATTATTACTATAGCTTTTCATGGAACTTAAATTAAAATTGAAACTTTAAATTACATTCAGAAAGGGGTAGATTTATAGAAACTCATCTCCCAAAACCTGAAAGGAGCAGAGTTTACTGAATTCTCTAAGAAAAGGATTTCATGGAAGCATTTTAGAGAAGCCCACAATAATCATAATAAAACAGGCGTCACATATTTTATGATTCAAAGGGTTAATGAAGATATAAGCGGAGGAAGCTATAGTTGCTATATCAAGTAGCACACGACCCAACTATCCATCCTACATTGATGGTCATGGTCAGGAGATCTGGCCAACTTCTCTTACACAGACTCTCCATGTACCAGTTTTAGGGACTGCCAGAACCAGGCCCTTAAGACTACTGTTTAGCTGCAGTTCTGCCAGAGGCCACATCCCTCTCAACGAGGCCTAGCACACAAAATGGCAGTTACACACAGCCAACAAGTCAATTAAACTCCCACATTCCGGAGAGGTATGAAGAAGGAAAATTAATATATCAATTAAAAACATTAACACCAAAAAGGTTTAAAGCCGAAATGAATGATTTAGTTTAGTGATTTAGAATGAAATGTTTGTATATATGAATTGCCAAATTAAAAGGGCCATAATAGTCTAATAATTACATGCTCTAATTCATTAGAACATGTCATTTTAAGACTATTGACCATGTACTACTGGGGTTACAAACCCTGCACTACAAAAGGGTTACACACAGTATTAGTACCATTTGGGATTAGCAGTGCTCTGCTCTAGCAGGTACCGAGAGGTACTTCTACTGTGTGTTTAACCACTTGATGGGACTTAAACACACAGTAATGCTGGGTTTATAGTCTTAAAATTACATGCACTAACAAAGTAGAGCTGTCCCTCAACTATAACTTATTTTATAATTATATTTTTCAAAATACAAATAAAACAATCAGCAACAAGAGTGGCCAATTATGTTTAATATACAGTCAGTACAGGCCTTTACATTTTAATTAATTAAAGGGACACTGTACACTAGATTTTTCTTTGCATAAATGTTTTCTAGATGATAAATTTGTATAGCCCATCGGGAAGTGTTTCTGTAACAATGTATAGTTTTGTTTATTTTGTAATAACATTGTGCTGATTTTCACACGCCTAACCAAGCCCCTAGAGTCCTGCTGCTCTTGTTTGTGTTATCTGTCTTTTCACATGCAGGCAAGGGGGGAGTGTCTGCGCTTCCTGATTTCCCAGCCCCTTTCTCTGGGCGTACCAGCCTAACCTTATCAACAGCACTAAACTTGGAGCTTCTAAGTAGACATGTGCGTTTTGTTTTGGCCGAATTTAGTTTTCGGCTGAATTTTGGCTGATTCAGAGATTCGAATGCACCCAAATTTCCGAATCGGCAAATCGCGAAAATTTTTGAAAATGAATAAATCAGTTTCCAAATTTTCGGATCCATTACTCATATTCAGAATTTTTTCATTGTTCTATCTAAACTGCAGGTCCCTGACACTAACTAAACCTATTCACCCCTAAACTGCCATTCCAAAACTTCCCAGACACAAACTAAACCTGTTAACCTAAACCACCGTTCCCAAACATCGCAGACACAAACTAAACCTATTAACCCCTAAACCGCAGTTCCCCAACACTAACTAAAATACTAAATAAAGCTATTAACCCCTATATCACCGTTCCCCGACATCGCTGACACTAACTAAACTTATTAACCCCTAAACCACAGTTCCCAAAAATCGCCAACACTAACTAAACCTATTAACCCCTAAACCGCAGTTCCGGGACATCGCCGACACTAACTTAAACACTAAATAAACCTATTAACCCCTAAACCGCAGTTCCCAAAATTCAGAGACACAAACTAAACCTATTTACCCCTAAACCGCAGTTCCCAAACATTGCCGACACTAAACCTATTAACTCCTAAACCGCCATACACCCACATCGCCAACACTAACTATTAACCCCTAAAACATCGGGTCACACATCGCAACAACCTAAATTAAACTATATTACCCCTAAACCTAACACCCCCTAACTTTAACATAATTAAAATAGACCTAAATTAAAGTTACAATTATTAACTAACTACCTATTTAAAAATAAATACAAACTTACACTAATAAAACCCAACATTAATAAAAATAAAAAAAACTATCATTACTAAAAAATTTAAACTACAATTACAAAAAATAAAAAAACTACCATTACAAAAAAATATCCAAAATAATAAAAATTATTACTATTCTAATACCCCGTTAAAAAAAAAACACCCCAAAATAAAAAATCCCTAATCTATAATAAACTACCAATAGACCTTAAAAGGGCATTTTGTAGGGCATTGCCCTAAAGTTAACAGCTCTTTTGCAAAAAATAAAAACAAACACCCCCTAACATAAACCTCCACCCCCACAAACCCACAAAATTAAAAAAACTAACTAAAAAAAACCTTATCTACCCATTGCCCTGAAAAGGACATTTGTATGGGCATTGCCCTTAGAAGGGCATTCAGCTCTTTTACTGTCCTTAAAAGGGCATTCAACTCTTTTTCGGCCCATTAAAAGCCATAATCTTAAAAAAAAAAAACTAACACTAACCCCAAAATCGATACAGTTGCTGAAGTCCGGCGAAAGATCTTCATCCCAGCGGCGAAGCATCTTCATCCAGGCGGCTCCATCTTCATCCATCGCAGGACCGGCAACTTCTTCATCCCTGTGGAGGCGGAGCAGTCGATGCGCAGAGACAGAGGTCCATCGGTCCAACCGCAGCTCTCATTAGTATTAGCTGATTCTAGGCATGAAAGCTGCTTAAATCCTATTGGTTGTTCAAATTAGCCTCAGTGTGCGGCGGACAATTGCATGAAGGGGACCTCAATGTCGGACCGATGGACCTCTGCCTGGACTTCCGCCTCCGCGCATCAACCGCTCCGCCTTCCGCGGGGGATGAAGAAGATGCCAGTCCCACTATGAATAAAGATGGAGCCGCCTGGATGAAGATGCTTCGCCACTGGGATGATGATCTTTCGCCAGACTTCAGCAACTGTGAGTACCGATTTTGGGGTTAGTGTTAGGTTTTTGTTTGGGGTGGGTTTTTTTTTTTTTAGATAAGGGCTTTAAATAGGCCAGAAAAAGAGCTGTAAGCCCTTTTAAGGGCAGTCAAAGAGCTAAATGTCCTTTTAAGGGCAATGCCCATACAAATGTCCTTTTCAGGACAATTGGTAGATTAGTTTTTTTTATTTTGTGGGTTTAGGGGGGTGGGGGTTTGTAATGTTATGGGGTGTTTGTTATAATTTTTTAGCAAAAGAGCTGTTTAACTTTAGGGCAATGTCCTACAAAAGGCCCTTTTAAGGACTATTGGTAATTTATTATAGATTAGGGTTTTTTATTTTGGGGTGGTTTTTTTTTTTTTTAGATTAGACATTTTTTATTTTTAACGAGCCGAAAAAGAGCTGAATGCCTATACAAATGCCTTTTTCGGGGCAATGGGTAGATTATGTTTATTTTTATTTTGTGGGTTTGGGGGGTGGGGGTTTGTAGTGTTAGGGGGTGTTTGTTTTATATTTTTTCAAAAGAGCTGTTAACTTTAGGGCAATGCCCTACAAAAGGCCATTTTAAAGGCCCTTGGTAGTTTATTATAGATATGGGCTTTTTATTTTGGGGTGGTTTTTTTTTATGGGGTATTAGAATAGGAATAATTTTTATTATTTTGGATAATTTTGATTGTTATTTTTTGTAATGGTAGTTTTTTAATTTTTGCAATTGTAGAGTTTCTTATTTTTTGCAATTGTAGTTTTTATTTTTTTGTAATGTTAGGTTTTTTATTTTGAGTAATGTTAGGTTTTATTAGTGTAAGCTTAGGTTTTATTTTTATTTCACAGGTAAATTTGTATTTATTTTAACTAGGTAGTTAGTAAATAGTTATATTGTAGCTAGCTTAGGTTTTATTTTTAGTTCACAGGTAAGTTTGTATTTAATTTTAAATAGGTAGTTAATAATTGTAACTTTAATTTAGGTTTATTTTAATTATGTTAAAGTTAGGGGGTAATATAGTTAAATTTAGGTTGTTGCGATGTGGGGGCGGCGGTTTAGGGGTTAATAGGTTTAGTTAGTGTCAGGGAACTGTGGTTTATGGGTTAATAGGTTTAGTTAGTGTTGTGGAACTGCGGTTTAGGGGTTAATAGGTTTAGTGTTGGCGATGTTTGGGAACAGTGGTTTAGGGGTTAATCAGTTTAGTTAGTTTCGGCAATGTTTGGGAACAGCGGTTTAGGGGTTAAAAAGGTTTATTTAGTTTAGGCGATGTCGGGAAACTGCAGTTTATTGGTTATTAGGTTTGGGAACGGCGGTTTAGAGGTTAATAGATTTATTTAGTGTCGATAATGTCGGGGAATGGCAGTTTAGGGGTTAATAGCTTTATTTAGTGTCAGCAATGGGGGGGGTGCGGTTTAGGGGTTAATAGGTTTAGGTAGTGTTGGCAATGTGGGGGGACGGCGGTTTAGGGGTTAATAGCTCTATTTAGTGTCGGCGGTGGTTTTAGATAATTTTGTTTCGGCAATCACCGGCAAATTAGTTATGTTAAATTAAATCATTTTTTCAGATCCATTCTTTATTCATATGCATTATTCTATTCTAAACGTCAGAATAGAATAATGCATATGAATAAAGAATGGATCCAAAAAAAAAGAGAACGGATCCAAATAAACGATTTAACTTAACATAACTAATTTGGCGAAAATTTTTTTTTAAAAAAAACTTAACTAATTTGCCGAAACAAAATTATTTATTTAACTAATGAAAATGTATTTGTAAGTATTTGGGGCATACAAAACGAAAAGTGAAAAGAGAAAAGAAAATATTATAAAGGGTTCTATGAAACATGGGTTATCTCGACACTATGTTTCTCACCACAAGGGGGAGAAATGTAAAGTCAAAATTACACCTTTTGAACAGATACCCCCTGGCTTAGAAAGATTCAAAAGATTAAGGCAGATGGAAACATACTGGATTTATAAATTCCAGTCACTTTTTCCTTCAGGCTTGAATGAAGAAATTGACTGTGCTGCCTTCTAAGTAACTATTATAATATTTACACTTTTAGGGGGTTCCAGTCATTATCATTATTATTACTATCAGCATCATTGTTAATATAATCCATCACCATTAACCTATATTTCCCATGCACTAGTATTATATTTTATTTTCTCTTCCACATAATATAGTAATCGGTATAGTTTTCTAATTCTTGCATTTTTCACTTAAGGATTAAGTCACAAGATTAAGGCACAAGACTTTTATACTCATTTTGTTTAATATAGTCATACAATACACCATCCTTCTCCCTTGTATACATCACCCAAGCACATATTCTTATTATTCTTATTTCACATGACATTCAATTCAATATAATTTAATTAAGTTCAATGTAGCCTATTAGCACGCAAATACAAATGGAATTCACACTATAAAGGCTATTTAGTCTATATTATTTATTTTATATTTAATTTCACTATACAGGGAGTGCAGAATTATTAGGCAAGTTGTATTTTTGAGGATTAATTTTATTATTGAACAACAACCATGTTCTCAATGAACCCAAAAAACTCATTAATATCAAAGTTGAATAGTTTTGGAAGTAGTTTTTAGTTTGTTTTTAGTTATAGCTATTTTAGGGGGATATCTGTGTGTGCAGGTGACTATTACTGTGCATAATTATTAGGCAACTTAACAAAAAACAAATATATACCCATTTCAATTATTTCTTTTTACCAGTGAAACCAATATAACATCTCAACATTCACAAATATACATTTCTGACATTCAAAAACAAAACAAAAACAAATCAGTGACCAATATAGCCACCTTTCTTTGCAAGGACACTCAAAAGCCTGCCATCCATGGATTCTGTCAGTGTTTTGATCTGTTCACCATCAACATTGCGTGCATTAGCAACCACAGCCTCCCAGACACTGTTCAGAGAGGTGTACTGTTTCCCTCCTTGTAAATCTCACATTTGATGATGGACCACAGGTTCTCAATGGGGTTCAGATCAGGTGAACAAGGAGGCCATGTCATTAGATTTTCTTCTTTTATACCCTTTCTTGCCAGCCACGCTGTGGAGAACTTGGACGCGTGTGATGGAGCATTGTCCTGCATGAAAATCATGTTTTTCTTGAAGGATGCAGACTTCTTCCAGTACCACTGCTTGAAGAAGGTGTCTTCCAGAAACTGGCAGTAGGACTGGGAGTTGAGCTTGACTCCATCCTCAACCCGAAAAGGCCCCACAAGCTCATCTTTGATGATACCAGCCCAAACTAGTACTCCACCTCCACCTTGCTGGCGTCTGAGTCACACTGGAGCTCTCTGCCCTTTACCAATCCAGCCACGGGCCCATCCATCTGGCCCATCAAGACTCATTCTCATTTCATCAGTCCATAAAACCTTAGAAAAATCAGTCTCGAGATATTTCTTGGCCCAGTCTTGACGTTTCAGCTTGTGTGTCTTGTTCAGTGGTGGTCGTCTTTCAGCCTTTCTTACCTTGGCCATGTCTCTGAGTATTGCACACCTTGTGCTTTTGGGCACTCCAGTGATGTTGCAGCTCTGAAATATGGCCAAACTGGTGGCAAGTGGCATCTTGGCAGCTGCACGCTTGACTTTTCTCAGTTCATGGGCAGTTATTTTGCGCCTTGGTTTTTCCACACGCTTCTTGCGACCCTGTTGACTATTTTGAATGAAACGCTTGATTGTTCGATGATCACGCTTCAGAAGCTTTGCAATTTTAAGCGTGCTGCATCCCTCTGCAAGATATCTCACTATTTTTGACTTTTCTGAGCCTGTCAAGTCCTTCTTTTGACCCATTTTGCCAAAGGAAAGGAAGTTGCCTAATAATTATGCACACCCATATAGGGTGTTGATGTCATTAGACCACACCCCTTCTCATTACAGAGATGCACATCACCTAATATGCTTAATTGGTAGTAGGCTTTCGAGCCTATACAGCTTGGAGTAAGACAACATGCATAAAGAGGATGTTGTGGTCAAAATACTCATTTGCCTAATAATTCTGCACTCCCTGTATATACTGTATATACCCTCTATAGTATATTAATATATACTATATCATTAACTCACACATATCAGATATATACGATAGATGATTATTCCCCCTTAGATCACACTCTATATATATCCATACACGCTATTTTCATATTCGCTATTAGATAGCGACCCCTAATTATTAGTGCCACATGAATAAATAAACTGACACTTTAACCATTTAGTTTGAATCACTTTATTGGCACTTGGAATAAGAATAAAAACACTAGTTTTATATTGTTCAGATATGTTTTAGTTCAAATATCAACACTATCTCAAAGGGTAGCACACTCGTTTGCACATTGAGGCAATATAGTCATAGCATTCTACATAGAGGCACATATCATACAAGCTTACTTTGCGTATGGCTGTCATTTATTCATTATTGTTTAGAATTACTCCGATCGGACGAGTCACATGATATTTTTTTAGTCCAATGCCAGATGCAGCGTGACGATTTCAGTCAAATGCCAGCCATCGACCTATTACATGAAACATGTTGCATTTTATAGGGGCTCTGAATGAATGTTTAAACCCCTTTGTTTTAATCATTTTATGGTTTTATATTAAACAATTGATTTTCATACATATGTATCGGATTTGTATGAATCAAATTCCACCTGCTTGATCCTTTGGAGAAAGCTTTCTAACCTTTGCTCAGTGAGCTGGAGCACTGTGAGTCTCCAGAACGCCTCTACCAGCACAACAGAGTGCTGCAACATAGTGTGAGTACCTTGCACTACTATTATTTACACTGGTTGTTTAACTACTTATATGCACATGAAGCACCCTCTGATTTATTCATCCAGGATCTATATTACAAAGTGGTTTTATTGTGCATAACTAAACAAGTAAATAACTAAACACATAATCTCATGGTGATTACTATCCCTTTAATAGCAATGTACCTCTTCATTTACAAACTAGTCTGGCTATTTTTATTTAAATCTTATTTTATGAGTCTCCTTTTGTGTTGCAGAGAAACTGGCATATTCAAGATTTGGTAGTGCTACAAAAATGCAGAGCCACCCTAATACTTCTACCGAATATAACCCTCACAGCACCAGATGATCATTAAAGGGATACTAAACCCATATTTTTTTCTTTCATGATTCAGATAGAGCATGCAATTTTTTTTCTTCTTCAATTTTAATTTTTATTGGTATTCCAATTCAGGGTACAGAAAAAAGAAGGGAAAAAAAAAAAGAAAAAAATAAGAGCATTTTCTTATGTTTACATATTTGGGGGTTATTTACATGTTCATTTTTGTCCATCATGACTCACTTCCCCAATAATAAAAAAAGATAAGAAGAAGAAAAAAAAAAACAAGAAAAAAAAAAACCTGTCAACTTAACATTTTGCTCCATCACGCCTTTCTATTGATTACTCTAATAGCTCCCTTATCCTAAGTAGCCGTCATCTTTATAACATCCGATTAAGAGAAATCAACATCCCGTCCAGGGCTAGACAGCCCATTCTGAGCAAGACAAAAAAAGAAAAAGAAGAAAAAAGAAAAGAAAAAGAAGAAGAGAAGAAAAAAATAAAAATAAATAAATTTTAGAATCAATCACCATATCCCTAATAAAATTAATTCCGAATTTCTGAATGGATATATTAAGTATTCGATCTCCCTAACAGGGAGAGTTTTTATAAATATAGACCACTTTGAGAAAAACCTCTTCACATCCTCATCATTTTGCAGATCAGTATCTATCTGTTCAACAATGCATTGTTTCATTAAACAATTTTTTACTTCTTTTCTTTTATACTCGGAATTGCTTTGGTTTTCCACTTCTTTAAGATTAAATATCTGCCAGCTAAAATGATCAGATTAACAATTTTAGCGTTATTAGGGGATAGACCCTGATCATGAGCAAATAAAACTACCTTCAGTGGTGAAAAAGACAGGGAGGGAACACCCAGCATATTAACTAGCCAATGTTGTATCTTCAACCAAAAATTTCTTATTTTTGGGCACTCCCAAAGCAAATGTAACAAATTAGCCGAAGGCAAAGAGCATTTTGGACACTTATTAAATCTAGCATTCTGACACTGACCCTTTTCTCGGTGTAAAATAAGACATGTGCAGAAGCTTGACATGCGCCTCCCTCCAAGATGCAGAGAGAGTTACCAGAGAGACCAGTTGTACTGAGAAATTGAGTGAAGTGAGGTCTAAAGATTCATATCTTAACATTTTGGCCCATTTATCTCAAATTTTTCCCATTGTCTCTGGGCCTTTAATTGTGGCCAGATTTTGATAAATATAGGAGATTGATGTAAAACCATTTTTAACTAATAAGAGCCAATTCTCAATATTCCCCAAGGACCAGTCCCACCCGTAGTCCGTTATCAACCTAGTAGCATAGTGTCTTGCTTGTAGGTAAGCAAATAATTTTTTATTAGGGATATGAAATTCTTCCTTTAGAAAGTCAAATGTTCTGATGCATTTGCTTTCAAAATCTATTAGTTGATGAACCTGACCAAGCCCTTGAATCTCCCATTGCGCAAAAAGAGCCGATTGCATCCCAGCTTGGAACTGAGGATTATTTAATAATGGATTATATCTTGTTGTCCTAGATTCTATAGATAATGAGTTACATACCCTCTTCCACATTTGAATTGGGTTATAAATTGATCTTATTTTTTTTTAAACTCAGGAGGGTACACATAATTATTACAATGTATTAATGCCCTTAGGTCAATTGGATATGTAATATTAGTGTCCAATTCAAGATTCGTAACATACTATTAGTTAACCAGTCAGTTATAATGCAAGCTAGAAATACTTGGTTATATATAAGTAAATCAGGAAGAGATAGTCCTCCAAATTTCACAGGTAGGGCTAGTTTAGCTAATGAAATTCTAGGTTTTTTATTCTGCCACATGAATAGACGTAAGGCTAGATTAAATGAAAGAATGTCCTTTGTTTTAAGGATCAAAGGGGTATTCTGGAGGACATATAGGGCGCGATCCGATATAGATCGTAGTTTGCGGCGCAAGCGAGGGAACCCGCGTCGCCCGCAGTTTCAGCTCACAACTCGAGCTATCCCATATACTGCGCCGTCAGATGCTAAAGTGCCTTAAGTCTGATAAACCAGCGATGTCCAGAAATCTGCGCAAGTACAAATTTAAGTGACTTATGGCACGTTAGAAACTGCTGGCGCCTACAAAACCTGACTAAAGTCTAAATCACCTGCACTGTCTAACATGCCTCCCTAACATAGCCCAACACGTCTAACCGTCTATCCACTATCCCCCCTCACTATCCTAACAATAAAATATGTATTAACCCCTAAACCGCCGCTCCTGGAGCCCGCCGCAACCTAATACAATTATTAACCCCTAAACCGCCGCCAGCTATATTAAATCTATAACCCCCCTAAAGTGAGCCCCTAACACCGCCGCCATCTACCTTACCTACCCCCTAAAGTGAGCCCCTACCCCGCCGCTATCTATTGTAAAATTATTAACCCCTAATCTAATCCCCCTATACCGCTGCCAGCTATATTAAATTATTTAACCCCTGAAATACTAAACTATCCCTACCACTAAACCTAAGTCTAACCCTACAAATAGCCCTGAAAAGGGCTTTTTGCGTGGCATTGCCCCAAAGTAACAGCTTTTTTGCCAGCCCTTAAAAGGGCTTTTTGCGGGGCATGCCCCAAAGAATTCAGCTCTTTTGCCAGCCCTTAAAAGGGCTTTTTGCGGGGCTTTGTCACAAAGTAAACTGCTCTTTTGCCTACAATCTACATCCCTCTACACCGCGGCAACCTATAATAAATGTATTAACCCCTAATCTAATCCCCCTACACCGCCGCCAGCTATATTAACCCTAATTATATTAGGGTTAATATAGTTAATATAGTTATTATATTATATATATTAACTATATTAACCCTAATTATATTAGGGTTAATATAGTTAATATCGTTATTATATTATATATATATATATATATAAAGTATAATAACCCTATCTAACTCTAACATCCCTAACTAAACTCTTATTAAAATAAATCTAATATTAATATTATTAATTAAAATATTCCTATTTAAATCAAAATACTTACCTATAAAATAAATCCTAAAATAGCTACAATATAATTAATAATTACATTATAGCTATGTTAGGGTTTATATTTATTTTACAGGTAAATTGTTAATTATTTTAACTAGGTATAATAGCTATTAAATAGTTATGAACTATTTAATAGCTACCTAGTTAAAATAATTACCCAATTACCTGTAAAATAAATCCTAACCTAAGTTACAAATACACCTACACTATCAATAAATTAAATAAACTACAAATATCTATCTAAAAATATAATTAAATAAACTAAACTAAATTACAAAAAATAAAAAAAAGATTACAAGATTTTTAAGCTAATTACACCTATTCTAAGCCCCCTAATAAAATAATAAAGCCCCCCAAAATAAAAAATTCCCTACCCTATTCTAAATTAAAAAAAGTTCAAAGCTCTTTTACCTTACCAGCCCTTAAAAGGGCCTTTTGTGGGGGCATGCCCCAAAGAAAACTGCTCTTTTGCCTGCAAAAAAAAACACAATACCACCCCCCCACATTACAACCCACCACCCACATACCCCCTAATCTAACCCAAACCCCCCTTAAATAAACCTAACACTACCCTCCTGAAGATCTCCCTACCTTGTATTCACCCAGCCGGGCCGAACTCCTCATCCGATCCGGGCGATGTCTTCCAGCAAGCGGCAGTGAAGTCTTCTTCCATCCGGGCGATGTCTTGAAGCAAGCAGCAGAGAGTCTTCTTCCATCGGCGATGTCTTCAGGCAAATCGGCATCTTCAATCTTCTTTCTTCGCGCCTCCGCCGCGGAGCATCCATCCGGCACGACGACTTCCCGACGAATGAGGTTCCTTTAAATGACGTCATCCAAGATGGCGTCCGTCGAATTCCGATTGGCTGATAGGATTCCAATCAGCCAATCGGATTTGAACTTGAATCTGATTGGCTGATTCAATCAGCCAATCAGATTTTTCTACCTTAATTTCGATTGGCTGATAGAATCCTATCAGCCAATCAGAATTCGACGGACGCCATCTTGGATGACGTCATTTAAAGGAACCTCATTCGTCGGGAAGTCGTCGTGCCGGATGGATGCTTCGCGGCGGAGGAGCGAAGAAAGAAGATTGAAGATGCCGATTGCTTGAAGACATCGCCGATGGAAGAAGACTTCACTGCCGCTTGCTGGAAGACATCGCCCGGATCGGATGAGGAGTTCGGCCCGGCTGGGTGAATACAAGGTAGGGAGATCTTCAGGGGGGTAGTGTTAGGTTTATTTAAGGGGGGTTTGGGTTAGATTAGGGGTATGTGGGTGGTGGGTTGTAATGTTGGGGGGTGGTATTGTTTGTTTTTTTTTGCAGGCAAAAGAGCAGTTTTCTTTGGGGCATGCCCCCACAAAAGGCCCTTTTAAGGGCTGGTAAGGTAAAAGAGCTTTGAACTTTTTTTAATTTAGAATAGGGTATGGAATTTTTTATTTTGGGGGGCTTTATTATTTTATTAGGGGGCTTAGAATAGGTGTAATTAGCTTAAAAATCTTGTTATCTTTTTTTTATTTTTTGTAATTTAGTGTTTGTTTAGTTTATTTAATTGTATTTTTAGATAGATATTTGTAGTTTATTTAATTTATTGATAGTGTAAGTGTATTTGTAACTTAGGTTAGGATTTATTTTACAGGTAATTGGGTAATTATTTTAACTAGGTAGCTATTAAATAGTTCATAACTATTTAATAGCTATTATACCTAGTTAAAACAATTAACAATTTACCTGTAAAATAAATATAAACCCTAACATAGCTATAATGTAATTATTAATTATATTGTAGCTATCTTAGGGTTTATTTTATAGATAAGTATTTAGATTTAAATAGGAATATTTTAGTTTATAATATGAATTAGATTTATTTAATAAGAATTTAGTTAGGGGTGTTAGGGTTAGATAGAGTTAATATAGTTTATATAAATACTATAGTAACTATATTAACTATATTAACCCTAATATAATTAGGGTTAATATAGTTAATATATATAATGTAATAACTATAATAACTATAATATACTTAGGGTTAATATAGATAATATAGCTGGCGGCGGGGTAGGTAGATTAAATTAGGGGTTAATAATTTTAATATAGATGGCGGCGGTGTAAGGGGTTCACATTAGGGGATAGATCAGTTAGATGGTGGCGGTTTTAGGGGCTCACAGTAGGGGGTTAGTTTATGTAGATGGCGGCGGTTTAGGGGTTAAATACTTTATTAGGGATTGCGGCGGGGGATCGCGGTTGACAGGGAGATAGACATTGCGCATGTGTTAGGTTTTATTTAGCAGATCGCGGTTGACAGGGAGATAGACATTGCGCATGCGTTAGGTGTTAGGTTTATTTTAGCAGCCAGTTTAGGGAGTTACGGGGCTCCAATAGTCAGCGTAAGGCTTCTTATGGCTGCTTTTTGTGGCGAGGTGAAAATGGAGTAAGATTTCTCCATTTTCGCCACGTAAGTCCTTACGCTGTTTATTGGATACCAAACTGCGCGGGTTTGGTATACCTGCCTGTGGCCCAAAAAACTACGGGCGACGGCAGAAATATACGCGTGTAACTTCTAGGTTACGCCGTATATAGGATACCAAACCCGCGCAAATATTGTCATCGCCAGCTTTTGCGGGCGACGATTTTTATCGGATCGACCCCATAATATTTTCGGGAGAAGGGTTATCTTATATAAAGCAATGCGCCCTGATAAAAATAGAGGGAGCTTCTGCCAATTTTTAAAAGCTTCTTTTACACTCTTAAGCACTGGGAGTATATTCAAAGTGTACCAGTTGTCGGGATTATCAGATATCCATATACCTAAGTATTTAACTGAGAGTCTTGCACTACGCTAAAAGGGCTACCTGTGAATGAGTCCTTCGTCTGTTTGATCCAGAGTAACTCTGATTTTGCTGTGTTAACCTTATACCCTGAGAAAGTTCAAAATTGGTCTATTATTGTGAGCAGCTTGGGGATATTTCTATTAGTGTTTGATATATAAATTAACACATCATCCGCATAAAGTGGAGTTCGCTGCTCCTTCTTCTTAATCCTAATTCCTTCTACTTGTTGCCGAATTTGGGTAGAGCATGCAATTTTAAGCAACTTTCTAATTTACTCCTTTTATCAATTTTTATTTGTACTCTTGCTATCTTTATTTAAAAAGCAGGTAAGTAAACCTAAGGAGCAGGCCCATTTTTGGCTCAGAAGCTGGGTTATGCTTGCTTATTGGTTTGCTAAATGTAGCCGCTATCCAGGGTTCTGAACCTAAAATGGGCTGGCTCCAGAGCTTTACATTCCATTAATTTCATTAGCTGTTAAAATATTGACAAAATAAGTGGAAAGTTTTAGTGTCTATTAAACAATGGGAGCTTCCATGTTGTAACTTAGGTTACCTTCTTTGCTGTGGCCAATTAGAGATAGTTGTAAAAAGGTCACTAGAGTGTGCCGCCAATGGCTGTGTGGAATAACATAATTTATGTAAGAACTTACCTGATAAATTCATTTCTTTCGTATTGGCAAAAGTCAATGAGCTAGTGACGTATGGTATATACATTCCTACCAGGAGGGGCAAAGATTCCCAAACCTCAAAATGCCTATAAATACACCCCTCACCACACCCACAATTCAGTTTTAACAAATAGCGAAGTAGTGGGGTGAAAAAATAAGGAGTAAAAAAGCATACAAAAAGAGCAACTGGAAAAATAATTTATACAAAAATCATAACCACCATAAAAAGGGTGGGCCTCATGGACTCTTGCCAATATGAAAGAAATTAATTTATCAGGTAAGTTCTTACATAAATTATGTTTTCTTTCATGTAATTGGCATGAGTCCATGAGCTAGTGACGTATGGGATAGAAATACCAAAGATGTGGGAGACCACAGAAGAGTCCCTAGAAATGGAGGGATAAAATAAAAACAGCTATTTCCGCTGAAAAAATTAAATCCACAAAAAAAGTGTTTTTTATAAATTGCAAGAAAAAACTTAAATCATAAGCAGAAGAATCAAACTGAGACAGCTGCCTGAAGAATTTTTCTACCAAAGACTGCTGCTGCAGAGGCAAATACATCAAAATGGTAGAATTTAGTAAATGTATGCAAAGAAGACCAAGTTGCTGCTTTGCATATCTGATCAACTGAAGCTTCATTCTTAAAAGCCCAAGAAGTGGCGACTGATCTTGTAGAATGAGCTGTAATTCTCTGAGGCAGAGACTATCCCGCCTCCAAATAAGCCTTGTGAATGAAAAGCTTTAACCATGATGCCAAGAAATAGCAGAAGCTTTCTGGCCTTTCCTCGAACCAGAAAAAACAACAAATAGATTGAAAGTCTTTCTAAAATCCTTAGCAGCTTCGATATAGTATTTCAAAGCTCTTACAACATCCAAAGTATGTAAAGATATTTCAAGAGCATTCTTTGGATTAGGACACAAAGAAGGAACAACAATTTCCCTACTAATGTTGTTAGAATTCACACCCTTAGGAAGAAATGTAAACGAAATCCGCAAAACAGCTTTATCCTGATGAAAAATCAGAAAAGGAGACTCACAAGAGAGAGCAGACAATTCAGAAACTCTTCTACCAAAAGAGATAGCCAAAAGGAACAATACTTTCCAAGAAAGTAGTTTAATATACAGAGAATGCATAGGCTCAAACGGAGGAGCCTGCAAAGCTTTTAAAACCAAATTAAGACTAACAGGCTTGATGCGAACCAAAGCCTGAACAAAACAGTGCATATCAAGAAGCTTAGCAATCTTTCTATGAAATAAAACAGAAAGAGCAGAGATTTGTCCCTTCAAAGTACTTGAAGACAAACCTTTATCCAAACCATCCTGAAGAAACTGTAAAATTCTAGGAATTATAAAAGAATGCCAAGAGAATGTATGAGAAGGACACCATGAAATATAGGTTTTCCAAACCCGATAATAAATCTTCCTTGAAACAGACTTATGAGCCTGAAGCATAGTATTAATCACTGAGTCAGAGAAACCTCTATGACTAAGCACTAAGCGTTCAATTTCCATACCTTCAAATTTAGTGATTTGAGATCCTGTTGAAAAAACGGCCCTTGAGACAGAAGGTCTGGCCTTAACGGAAGTGGACAAGGTTGGCAACTGGACATCCGGACAAGATCTGCATACCAAAACCTGTGAGGCCATGCTGGTGCTATCAGAAACACATGCGATTGTTCCATTATGATCTTGGAGATCACCCTTGGAAGGAGAACTAGAGGTGGAAACATATAAGCAGGTTGGTAAAACCAAGGAACTGCTAACACATCCACCATCTCGGCCTGAGGATCCCTGGACCTGGAAAGGTACCTGAGAAGCTTCTTGTTTAGATGGGATGCCATCAGATCTATTTCGGTAAGACCCCACATCTGTACAATTGTCAACACCTGGAATATGTATCGCAGAAATTAGACAGGAATTGGATTCTGCCCAAAACAGTATCCAAGACACTTCTTTCATCGCTAAAGGACTGTGAGTCTCCCCTTGATGATTGACATATGCCACAGTTGTGATATTGTCTGTCTGAAAACAAATTAATAATTCTCTCATTAATAGCGGCCAAGCCTAAAGAGCACTGAAAATAGCACAGACTTCTAAAATATTGATTGGACACCTCGCCTCTTGAGGATTCCAAACTCCTTGTGCTGTCAGAGACCCCCAGACAGCTCCCCCAACCTGCGAGACTTGCATCTGTTGAAATCACAGTCCAGGCAGGACGAACAAAAGAGGCCCCTTGAATAATCCGATGATGGACTAACCACCAGGACAGAGAGAGTTGAATGTTGGGATTTAAGTATATCAACTGTGATATCCGAGTATAATCTCTGCACCATTGATTCAGCATGCAAAGCTGCAGAGGTCTCATATGAAAACGAGCAAAGGGGATTGCGTCAGATGCTGCAGTCATGAGACCTAAAATTTCCATGCACATAGCCACTGAAGGGAATTATCAAGTCATGGACACTGAATCTATCTGGAAAAAGATACCACAATACCCTGCTCTCTGATTACAGATAGAAGAACACTGATAACCTTCGAAAAGATTCTTGGAGCTGTTGCTAGGCCAAATAGAAGAACAACAAACTGGTAATGCTTGTCTAAAAAAGAGAATATCAGAAACCGATAATGGTCTGGATGAATCTGAATGTGAAGATATGCATCCTGTAAGTCTATGACCTTGCTGAACAAAAGGCAGAATAGTCCTTATAGTCACCATCTTGAAAGTTGGGACTCTTATAAAATGATTTAAAAACTTTAGATCCAGAACTGGTCCGAAAGAATTTTCCTTCTTCGGGACAATGAATAGATTTTAATAAAAACCCACACCCTATTCCAGAAATGGAACTGGTACAATCACTCCTGAAAGCTCTAGATCCAAAACACACTTCAGAAAAGCCTGAGCTTTCACAGGATTTGTTGGAACGTGAGAAAGAAAAAATCTTCTCACAGGAGGTCTAGAAGGTCTTATTCTGAAACCTATTCGATACCCCTGGGAGACAATATTCTGAATCAAATGATTCCGAATGGAACCTGCCCTAATGTCTTGAAATAATTTCAATTTGCCCCCAACCAGCAGAACTGGATCGAGGGCTGCACCTTCATGCAGACTTGGGGGCTGGCTTTGGTTTCTTGTAAGTCTTGGATTTTTTTCCAACTCTAGGATGGCTTCCAATTGGAGTCAGAGTCTTTAGGTAAAGGAATGGTTTTCTGTTCTCTATTCTGACGAAAGGAAGGAAACCGATTAGAAGCTTTAGATTTGCCTTTAGACTTTTTATCTTTAGGGAAAATTATTCCCTTCCCCCCAGTAATAGTGGAAATAATTGAATCCAACTGGGAACCAAACAAATTATTACCCTGGAATGAAATAGATAGTAACCTAGACTTAGAAACCATGTCAGCATTCCATGATTTGAGCCATAAAGCTCTTCTAGCTAAAATAGCCAAAGACATAGATTTAATATTAATCTTGATGATATCAAAAATAGCATCACAGATAAAATGATTAGCATGTTGAAGCAAACAAACAATGCTATGCAAATTAGAGTCTTTTTCTTGTTGTGCTAAGCTATCCAACCAAAAAGTTGATGCAGCCACAACATCAGCATAGAAATGGCAGGTCTAAGCATATAGCCAGAATGCAAATAAGCTTTCCTAAGATAAGATTCAATCTTCCTATCTAAAGAATCCTTAAAAGAGGTACTATCTTCCATAGGAATAGTAGTGCGTTTAGCAAGAGTAGAAAAAGCCCCATCAACCTTAGGGACTTTATCCCAAAACTCTAAATTAACCACTGGCAAAGGATACAACTTTTTAAACCTTGAAGAAGAAACAAAAGAAGTACCAGGCTTAAACCATTCTTTAGCAATGACATCAGAAATAACATCAGGAAATGGAAAAACCTCAGGAGTAGTCACAGGAGGTTTATAAACAGAATTTAAACATTTACTGGATTTATTATCAAGAGGACCAGACTCCTCAATATCCAAAGTTATTAACACTTCTTTTAACAAAGAACAAATATACTCAATCTTAAAAAGATAAGATTATTTATCAGTGTCAATGACTGAAGTAGGATCTTCTGAATCAGAGAGATCCTCATCAGAAGAGGATATATCAGTATGTTGTCAGTCATTACAAATTTCATCAGTAATATGAGAAGTTTTAAAATACCTTTTACATTTATTTAAAGGTGGTATAGCAGCCATAGCATTCTGTATCACATCAGCAATATAATTTTTCATATCAACAGGGATATAATGTACTTTAGATGTTGAAGGAACAACAGACACTGTACTAGCACTTATAGAAACCTTTTCTGCATTCAAAAGCTTATCATGACAACTGTTACATACTAAAGTTGGAGATATAATCTCAACTAGCTTAGAACAGATACACTTAGCTTTGGTAGAACTGTGTTCAGGCAGCATGGTTCCTACAGCGACTTCTGAGACAGGATCAGATTGAGACATCTTGTAAAATGTGAAAAAAGAAAAATAACATTAAACAAAAATATCTTATTTCCACATATAGCAGTTTTAGGAATGGGATAAAATGCAAATGCTAAAATAGACAAAAAAGCAAATAGCATAGCCCTCTGAGCATAAAAAAGGCAAGGAGCATTTTGGCGCCAAGAATGACGCACAACGCAAAAGGAAGTTGAGAAATTTTTTGGCACCAACAAACATCCGGAAATGACGCAACTCGCGTCATAACAAACGCAATTTTGCTCCAAACAACTTTGCGTCAACTAAGACACAGGAAATGACAAACTTGCGCCATGACAGACGCACATACACACCCAAAAAATTTCTTGTTCCAAGAACGATGCAATAAATAACAGCATTTTACGCCCTCGAGAGCATAATATGCACGCAAGTTTTTAAAGAAAAAACAAGTCAAATTAAAAAAAAAGAAAAGACTATATCCCAGGTAAGACAAACTTCCTAAACATGATTCCCATAACGAAACTGCTGGACTGCAAAGGGATATACACATAGACCTGACTCATGGCAAATATAAGTAAAATACATATATTTAAAACTTTATAATAATACATGAAGCACCAAACCATAGCTGAGAGTGTCTTAAAATAATGATACATACTTATAGCAGATAGCCAAACCAAGGGAAACCATAAAATCAATAGGCGATACTCTCTTCACATCCCTCTGACAAACACTGTACTCTGAGAGGAATTGGGTTTCAGAATGCTTAGAAGCACTTATCATAGAAGAAATCATAAAAATCAAGCACAAAATTACTTCACCACCTTCATAGGAGGCAAAGTTTGTAAAACTGAATTGTGGGTGTGGTGAGGGGTGTTTTTATAGGCATTTTGAAGTTTGGGAAACTTTTCCCCTCCTGGTAGGATTGTATATCCCATATGCCTCTAGCTCATGGACTTTTGCCAATTATATGAAAGAAATATCAGTGTTCTGCACTTTTATTTCTATCAGGAACTGAAATGCTCACAATTTCAGAATGGAATTACAGGAAAAAGTGACAAAATAAATAATTAAAGTATATTGGAGTTTTTGTTAATATATACAATTTATCATTTTCTATTACCATCTCAAAGTGTTTAAGGTCCTGGACTGTCTTTTGCCCTCTAAGATATGATGTATATAATAATAGAAACTACAGTCTACTTTCTGAAAATATCTATGGTAGCAACCTGTCTTAAAAAAAAAAAGCTCATCAGCCTATGATAAACATAAAAAAAGAAAATATGTTCAAAAAAAGTTATATTTTATACAATCAGCTGCATTTTTCTAACCATAAGTTTTGCTTATTATCGAAATGAGATTATACCAAAGTGCTGTACACTTATTTTTGATGAAGCGTCACTAAAATTTGAAAAATTACAATTACACTTTTCTGTACTTTGCTTTGGTATTCAGTTACTGTTTGTGCAGGCCTTACCATTTTAATTACTTTGGCAATTCTTCCAGCGCTTAAAACAATAGAGAAAAAAAAAACGAGAGAATGAAATAGAGCTTCCTTAACCTTCATTGTAGCTAAGAATAAAAGTTTAGTCTGTTTTATTAAACACATTCTTTCAAACGTTCTTAAGAAATTAAATTTTTCAAAATACTTAAGCCTGCAGCAGAATTTGCAATGTGTTCCAGGTACTGGAAAATAATTTACTCCTTGAATATCACTGGCTTTCATAAAGTATGGTAGCTAATAATTATTATATGGTAAGTTTATAGTAATGCTAAATATTAATTTTTGGCATAAAATCATTATGTTGCTGCGACAGCTACACTATTCAAGGTTTTGTTATAAATAAAATACATTAGGAGCACATTATTAAATGTAAGTTTGTCAGAATGTTTAGTCGTAAGCGGTCATAATTTTGGACTAGGATAATGCCTTTGATTTAACCGATTCCAATGCCAACCACTAAAAAAGCGGCAAATGAAGTTGTGTTTTTTATTATTAAGAAACAGGTAGAAAATTGATTTATTACAGTGCAATAAGAAAATAGATCTACAGTAGGTAGTTTTATAAGCTTTTCAAACATAATAAAGAGCCTACACTGTTATGTTTGTATGATAAAGAATAGTTCTTACTTAACATAATACATGAAGTGTTAAAGAATTATTTGATCTAATTGGGGAGTTCAAATTATTTTATTTTTTTTATAAAGTTTTTATTTAAGGTTTGATATAAGGCATACATACAGTATGGAAAAATGTAACATCTTAGCATTAATGGAATACATACAGCATGCGACAAAGCATTATAATTGACATTATGTATTCCTAAATAAAGGAGAAAAAGAAAAGAACATGATAAGCAGTTATTATGCCCAGTACTCTAACCACCTCCAAAATAAACAGTGAGGTCACTCTTGGACCTCCGCGCTAAATAAAACAAACTAGTGAAGGTGGATACCAACAAAGGAGACCACTTTTGGATCTCTAATGGAAAACAAACCTTATTTTTTGTTTTTACTGTAATACCTAACAATTGCTACACTCAGATATGCTAGATAACTTTAAAACCAATTAGCATAAATATCACTCAGGGCATAGCTAGAGGTATAATTGATAACTGTAGAAGGTCAAGGTAGGAATGCTACTAGACAAGATAGGGCTATATATTAAATTCAAAACACAGTACATATATATATACATGCTTAATATTCTATATATACACATTTGCATCAAACAATCACTATGAATAGCAAGTAATTAAAACTGCTGCTGTTTCTGACGTATCTTGCTTATCTTAGACAATTATGATTGTATTATTGCCATATAATATGCGCTAAATTATAGCATTAAGAGAGTAAGGTCGGTCAGCCTGATATAGGGGGAGATGATTATTATGCAGCTTATTGGCCACTATAGAACCATAGGAGATTAAGTCTATTCAGCCTGGTATATGGGGAGAAGGAATAGAAAGAGTTGCATTTTCTAACGTGTGACTCCTAGAAATAACGCCTCTAATTTGCATGAGGTAGTGTACGTGCAAAGAGGATTGAAAAACCGTGCAATCTATTTTACTCACATGTGGCATATAGGGCAATATATGGCAAAAAGGACTCTTTGAACCAAGTCTAATGCTGCAAACATCCTAATGCTAAGGGTCCAATTATTAGTCTAAGTTCAATGAATTACCCCTGATAACTGTGAATAACTAGCATGAGAACCACTATCAGACCGACCAGTGTAAACATATGAAAACAGTTCAAAATATAAAACCTACACAGTCTCAATAGAAATGGTTTTAGGAAGAATAAACTTTAAATGAAATCCAAGCTAATGATGATAAACAGAACCTAGAGTTAGGCAGAATACATACACATTATTAGATAGAGTGTCTCAGGCAAGTGCCAAAGTCCTGTATAGGGGAGACTTGTATAATGTCTATCATCTACTTGTTGTCGATGTCAGACAGAAATCATGGCAGGGTTAGTTAATTAGCCAACTCCGGTTTTGTGTCCCCTCATCACATAAAATCGTGGGCAGTCTTTAGCTTGGAGGAGGCTGTATGGCTCATCTAGTGGGGACAGTTTAGGTCTAATGTAAATCCCAATGCAGTAAACATCTTTCAAAATGTCAGACTGTGTCAGTAATACGCTGATTGCGCTACTAATGTTAGGGAAAGAGAGCTGGTTAGACTGTACCGCTCGGTAGCGTACTGGTACCGTCTCAGTTGTCAGCATGTCCTCTAGTTTACCCTCATGATGGTAGGGCTGTTCCGATATCTGGTCGACAGGAGCATCGCCATCAGGTCCCATAAGCGGGTGTAGGCCGGTAATCGGATCCAAGTGCGCAAAGCGCTCAGCCCCACAGACAGCCCCCAGCTCCGAGGTCTGAACACCGGTAAACCTCCCAGAATGTGATCGTCTAAGCCTCAGGTAACGATCGTGCAGTAGTGGAAGGATCCTCTCCTCGGACAATGAGTCCCCGATAGGGTCATAGGTTATTCCCTTCATTATGCAGATCCGCTCTGTCTGAGTCTGGTCCCCCTCTGCGACCATGTCATCCGATAGCCTATCACTAGTAGGGGAAAGGATTTGAGAGAGCTGCTGTTTGAGCATAGAGAAGTGGCTCTGAATCGCTTGTTGGAGCGACATCTCCCATCTGTCTAGTGCATCCATAGTTTTGCTGCGCACTTTACTTCTTAATAAAACTGGTTGATTTGTCTCAAAGAGTTGTTTCAGTCCGTTGTGAATTGTTAAGTCCTTACTGGTTACCCTCAGTCCCAGCTAAGCGGGTAGGGATTGGGAAATGATCAGCGTGTACCGCTGCTGGTCCTGTGTCTGCAGGATAATAGGGAGGGCTAGATGCAGGCTGAGGTCGTTAGAAGGCCTCCGCTACGCACCACATCTATTAGGTCTTCCGGGCTGAAATCTAGGTGAATAAATATATCTTTCTATTCAGTAGCTTCTGGACTGTAAAATATCGCTGAAAGATAATTCAGAATGTAAGATTTCAGAGCAGTAAATAGCGGTTTTATCTGCTCCTGTAGTCAGCCTTAAAGAAAAGCAGCCATCTTGGTTGCTGTTTCGACACGCCCCCCTCAAATTATTTTTTAATACTAAATTTTAACAAAAATAAATGAATAGGGGAAATCATTTGCACACCAATATTATTTGAAAAAAAAAAAAAAAACATTTCAGCTATAACTATGACGGATGATGTATCCATTTTTCTGTGTGATATATTCTGGCAAACAGCTTTGTTTTTCTTTGAAACACATATGAGGTTAA
Source organism: Bombina bombina (assembly GCF_027579735.1). Classification (NCBI taxonomy): domain Eukaryota; kingdom Metazoa; phylum Chordata; class Amphibia; order Anura; family Bombinatoridae; genus Bombina; species Bombina bombina. Next base: position 721,955,390 of record NC_069501.1, on the reverse strand, counting down.
GATTGGAAAAGACACTTGGGGGTAGATTTAACAAGCAGCAATGCTGATTTCTACGCTCAAAGTTTCTGTCTCGCTGGAAACGTAAGAAGCAGCGGTCTCTGCTCCTTAACTTGTCTGCCACAGCAATCATCCTGATCCGATCAGTATGATTGACACCCCCTGCTAGCGGCCGATTAGCTGTGAATGTGCAGGGGCGGCATTGCACAAGCAACATCACATTTTTTTTTTAGTCCAATGTCCATTTAAATAACATACATTTTTATATGAAAGAGCTAAAGGTATAGTAAAGTCAAAATGAAACATAATTTGACTGAATATGGTATGAAATTTTAAACAACTTTTCAAAGTATTTCTTTAATCAATTTTGCTTAATTCTCTTGGTATCCATTGTTAAAGAGTAATCCTAGGTGAGCTAAGGAGTGTGCATGTGCCGTTAGCCATCTGGCAGCAGTGTTTGCCATAGACTGCTAAAGACATCTGCACACTTCTGAGCTCCTATCAGCCTACAGCCTACCTAGGTTTATGCTTCAACAAAGGACAACAAGAGAACAAAACAAATTTGATAATAAAAGTAAATTGGAAAGTTATTTAAACTTACAAGCTCTATTTGAATTATGAATGTTTCATTTTTACTTTAATGTCCCTTTAATTTACTGAAGTTCAAATGATTATGTGAAAATATTAAACATGGTATTTTATTTCTCCAAAAAATAGACAGATTGAGTTGCAGAAGAGACAGGGATTAGAACTGTGCAATTTAATAAGGTTCTGTGTTCATAGTTTGAGCCAATGCCATTAAACTAAGGGTTTAAATACACAGATTGCAGCTCCATTGGTCTTGGCAAGGTAGGACTTGCATATGGGATAATGGGAAAATAGACTATGTAAATTCTGTAATATCCTTTCTGCTTTGGGCCCACAACCCTCTCTTTCTTGTTGCCCCTCTGACAAATATATCAGCAAAAATTCACGGTTTAAATTACATAATTATGTGCCCTTAGAAACCGGGGATTAGTGGCATTTGGGTGTACAGATTAGGTAAAGTTTAGCTCCTCTTTCAATGCATTTGGGCATATGGAAGTTAAATTCCAGCTTTGTATGTTTTAATAAGGGATTACATATTTGCACCGTTTGGTACATTTGCATTATGGCTGCCAGCTGCCAACCACAAAAATACTGGGCAATCTCTAAGTGACTCAGAAAGATGGTAGCTGGGGTCACACAATTCTTCCCACTCATACATTCCTTCTGAGAAAGCTCACTATGGGATAAAGCTGTATAAGCTATGCGAGAGCTCTAGTGGATACACCTATCGTTTTAGGGTATACACTGGCAAGGATTCTGTTCTAGCACCCCCTGACTGTCCCTCCTCCCTTGCTGCCAGTGAAAAAATAATGTGGGACTTACTCCACCCAATATTTAATAAAGGTTACCATGTATATGTGGATAACTTTTACACTGGTGTGCCATTATTTAAATTGCTATATAGCAAGGGCACTGTTGCATGTGGCACAATCCGTGCCAATCACAAAGGCTTTCCGACTCACATGTTCAGAAAGCAAAAGAGAGGAGAGACCTCAGCTTTGTGCTCTGATGAGCTGCTAGCTGTGAAATTCACTGTCATATCTTCCTGTAATTTGCCTGACAGTTACCTTCTTAAAACTTAATTTTGCTTTCAATTGACATATTTATCCTTGTCTAAGCAGTAACTGTTGTTACGCCCCCTTTTCCTCTCTATAAAATATCAATTCACACATGTAACTTTGCTTGGTAATTCTACCTACCTAGGACACCACAAGCCTATCCAGTTCAAGGATTCTATTGAGGTATGTCATTTTTTCTCTGAACCGTTCCGCTCTTTCTACTCTACACGCAACTTCCTTCTCTGCAGCTGTGATGTCACACGCCATTGCAGATCCGGCTGATTCCAAACCTGTGTACAAGCTACAAACTATCGGCCTGCTTTCGGTTACAGATCATTCCGGAAAACTCATCTTGTTGAAACTAAGTAAGTTGCAACCTAACCCCTAAATTACGAGTTTGGCGTTAGCCTTAAAAAGCATCGTTGAGAGGTCCCAACGCTGCTTTCTATCGCCCGCTGGTATTACGAGTCAGACAGGAAAGGGTCTACCGCTCACTTTTCTTCCGCGACTCAAGGCTACCGCAAATCCCCTTACGTCAGTTGTGTATCCTATCTTTTCTGTGGGATTTGCCTAACGCTGGTATTACGAGTCTTGGAAGAAGTGATCGGTAGACCCTCTCCTGGCAAGACTTCTACCGCATTTAAAAGTCAGTAGTTAAGAGTTTTATGGGCTAACGCCGGAACATAAAACTCTTAACTAAAGTGCTAACAAGTACACTAACACCCATAAACTACCTATTAACCGAGGCCCCCACATCGCAAACACTATAATAAATATTTTTAACACCTAATCTGCAGACCAGACTCTGCCACCACCTACATTATACTTATGAACCCCTAATCTGCTGCCCCCAACATCGGCGACACCTACATTATAGTTATTAACCCCTAATCTGCCGTCGCAACCTAACTACACTTATTAACCCCTAATCTGCCGACCGGACATCGCCGCCACTTTAATAAATGTATTAACCCCTAAACCGCCGCACTCCCGCCTCGCAAACACTAGTTAATTTTTTTTAACCCCTAATCTGTCTGCCCTAACATCGCCTACACCTACTTACATTTATTAACCCCTAATCTGCCACCCCCAACGTCGCCGCTACTATAATAAAGTTATTAACCCATAAACCTAAGTCTAACCCTAACATCCCCCTAATTTAAATATAATTTAAAATACATTTAAATAAAATAACTACAATTAAATAAATTATTCCTATTTAAAACTAAATACTTACCTGTAAAATAAACCATAAGATAGCTACAATATAACTAATAGTCACATTGTAGCTATCTTATGATTTATTTTTATTTTACTGGCAACTTTGTATTTATTTTAACTAGGTACAATAGTTATTAAATAGTTAAAATAAGTACAAATTTACCTGTAAAATAAATCCTAACCTAAGTTACAATTACACCTAACACTACATTATCATTAAATTAATTACATAAAATACCTACAATTAATTACAATTAAATTCAATAAACTAAATTACAAAAAAACCAAAACACTAAATTACGAAAAAAAATAAACATTAAATTACAGAAAATAAAAAAAATTACAAGAAGTTTAAACTAATTACACCTAATCTAAGCCCCCTAATAAAATAAAAAAGCCCCCCAAAATAATAAAAAGCCCTACCCTATACTAAATTACAAATAGCCCTTAAAAGGGCCTTTTGCGGGGCATTGCCCCAAAGTAATCAGCTCTTTTACCTGTAAAAAAAATAATACAATACCCCCCCAACATTACAACCCACCACCCACACACCCCTACTCTAAAACCCACCCAATACCCACTTAAAAAAACCTAACACTACCCCATTGAAGATCACCCTACCTTGAGCCGTCTTCACCCAGCCGGGAACCAGTGGTCATCCAATCCATCCAGAAGTCTTCATCCGATGGGCCAGAAGAGGACATCCAGACTGGCAGAAGTCTTCATCCTATCCGGGCAGAAGAGGACATCCGGACTGGGAGAAGGCTTCATCCAAGCGGCATCTTCTATCTTCATCCATCCGACGAGGAACTGCTCCATCTTGAAGACCTCCTGCACGGAACATCCTTCTAGGCCGACGACTAACGACGAATGAATATTCCTTTAAAATGATGTCATCCAAGATGGCGTCCCTCGAATTCCGATTGGCTGATAGGATTCTATCAGCCAATCGGAATTAAGGTAGGAAAAATCCGATTGGTTGATGCTATCAGCCAATCGGATTGAAGTTCAATCAGATTGGCTGATTGAATAATTGACTGTTATAAGGGGCTATTGGGTGGGTTTTAGAGTAGGGGTGTGTGAGTGGTGGGTTGTAATGTTGGGGGGTATTGTATTCTTTTTTTTACAGGTAAAAGAGCTGATTACTTTGGGGCAATGCCCTGCAAAAGGCCCTTTTAAGGGCTATTTGTAATTTAGTATAGGGTAGGGCTTTTTATTATTTTGGGGGGCTTTTTATTTTATTAGGGGGCTTAGATTAGGTGTAATTAGTTTAAACTTCTTGTAATTTTTTTTATTTTCTGTAATTTAGTGTTTATTTTTTTCGTAATTTAGTTTATTGAATTTAATTGTAATTAATTGTAGGTAGTTTATGTAATTAATTTAATGATAGTGTAGTGTTAGGTGTAATTGTAACTTAGGTTAGGATTTATTTTACAGGTAAATTTGTACTTATTTTTGCTAGGTAGCTATTAAATAGTTAATAACTATTTAATAACTATTGTACCTAGTTAAAATAAAAACAAAATTGCCAGTAAAATAAAAAATAAATCATAAAATAGCTACAATGTAACTATTAGTTATATTGTAGCTATCTTATGGTTTATTTTACAGGTAAGTATTTAGTTTTAAATAGGAATAATTTATTTAATTGAAGTTATTTTATTTAGACGTATTTAAATTATATTTAAATTAGGGTTAGGTTTAAGGGTTAATAACTTTATTAGAGTAGTGGCGACGTTGGGGGTGGCAGATTAGGGGTTAATAAAAATTAACTAGTGTTTGTGAGGCAGGAGTGCGGTGGTTTAGGGGTTAATACATTTATTAAAGTGGTGGCGATGTCCGGCAGATTAGGGGTTAATAAGTGTAGTTAGGTTGCGGCGACGTTGGGGCGGCAGATTAGGGGTTAATAACTATAATGTAGGTGTTGGCGATGTTGGGGGCAGCAGATTAGGGGTTCATAAGTATAATGTAGGTGGTGGCGGAGTCCGGAGCGGCAGATTAGGGGTTAATAGTATAATGCAGGTGGCGACGATGTGGGGGGTGGCAGATTAGGGGTTAATAAGTGTAATATTAGGGGTGTTTAGACTCGGGGTTCATGTTAGGGTGTTAGGTGCAGACATATTTTTTATTTCCCCATAGGAAACAATGGGACTGCGTTAGAAGCTGGACGCTGCTTTTTTGCAGGTGTTAGGTTTTTTTCAAGCCAACTCAGCCCCATTGTTTCCTATGGGGAAATCGTGCACGAGTACTTTTAGCCATCTTACCGCTACCGTAAGCAACGCTGGTTCTGAGGCGAGATGTGGAGCTAAATTCTGCTCTACGCTCACCTTTTTGCGGCTAACGCCAGGTTTAAAAAAAACTGTAATACCAGCATTGGCTTAAGGTAGCAGTTAAAAAAAAAGGAGCGTTAGAGCCGAAAGCCAAAAACTTGTAATCTAGCCGTAAAATTGTTACATCTGTAGCTCATTTAGCCTAAAGGAACTGTATTTACAATTATAACGAAAGTCAGTTATTATGTATACTATCACTCGTTTTGCTCATTTACCTCTCAGCACAACTATTAAAATACTCAGCAACAGTTCTTATTCTATTTCAGAAGACCAATTTTTGCGTACGAATGTTCTTATCTTTTATGCAATATCTATATCCTATGTATATTTTTCCTTACCTTGTTCAACTTCTAAATTTGGATGTTGCAAGGTCTCTTATGATAATAGGTTGGGTTCTAACAAGCAAACGTCTCGGTGATACTGGTTTCATGAGATTTCATGTGTGTGGATTTAATCCTACCTTATAGTAACTGTTTGGCTACCTATTCAATACAGAGTCATGTTAACACCCGGCTAACTACCGTACCCAATATCCCTCTGTATTTAAGGGAGGCTTTCAAACATCCTCTCAATTAGATCTGCAGTTGTGGTTCAAACATTAAAACTAGACCTATCACTTTATTCCAGGATATTGAGTCTTGACATTCACAGACAAGAAGGATGTGCATCTTCTCACAAATATACATGATGAGAGCACATCACCTGTTTATGTCAGGGGGCCGAGCACTCCAACTATGAAACCCATATGTGTCCTGGATTACAATCAGCATATTGGAGGGGTAGATAAGACTGACCAGATGCTTGAACCATACTCTGCTTCTCGCAAAGCATATACATGGTACAAGAAACTGGCAGTCCACTTGATAAAATTGTCAATGCTTGATGCATTTGTCCTGTATCAGGCTACCCAGGAAGAGGGCTACATTTCCTGAAATTTCAGGAATCTATTATTAAAAGCCTTTCTCTCGACATGGAATATTCCAGTAACTAGGCCAAGTGAGGAGAATGCAAGGTTGCATGGCCGTCACTTTGCTGCGTATATACCAGCTACTGAGAATAAAAAACTTTCCCTAGTAGAAGGTGTAGAGTGTGCTTTCAGCATGGACGTCGTAAAGAAACCCATTACTACTGTCCAGACTGCTATGCATGCCAGAATGCTTCCGTATTTATCATACTATGGTAACATACTAGCTGCATACCCTCACAACCCCAGGAGGCTCTGAAATGCAGATACATGTCCCTGGTTGAGACTTGCGCCTGACCAGCCCATTGCCCTGGTTGAGGCTTACGCCTGACCAGCCCAGTGCCCTGGTTGAAGCTTTTGCCTGACCAGCCCAGTGCCCTGGTTGAGGCTTACTCCTGACCAACCCAGTACCCTGGTTGAGGCTTACGCCTGACCAGCCCAGTACCCTGGTTGAGGCTTACGCCTGACCAGCACAGTGCCCTGGTTGAGGCTTACCCCTGGCTAGCCCAGTGATTGAGTTGCCCCTAGAAAAAGGTACGTATGAAGGGAGATATGAAAGGTATGTGACTGGCCAGTGGTAGGGTTGTGTTTCGGTGAGTGAATAAAGATACAAAAGGTGTGTGTATGGTTAGTAGTAAGTATTAAAGTCTTGATGTATGTAGGGGTGGCTGTTTCTTTGAGTGAATCAGACATGAAAGGTGTGTGAATGGTCAGTAGCAAGGGTTGAAGCCTTGATGTGGCGTTACTGCTCAAATGGGTATCCATGTGCTAATTCAACCAGTGTGAGTGCCTGTAATGCTTGTGTGGGTAATGCAAAAGAGTGTTATATTTTTAAACATAAAATAAAATAATTTAGAATTAGGTTAGTCAATTAATGAGGTAGATAAAACTGTTTTACTGGCCATTCCCCTTGACGCATAAAATGAGGGGCTGCATGTATTGCTAGTACAAATTTGGAGTGCGTAAGACATAAATGAACATGTCACTTTGCTTAGAAAAAAATATTTTCTAAGCAAAGCACCATATTCCATGAATATTTGCGCACTCCACTTCTGTGCTAGATGTACATATAGCCCCTCATTTGATGCGTCAGGGTGTGTACTTTCTACTTTATGTACCCTAATTTAACTTCCCAGGTGGCTAGAGCTGTTTATGTGCAGATATGGCAAACTTGAAAATCTTATTTAAAATTGTCTTTAAAAATGTAGGGGCGATGTCTGCAGTTTAATAGCTGTAGCCACCTGGGAATTTAAGATACAGGGTGGTAGTTATCAACGCGTCTACTTTACCTGCCTTCACCGGCCCAATACGCCCGCCTAAGCTCGCCTCACATCGCCGCCGTGGACCTGCAAAAATTTGCCTAAGTTATCAAAAAAGCTGTCAAAAAGCCACGAACCAAGTACGGGGCGATGAGCAGCGGATTGTGATAGTTATCACTCATCCGATCTCGCTGCTCTTCGGCTTTTTTACAGCTTTCTTGCTAGCCTGTCACTAAGCACCCACACTAACTACACTGTTCTACCCCCTATACCGGCGCCCCCGGAGCCCCCTGCAACTAAATAAAGTTAGTAACCCCTAAACTCTTATAAATGTATTAACCCCTAAACCGCCACTCCCGGACACCGCCGCAACCTACATTATACCTAGTAGCCCCTATCCTGCCCCCCCTATACCGTCGCCCTCTATAATAAAGTTATTAACCCCTATCCTGCTGATCCCGCACATCGCCGCAACTAAATAGTTTAACCCCTAAACCGCCGCTCCCTGACCCCGCCGCAACCTATATTAAATTTATTAACCCCTATCCTGCCCCCCTACACCGTCGCCACTGTAATAAAATTATTAACCCCTAAACCTAAGTCTAACTCTAACCCTAACACCCCCTAACTTAAATATTAATTAAATAAATCTAAATAATATTTCTATTATGAACTAAATTAATCCTATTTAAAACGAAATACCTTTAAAATAAACCCTAATATAGCTACAATATAAATAATAATTATATTGTAGCTATGTTGGGATTTATTTTTATTTTACAGGTAACTTTCAATTTATTTTAACTAGGTACAATAGCTATTAAATAGTTATTAACTATTTAATAGCTACCTAGCTAAAATAAAGAGAAATTTACCTGTAAAATAAAAACTAACCTAAGTTACAATTACACCTAACACTACACTATACTTTAATAAAATAAACCCTAAGATAGATACAATATAATTAATAATTACATTGTAACTATCTTAAGATTTATATTTATTTTACAGGTAACTTTGTATTTATTTTAGCTAGCTAGAATAGTTATTAAATAGTTATTAACTATTTAATAACTACCTAGCTAAAAGAAATACAAAATTACCTGTAAAATAAATCCTAACCTAAGTTACAATTAAACCTAACACTACACTATCATTACATTAATTAAATAAATTACCTACAAATAACTACAATTAAATACAATTACATAAACTAACTAAAGAACAAAAAATAAAAAAAGCTAAGTTACAAAAAATAAAAAAAGCTAAGTTAGAAAAAATAAAAAAAATAAGTTACAAACATTTTTAAAATATTACAACAATTTTAAGCTACTTACACCTAATCTAAGCCCCCTAATAAAATAACAAAGCATCCCAAAATAAAAAAGGCCCTACCCTATTCTAAATTAAAAAAGTTCAAAGCTCTTTTACCTTACCAGCCCTTAAAAGGGCCTTTCGTGGGGCATGCCCCAAAGAATTCAGCTCTTTTGCCTGTAAAAGAAAAATACAACCCCCCCAACATTAAAATCCACCACCCACATACCCCTAATCTAACCCAAACCCCCCTTAAAATAACCTAACACTAATCCCCTGAAGATCATCCTACCTTGAGTCGTCTTCACTCAGCCGAGCAGCGATGGAACCGAAGAGGAGATCCGGAGCGGCAGAAGTTATCCTCCAAAGGGCGCTGAAGAAATCTTCCATCCAATGAAGTGATACTCCAGTCGGCACTGAAGAAGTCTTCTATCCGGGCAATGTCATCTTCCAAGCGGGGTCTTCAATCTTCATCCCGCCGACGCGGAACATCCTTCTTTCCCGACGGACTACCGACGAATGAAGGCTCCTTTAAGGGACGTCATCCAAGATGGCGTCCCTTCAATTCCGATTGGCTGATAGGATTCTATCAGCAAATCGGAATTAAGGTAGGAAAAATCTGATTGGCTGATTGAATCAGCCAATCAGATTCAAGTTCAATCCGATTGGCTGATCCAATCAGCCAATCAGATTGAGCTCGCATTCTATTGGCTGTTCCGATCAAAAAGAGCAGTTTTCTTTGGGGCATGCCCCACAAAAGGCCCTTTTAAGGGCTGGTAAGGTAAAAGAGCTTTGAACTTTTTTAATGTAGAATAGGGTAGGGAATTTTTTTATTTTGGGGGGCTTTGTTATTTTATTAGGGGGCTTAGATTAGATGTAATTAGCTTAAAATTGTTGTAACCTATTTTTTTTTTTTTTGTAACTTAGCTTTTTTTTATTTTTTGTACTTTAGTTAGTTTATGTAATTGTATTTAATTGTAGTTATTTGTAGTTAATTTATTTAATGATAGTGAAATGTTAGGTTTAATTGTAACTTAGGTTAGGATTTATTTTACAGGTAATTTTGTATTTCTTTTAGCTAGGTAGTTATTAAATAGTTAATAACTATTTAATAACTATTCTAACTAGCTAAAATAAATACAAAGTTACCTGTAAAATAAATATAATTCCTAAAATAGCTACAATGTAATTATTAATTACATTGTAGCTATCTTAGGGTTTATTTTACAGGTAAGTATTTAGTTTTAAATAGGAATAATTTATTAAAGTATAGTGTAGTGTTAGGTGTAATTGCAACTTAGGTTAGTTTTTATTTTACAGGTAAATTTCTCTTTATTTTAGCTAGGTAGCTATTAAATAGTTAATAACTATTTAATAGCTATTGTACCTAGTTAAAATAAATTGAAAGTTACCTGTAAAATAAAAATAAATCCTAAGATAGCTACAATATAATTATTATTTATATTGTAGCTATATTAGAGTTTATTTTAAAGGTAAGTATTTAGTTTTAAATAGGATTCATTTAGTTAATAATAGAAATATTATTTCGATTTATTTAATTAATATTTAAGTCAGGGGGGTGTTAGGGTTAGTGTTAGACTTAGGTTTAGGGGTTAATAAATTTATTACAGTGGCGGCGGTGTAGTGGGGGGCAGGATAGGGGTTAATAAATGTATTATAAGTGGCGACGGTGTAGGGGGGGCAGATTAGGGTTTAATACATTTAATATAGGTTGCGGCAGGGTCCGGGAGCGGTGGTTTAGGGGTTAAACTATTCATTTAGTTGCGGCGAGGTGCGGGATCAGCAGGATAGGGGTTAATAACTTTATTATAGAGGGCGGCGGTATGGGGGGGCAGGATAGGGGTTACTAGGTATAATATAGGTTGCGGCGGTGTCCGGGAGCGGCGGTTTAGGGGTTAATACATTTATTTAGTTGCGGCGGTGTAGGGGGGGACAGCTTAGGGGTGTTTAGACTCGGGGTACATGTTAGGGTGTTAGGTGTAGACAGCTCCCATAGAAATCAATGGGATGTCTGGAAGCAGCGAACTTGTACTTTCGCTATGGTCAGACTCCCATTGATTCCTATGGGATCCGCCGCCTCCAGGGCGGCGGATTGAAAACCAGGTACGCTGGGCCAGAAAAGTGCTGAGCGTACCTGCTAGTTTTTTGATAACTAGCAAAAGTAGTCAGATTGTGCCGCACTTGTGTAAGAATCGATCTGTGTCGGACTGAGTCCGGCGGATCGAAGCTTACGTCACAAAATTCTACTTTTGCCGGTCTCTAGCCTTTGATAACTAAGGCGAATCAGCCTCACCACAAATACACTGCGGAATTCCAGCGTATTTGAGGTTAACTCCTTGATAACTAGGCCCCAGTATACAAGGTAGACAGTTTTAGAAAGTACACCCCTTGGTGCATCAAATTAGGGGCTGCATGTATTGCTAGAAGAAATTTGGAGTGTGTAAGACATAAATGAACATGTCACTTTGCTTTGAAAAATATTAGACAGCTGTAGCCACCTGGGAATTTAAGATACAGTATACAAGATACACAGTTTTGGGAAGTACACCCCTTGGCACATCAAATGAGAGGCTGCATGTATTGTTAGCACAAATTTGGAGTGTGTAAGATATAAATTAACATGCTGCTTTGTTTATTTTTTATTTTTTTACAAGTGTGATATTCGCTTATTTGTTGCACACTTCAGATATGTGATACAAATACAAATAAGACCTCATTTAATGCAGCTGGGGCTGTAGTTTCTAAAAATATATAGTTTTGTTGTCATATCTTAATTTCCCAGGCAGCTAGAGCTGTTTAATTGCTGGCAACAATACATTAAATTTAAAGATGCTTTTTGTTAAGGTCTATCAAATTGACATGTCGGCAATAAAACAGTAGAAAAACACAGTGAACTGTTCTAAATTTCTGCTTATTTTAGACAGGTTACCTACTGCAAATATTTAGCAACACAGGTTTTGGTGATAGAGTTTAGAAAAATAAAAATACAAAACTAATTTTTATTGATTGTGGAGTACAAAAATACACTTTTTTTCATATTTTATGCTTTATTTTTAAAACCTGTTGAGCCATACACATATAATAATGGTATATTTGGAATCTGCTAGGTATGCTGAAAAAAAAAATATAGTTTGTATAGTTTATTCACACAAACTTTACTTCTTAAAGTGTTTAAACGTGAACTGCAACAAAAAGCTCAAAACTAGCTTAGCACCCAGGTAGGAAATGGTTTTAGCAGCCAAAGGGTTAAAGGGCCTCTGTTCAGTATGCTTTGCCCTTGCGTTGTCTCAGACCTGTTTGTGAGTTCCTGTGTTCCAGTTCCTGTGTATTACCTGGCTGTCTGACGTCCCTTCTGGTTCCTGATCCCTAGCTTGTTTATGACTCTTCTCTTCTCCTTGTTCTTTGTACTTTTCTTCCTTGGTCAAACCTATCACAGACATGACCCGTAAAGAGAATGATCCACTCCATTGGTCACCTACTGTCATTAAGGCCTTTGATAGTCTTAAGACTGCCTTTGCTGACGCTCCAGTTCTGGCTCAACCTAACCCTATCCTGCCTTTCGCTCTTGAGGTTGATGCGTCTGAGACTGGAGTAGGTTCCCTCTTGTCAGGAACAAGTCAGGAACAATCAGGAACAATCCCTGGCTTGTTCCTGACTCTTCTCTTCACCTTGTTCTTTGTACTTTTCTTCCTTGGTCAAACCTATCACAGACATGACCTGTAAAAAGAATGATCCACTCCATTGGTCACCTACTGCCATTAAGGCCTTTGATAGTCTTAAGACTGCCTTTGCTGCTGCTCCAGTTCTGGCTCATCCTAACCCTGTCCTGCCTTTTGTTATTGAGGTTGATGCGTCTGAGACTGGAGTAGGTTCCCTCTTGTCTCAACATCCTATGCCTGACGGTCCCTTGCATCCATGCAGTTTATTCTCTAAGAAATTGTCTCCAGCGGAGTGCAATTATAAAATTGGCGACAGGGAATTACTGGCCATAATTTTGGCACTCAACGAATGGATTACTCTTCTTGAAGGTAATAGCGTACCAGTGCTCATTCTTACTGACCACAAGAATTTAACTTATCTATCCGAAGCAAAACGTTTGTTGCCCCAACAGGCTAGATGGGCACTATGAAGAAGGAGACACAGAGACGCCAATATGGATTCTAGGATGAAGGAGACACAGAGGCGCCAATATGTTGATGGGCACTATTTTTGTCTCGGTTATATTATGTAGTCTCCTACCTGTCTGGTAGTAAGAATGTTAGGGCTGATGCCCCTCTCGACAATTTTTGCCTCTGTCCAAGGAGGAGTCTGTACCTACTCCAGTTATACCTCCTGACCATATTTTGGCTACCATACATACTAATTTTACTTCTACCTTGTGGGAGGAGATCCTGGCTGCACAAACCAATGCACCTTCTGAGAAACCTAGTGGTAAGTGTTTTGTTCCTGAGAATCTTCGAACTAAACTTTTGCACACTTACAAGTATCCAAGAGCTGCAGGTCACCCGGGCAAGAACCAAATGATTTGGTCTGTCACTCGACAATTCTGGTGGCCAGGTCTTTGTTCTGATGTTGCTGAGTATGTTGCCTCCTGCTAAGCCTGTGCACAGACAGAATAAGACTCCTCAACGTATTCCTGTGGGTCTTCTTCAACATATTGCTAATGGTGAGCATCCTTGTACACATCTTTCCATGGACTTCATTGTCGAGCTCCCTGTTTCCAATGGCAATGCTGTTATCCTAATGATGGTTGACCATTCTAAAATGTCACATTGCATTCCCTTGAAGAAGCTGCCTACCGCTCAGGAGCTTGCTTCAATCTATGCCCAGGAGGTCTTCCGTTTACATGCGTTACCCAAGGAGATAGTCTTGGACCAGAGTAGCCGGCTTGTCTGCAGATTTTGGCGTTCCTTTTGTGCTCAAATGGGGATCCAGCTTTCCTTCTCCTCTGCATATCACTATCAATCCAATGAGGCTGCAGAACGGTCTAATCAAGCTCTGGAACAGTTCCTCCGTTGCTATGTCTCAGATCATCACAATAATTGGTCTGAACTGTTACCTTGGGCAGAGTCCACTCATAATAGTGCTATTAATGCTTCCTCCCAGTTATCCCCGTTCATGGTGAATTATGGGTTTCAACCATCCTTGTTGCCCAATTCATTCGTGTCTCAGGGTATTCCGGCTTTGGAGGAGCATCTCCGGCAACTCCGTTCCACGCGGGTGCAGATTCAGGATTGCCTTCATCATTCTATGAAGCGCCAAAAGTTCCAGGCTGATCGTAGGCATCTGCCCACGCCTTCCTACCAGGTTGGTAAGAGGGTTTGGCTGTCCTCCCGCAACTTGAACCTTCGTGTGCCTTCCAATAAACTGGCTTCCGGTTATGTTGGTCCTTTTCTAATACTCCAATGGGTCAATCCAGTGGCCTACACTCTTGACCTTCCTCCTGCAATGCGCATCTCCAATGTTTTTCATGTCTCCCTTTTGAAACCATTGGTTTGTAATCGGTTTACCACTGTGTTGCCTCATCCCCGTCCTATCTCTGTTCACAATCATGAAGAATATGAGGTCAGCAGCATTATTGACTCTCGTATGTTATTATTATTATTGACTCTCGTATGCCGCATATAGTATTTGGTTCAGTGGAGGGGCTACGGTCTGGAGGAGCGTTGATGGGTTCCATCCTCTGATGTTCATGTTCCCGCCCTCCTCTGTGCCTTCCATGGCCATTCCCCAATAAGCCTTTTGTCCTCCCGCGGGGGTAGGGGTCATTGAGGGGAGGGTACTGTCAGGGTTTTTTCACTGCTTTGTTTGCCATGTGCTGCTGGCAGCCATTTCACTCACCTCTCTTACTGAATCTGGTGCAGAATGTGTGATGCTGCTCATTTCCTGCATGCCCTCTTATGGCCAAACTGGTGAACATCATCCGTGTGAGACAGGTTGCAGTCTCAGAATTGTGATATCATGACTTATTATTTAAAGGGCCTCTGTTCAGTATGCTTTGCCCTTGCGTTGTCTCAGACCCGTTTGTGAGTTCCTGTGTTCCAGTTCCTGTGTATTTTCTGGCTGTCCAACGTCCCTTCTGGTTCCTGATCCCTGGCTTGCTCCTGACTCTGCTGTTCTCCTTGTTCCTGATTCTGGCTCGTCTGACTACTCGCTTTGGCTCCTGACTCGGCTCGTCTGACTACCAGCTCTGGCTTTAACTCCTGGCTTCTTATTTGACTTTTGGACTTTTTATTATTTTTTGTTATTAATAAAGGTGTGATTATTTGTGCACTTCTCGTCTCAGTTTGATTCCTGGCATGCTGAAACTTTCTTTAGTAGATATCTCACTACTCGCAGGGACAGCCTCCCCTTTTTTTATAGAATTCCCTGAGCACAGCCCCTGTGAGTGTCTGTGTGTAAAACCGTGTATGACCAAGCAAAGTTTTTAGAATCAGGCTCAGAATAGGGATTTAGCTGGTAATAGTCTAAATCAAAGATGGAAAACTACTAAAATTATCTCAGTAGCGCCAAACAGAGATTATGTAACACCTAACAGGATGTCTAAATGAGATTATATATATATATATATATATATATATACATACACACACACACATATACAAGTCCTAAAGCCTGTGTACACGGGCCAAAACCCCCATCTACTTGGATACCCTCTCCTTCCCCTTTCCTGATGCTTTCAACATTTTTTTTTCTAGTGCAGTGGTCCCACCCACTCACACTCCCCTCCAGCGATGGGCCGCCCACTCGCCTCCCTCCTAACCCTCCATCAGCACCACCGCTGCCCGATGCAGAGAGGGACACAGTGTTCCTCTGCAACACTATTTCTGCACTACCCCATTTGTGGGGCATGCAGAAATATCGCAATCTCGCTACTTTTAGCGAGATCGTGGAAGAAGGGTTAAGGCCTGTCTCGTGCAGTCTCTAATGTACCTGAATGCGCCCCGGCGAGCCGCTGGTGTGCACTGATTCTTAAGGCCGCACTTGGTTGTCACGCACTCAGTCAGACACTGATTTTTACGGCCATTTGAAGTCTTGTGCACTTATGGCCAGGTATGTTTGTCTCGCTCTGCAGTCTTTACTGTGCATGACTGCATTGGACAAACATACCTGGCCTTTTATAATATAGGATATATATGATTACATATAGATAATAGATATATATATACATATAAATATCAATAAAAACATAGAACATATCCCCTTATGTGAAGAACAGTGGAATGTAAAATATTTACATTAAATACATAAGCACTTTATTAAATATGAATACTGCATAAATATGCTTTTACATGTTTTCAGCTACTTGACTGCAAAGGGTTCCAAAGCACTTTAAATTTTCATAATCTCAGTCCTCTTTTCCCTTCTGTGAACCCAGTGCTTACTCACCCAATTAACCTTTGTCTCCCTCAAACCACTACCTACTTACTTTGTAATTTTTATAAATAACAACCTCCTCATTTACATCATGTACTTCACATACATCCTCCTATCATATTATTCCAAACAAAAAGCGTGCTGTCTAGCTCATCCCTTCACACCATCTTTGTTACACCAACTGCTACTTTTAGAATCATTACACACCATCATCTTTATTATTTTCTCAGTACTTTCACACTCAGCCTAATCTCACACACTGCCTTCTCGCTAACGCAGTATCCCCCCTTTTTCCCCCCTCAAATATTGCATCCTCTGTACCTTTCACCCTTCTCTTTCTCACCCCAAATTCACTTTATCATGTCACCACTATTCCTCACAGAAAGCATTGTCCGTGGCATCTTTACTTATACATACCGACCTCTACCTTACATATGAGACCCCGTTTACCCAGGAGGGTTTGGGGCAGTCATCAGCAGAGTGGTGTTAGGAAAAGCAAGAATGGATCACAGTTAGGGGACACATGGGGCCCTCACTGGAGACACAGCATGCCTGTTCCTGTTTGTGTCTCTCTCTGCCTGTGTCTCATTGCCTGCCTGCCTCTCTCTCTTTGCATGCATGTCTCTAAGTTTCCTACCTGTCACTCTCTGCATGCCTGTCTCTCTCTCTGCATTCTTGTATATTTCTCTATTGCATATTTTTCTCTCTCTCTCTCTCTCTCTCTCTCTCTCCCCCTACCTGTATGTCTTTCTCTTCCTGTTTTAACTCTGCCTACCTCGCTCTCTCTCTCTATCTGCTTGTCTTTCTCTACCTTGCTGCCCCTCTCTCTATTTGCTTGTCTTACTCTACCTGCTTGTCTCTCTCTATTTGCTTGTCTTTCTCTACCTGGCTGTCTCTCTCTCTCTATTTGCTTGTCTTTCCCTCTATATTTGCTCTTCTTTTTCTACATGCCTGCCTCTCTCTCTCTATTTGCTTGTCTTTCTCTACCCGCCTCTCTCTATTTGTTTGTCTTTCCATCTATATATATATCTGCTCTTCTTTCTCTACCTGCCTCTCTCTCTCTATTTGCTTGTCTTTCTCTACCTACCTGCCTCTCTCTTTCTCTATTTGCTTGTCTTTCTCTACCTGCCTGCTTGCCTTTCTCTCTCTCTCTCTGCTTGTCTTTCTCTACCTGCCTGCTTGCCTTTCTCTCTCTCTCTCTGCTTGTCTTTCTCTACCTGCATGCTTGCCTTTCTCTCTCTCTCTCTCTCTCTCTCTCTCTGCTTGTCTTTCTCTACCTGCCTGCCTCTCTCTCTGCTTGTATTTCTCTAACTGCCTGCCTCTCTCTATATATATTTGCTTGTCTTTCTCTATCTGCCTGCCTCTCTCTATTCACTTGCCTTTCTCTACCTGCCTGCCTCTCTCTATTTGCTTGTCTGAGACAGGTTGCAGTCTCAGAATTGTGATATCATGACTTATTATTTAAAGGGCCTCTGTTCAGTATGCTTTGCCCTTGCGTTGTCTCAGACCCGTTTGTGAGTTCCTGTGTTCCAGTTCCTGTGTATTTTCTGGCTGTCCAACGTCCCTTCTGGTTCCTGGTCCCTGGCTTGCTCCTGACTCTGCTGTTCTCCTTGTTCCTGATTCTGGCTCGTCTGACTACTCGCTTTGGCTCCTGACTCGGCTCGTCTGACTACCAGCTCTGGCTTTAACTCCTGGCTTCTTATTTGACTTTTGGACTTTTTATTATTTTTTGTTATTAATAAAGGTGTGATTATTTGTGCACTTCTCGTCTCAGTTTGATTCCTGGCATGCTGAAACTTTCTTTAGTAGATATCTCACAACTCGCAGGGACAGCCTCCCCTTTTTTTATAGAATTCCCTGAGCACAGCCCCTGTGAGTGTCTGTGTGTAAAACCGTGTATGACCAAGCAAAGTTTTTAGAATCAGGCTCAGAATAGGGATTTAGCTGGTAATAGTCTAAATCAAAGATGGAAAACTACTAAAATTATCTCAGTAGCGCCAAACAGAGATTATGTAACACCTAACAGGATGTCTAAATGAGATTATATATATATATATATATATATATATATATATATATATATACATACACACACACACATATACAAGTCCTAAAGCCTGTGTACACGGGCCAAAACCCCCATCTACTTGGATACCCTCTCCTTCCCCTTTCCTGATGCTTTCAACATTTTTTTTTCTAGTGCAGTGGTCCCACCCACTCACACTCCCCTCCAGCGATGGGCCGCCCACTCGCCTCCCTCCTAACCCTCCATCAGCACCACCGCTGCCCGATGCAGAGAGGGACACAGTGTTCCTCTGCAACACTATTTCTGCACTACCCCATTTGTGGGGCATGCAGAAATATCGCAATCTCGCTACTTTTAGCGAGATCGTGGAAGAAGGGTTAAGGCCTGTCTCGTGCAGTCTCTAATGTACCTGAATGCGCCCCGGCGAGCCGCTGGTGTGCACTGATTCTTAAGGCCGCACTTGGTTGTCACGCACTCAGTCAGACACTGATTTTTACGGCCATTTGAAGTCTTGTGCACTTATGGCCAGGTATGTTTGTCTCGTTCTGCAGTCTTTACTGTGCATGACTGCATTGGACAAACATACCTGGCCTTTTATAATATAGGATATATATGATTACATATAGATAATAGATATATATATACATACATATAAATATCAATAAAAACATAGAACATATCCCCTTATGTGAAGAACAGTGGAATGTAAAATATTTACATTAAATACATAAGCACTTTATTAAATATGAATACTGCATAAATATGCTTTTACATGTTTTCAGCTACTTGACTGCAAAGGGTTCCAAAGCACTTTAAATTTTCATAATCTCAGTCCTCTTTTCCTTTCTGTGAACCCAGTGCTTACTCACCCAATTAACCTTTGTCTCCCTCAAACCACTACCTACTTACTTTGTAATTTTTATAAATAACAACCTCCTCATTTACATCATGTACTTCACATACATCCTCCTATCATATTATTCCAAACAAAAAGCGTGCTGTCTAGCTCATCCCTTCACACCATCTTTGTTACACCAACTGCTACTTTTAGAATCATTACACACCATCATCTTTATTATTTTCTCAGTACTTTCACACTCAGCCTAATCTCACACACTGCCTTCTCGCTAACACAGTATCCCCCCTTTTTCCCCCCTCAAATATTGCATCCTCTGTACCTTTCACCCTTCTCTTTCTCACCCCAAATTCACTTTATCATGTCACCACTATTCCTCACAGAAAGCATTGTCCGTGGCATCTTTACTTATACATACCGACCTCTACCTTACATATGAGACCCCGTTTACCCAGGAGGGTTTGGGGCAGTCATCAGCAGAGTGGTGTTAGGAAAAGCAAGAATGGATCACAGTTAGGGGACACATGGGGCCCTCACTGGAGACACAGCATGCCTGTTCCTGTTTGTGTCTCTCTCTGCCTGTGTCTCATTGCCTGCCTGCCTCTCTCTCTTTGCATGCATGTCTCTAAGTTTCCTACCTGTCACTCTCTGCATGCCTGTCTCTCTCTCTGCATTCTTGTATATTTCTCTATTGCATACTTTTCTCTCTCTCTCTCTCTCTCTCCCCCTACCTGTATGTCTTTCTCTTCCTGTTTTAACTCTGCCTACCTCGCTCTCTCTCTCTATCTGCTTGTCTTTCTCTACCTTGCTGCCCCTCTCTCTATTTGCTTGTCTTACTCTACCTGCCTGTCTCTCTCTATTTGCTTGTCTTTCTCTACCTGGCTGTCTCTCTCTCTCTATTTGCTTGTCTTTCCCTCTATATTTGCTCTTCTTTTTCTACATGCCTGCCTCTCTCTCTCTATTTGCTTGTCTTTCTCTACCCGCCTCTCTCTATTTGTTTGTCTTTCCATCTATATATATATATCTGCTCTTCTTTCTCTACCTGCCTCTCTCTCTCTATTTGCTTGTCTTTCTCTACCTACCTGCCTCTCTCTTTCTCTATTTGCTTGTCTTTCTCTACCTGCCTGCTTGCCTTTCTCTCTCTCTCTCTGCTTGTCTTTCTCTACCTGCCTGCTTGCCTTTCTCTCTCTCTCTCTGCTTGTCTTTCTCTACCTGCATGCTTGCCTTTCTCTCTCTCTCTCTCTGCTTGTCTTTCTCTACCTGCCTGCCTCTCTCTCTGCTTGTATTTCTCTAACTGCCTGCCTCTCTCTATATATATTTGCTTGTCTTTCTCTATCTGCCTGCCTCTCTCTATTCGCTTGCCTTTCTCTACCTGCCTGCCTCTCTCTATTTGCTTGTCTTTTTCTACCTGCCTTCCTCTCTCTATTTGTTTGTCTTTCTCCATTTGCCTGCTTATCCATCTCTCTATCTCTCTCTTTCTCTGTCTGTCTCTCTCTTGCTCTTTATCTGTCTATCTATACCTGCTATCTCTCTTTCTGTTTATCACTCTCTCTGTCTACACTATTACTATACCGCAGCCATTACATGTTCCAAAAAAGCTTTCTTATGTTGTGCGGTATGGTGCGTTAAGCCCCATACTGCAGCAAAAAAAAGTTTTGGCTTTGCGTGTTTGTGCACGTTTCCCCTATTGAGATTAATGGAGAAAAAGTGTTGGAAAAAATGATCGCATTAAAGCCTTCCCATTGAAGTCTATAGAGAAATGAAAGTTGTTTAAAAACCTAACACCCTAACATAAACCCCTAGTCTAATAATGCCTAAACCGCTGTCCTCCCACATCGCCAACACTAAATAAAGTTAAAGTGAATGTAAATTTAACACGCCATCTTAACGGCATTCTATAGACTTTTAAAAATTAGCATAAATTAAATTCATGAAATTGTTTAATTTGATTTATTATCTTTTAACTGCACCACCGATAAGCGCAGCTCTCCGCCTGGGGGAAACCCTTATTAGTTGTTTGAAGAATCGTCATCTGTCAATCATTTAGACAGTATGGCGAATGGGAGAACTGAGCTTATCGGCGGTGCAGTTATAAGATAAAAATGTAAGAAAATACATAAATTTAAACAATTTCATAAATTAAGCTTATGCTAATTTTTAAAAGTCTATAGAATGCTGTTAAGATGACGTGTTAACTTTACATTCACTTTAACATCTAAACCGCCGTCCCCCCACATTGCCAACACTAAATAAAGCTATTAACCCCTAAACTGCCTACCCCCACATCACAACAAACTAAATTAAACTAACACCTGCTAACTTATGATTAAAGTTACAATATAAACTACCTTAAAATAAAAAGGCGGGGGGACAGCAGTTTAGAGGTTAATAGGTTTATTTAGTGTTGGCAATGCGGGGAGCAGTGGATTAGGGTTTAATACTTTAATTTAGGTAGTCGTGATGTGGGTAGTTTATGGGTGTTAGTTTACTTTGTAACATATTTTTTATGAGTTTTGTGAAACATTTTTGTTTTGCAAAATCCATAACTTGATTGCGGAATGGATTGTTGCGGTATAGGCCATAACAATCATGTTAAAGCCGTAACACACGACTTGTAACACGGGTGAGCTGAGCATTCCACACTCAAAGGCCATTTTTTTAGCGGTAAAGCCATACCGCACAACTTGTAATCTCCCTCTATATTTCTTTAATATTGGTACCATACATTCCTAGTGCACCACTCCCCACATTCATACACTTTCTTCCCCCTTATTTTTATATATATATATATATATATATATATATATATATATATATATATATATATATATATATATATATATGCTATTTCTATTTGTGAACCTATTACAAATAATCAGATCAATAAATAGACAGATCACAATATGCGCAAATACTCACACAACACACATAGGGGCCTATTAATGAAATAGGCTCTCCGCATTCAGCATTGCACCAGCAGCTCTTGGTGCAGTGCCGTCTCCTGCAGATTTGCGACCAATTGGCCGCTAGCAGGGGGTGTCAACCAACCTGATTGTACTAGATCAGGTTGATTTCACGCGATCTCTGTCCGCCTTCTCAAAGCAGGCGCACAGGTTATGGAGCTAACTGGTGTTTCTGGTGAGTCTGAAGGCTCGGCAGAAACACGGCCCTTCAGGCTCCATACGGAACATGATAAATGGGACCCATAACCTTAAATGTGTGTCACAGTCATTAAAATTATATGAAACCCATTAATTGTATTTTGTGATTCAGACAGAGCATACAAAAGACAATTAATGGGTTTCATTTTTCCATTTTTTTTTACTTCTATTATCAAATAGGCTTCATTCCTATGGTATTCTTTGTGGAAGAGCATACCTAGGTAGGTGTCTGGAGCACTGCATGGCAGGAAATAGTGCTACCATCTAGTGCTTTTGCAAATGTATAACATTCTTACAAAACTAATGCCATATAGTGCTCCAGACACGTGTACAGGGCCGCCATCAGGGGGTGACAGGGGTGACTCCTGTCAGGGGCCCAATGGGCCAGGGGGGGCCCATGAGGCAAGAACTAAAAAAAAAAAAAAAAAAAATTTTTTTTTTTTTTTTTTTAAATTTTGGTAGCCACCAGTGGGTACTACAGCAGAGTGCTAATTGAGCATGGGAAATGTTATTACAAGTAGTAAAGTATTAGCATTTGAGAGGATTTCTGAGTGTGCACTAAACCACTATGCACAGTGTGAGACAGACTGGGCACTTTGTTTGTACAGTGTGTGCCTGAGTCAGACGGCAGATCACTTTCATTTGCAGAGAAGGTACGACTTACTGAGGAAATGTTTTTTATTTCTTTGTGCAATTTCAGATTGTAACTTCAGTGTGGTAATAGTTGTATGGTGGGGCTAGGGATCCATAAAAACACATTTTTTTAACAGCAGTGCATTTATGATTATTTGACAATGCTGTAGAAATTCTATATTTTTGGGGAAAATGGGGAAAAACAAACAAACATATTTCAACCTTTTAAAAGTACTAGCCATCCACCCAGATCATTAATGTACAATTTTGAATTCACAAAATTTTTTTTGTTTGCACATTTACAAATATGATTCTTTAAAAAGTGATCTCTTAATTTCTGCAATTTTTTTTATCATGCATGTCACACAATGTTGATTTAGGGGATGCAAGGTGCATACATGTTTCCTCCTGTGAGTGTTTCTGTGGGTGTCTGTGTTTATGTCTTTGTGCTTTGGTTTGTGTCTCTATGAGTGTGTGTGTTTTTTTTTCTGTGGGTCTCTCTGTGAGGGTGGGTGTGTATGTCTTTGTGCATTTTCTGTGGATGCCTGAGGGTGTGTGCATATGTCTTTGAGCTTTTTCTATGGGTGTCTCTGTGAGGGTGTGTGTATGTTTGTCTTTGTGTATTCTCTCTGGATGCCTCTGTGAGGGTGGGTGTGTATGTCTGTGTTTTCTGTGGATGTCTCTGTGAGGGCGTGTGTGTGTGTGTGTATGTATGTATGTATGTATGTATGTCTGTGTTTTCTGTGGATGTCTCTGTGAGGGTGTGTGTTTTCTGTGGATGTCTCTGTGAGGGTGTGTGTATGTATTTGTGTGTTTTCTGTGAATGTCTCAGTGAGAGTGTGTGTATGTATGTATTTCTGTGTTTTATATGGTTGTCTTTGTGTGTTTTCTGAGGCTGTCTCTGTCAGTGTTTCCTTGGGTGTATGTGCAAGTTTGAGTTTGTGTGTGTGTGTCCATTGTTCCTTTTTAGGACATTTGGACCTTACTACTGATTATTCACATCTTTCTACAGACTTTGAGACTAACGAGACCTTTCCGGAGGTCACCAATCCACCATTTAACCTTTAAATTATTGTTTAGGCAGTTCAGGGCCCTTCCTTTCAGCCACTGCATGCTGTTGTCATCATTTAGTTGTCATCTTCCTTTACAAAAAGATAATCAGAACTCCATATTTTGTTTTCTAAATCTCCTTTTTTTTTTTTACAAAACTGTAGTTTACCTCATTACTTGTCAGGTCAATGTAAACAAGTGCTGAGTTTTTGTGTCTGATTGTGTTTTTGTGTTTCTTTGCGTGTCTGCTAGAGTGTCTATATGTGAATCCTTATGTGTGAGTGTGTTTCAGTGTATGAGTGTGTGAGTGTGTGTGTATGTTACTACCTTTACAACATTTCCAAGTTTAAATAGACACTTAAGAATAAAGTGCATATACGTTTTAGTCACTTGGTCAAAAATTGCACATGTCAAAGGAGGGGGGGGGGGGGGCCCTGATCAATGGTTAAGTCAGGGGCCCCAAAATTTCTAGTGGCGGCCCTGCACGTGTACACCCTTAATTTACATTTCTGCTTTTTAATAAAAAAGATACCATGAAGAAAATTTGATAATATAAGTAAATTAGAAAGTTGTTTTCATGTGCAGCACACACATAGTCTTAACGGAAAATATCAGATCACATTCTGCTTTTTCAAATAAAGATACCAAGGGAACGAAGAAAAATTCATAATAGGAGTACAATAGAAAGTTGCTTAAAATTGCATGCTCTATCTGAATCATGAAAGAAACAAACTGGCTTTCATATCCCTTTAACGCAGGACTCGACAAACCCAGGAGCTAGGAAGCCATTGGCTTCTAGAATATAACCACTGGCTCCTAATCTTATGGGTTATTTTCTATATATGTATATACAAATACCACTGTCTGGCTCCTAAAAGTATGGCTGGATTTTAAACAGATTTGTTGAAATCTGGTTTGATGTCCCTTTAAGGCTGTTTGTGTTTGTTGTGATCTGTCCCTTTAAGGGTTATGCTTTAAGTCTATGTGTTATATGCTATACAGCATTTGAATAACAGTAAAAAAATATATTAAAAAATGTCACTTTCATTCATCAGTACCATTTAATATGCGCTTTTCCCCCGCCCGTCTATGTTAAAGCACTTTTTTGGGGGGTCACGTTCTTCGAGCCTCTAATCATTAGAAGACCCAGCTGGCGTTCTTCGATGCTAATCATACACCCCTTACACGTATAGCGCATGCGCAAACTGTTCTCAGCTGTGTCGGATACATTTAGTGCATCCACAAATTACGTAGGGAACCGGTGGGGCCGCTCTCTACGTCACATAGTTCAGAAAGCAGGAAGAAGAAGGGGGGCAGAGTAAGCTAGTAAGCTTACGCCGGCAAGTAGGAGAAATATATAATTTTTTTAATTGAATGTGCAAAAAAAAAAAAAAAGAAACATTAAAAGAAGCATTATGAAGTAATAAGGAATGCATAGGGCTATTCAAATTAGTTAAAATTTACCATCACTTAAAAGGGATATGAAACCCTAAATTTTCTTTCATGATTCAGATAGAGAATACAATTTTAAACAACTTTCCAGTTTACTTCAATTATTTAATTTGCTTCCTTCTCTTGAGATCCTTTGCTGAAAGGTTTATCTAGGAAAGCTCAGGAGCAGCAAATAATCTAGGTTCTAGCTGCTAATTGGTTGCTGCATATATATACTGATTGTCATTGGCTTACCCATGTGTTCAGTCAGCAACCAGAGAACATAGAGAACGAAGAAAAATTGATAATAGGAGTAAATTAGCAAATTGCTTAAAATTGCATGCTCAGTCTATCTGAATCATGAAAGAAAACATTTTGGGTTTCATATCCCTTTAAGATTATGTGTTCATGGTTTGAGTCGTTCCTTTAAAATGGAGTGCACTGTGTGTCCGTGCTTGTACCATTAAGTACACTTTTTCAATGCTTCATAACTCTGAACTAGCCTCACAACAATCCTATCTAGTTGCACCTTTTGGGGGATTTTTATCCCAGTCACCCGTGATTAGGACCAGGAGAGCTTGCCATACATACACACAACTCAACTAGAAGAGCTGACTCAGGGCCGGTGTTCTATCAGATTCTGCTACCTCTGACTGCGCATGATCTGTATGACGTAATCGCACTCTACATATGTTAAATAGGAATGTGTGGAATGCGATAATGTCAATCAGCAACATGCGCACTCAGAGGGAGCAGATTCTGACAAGGAAGTTGTGTCGGATCTTGCTGCCGCTACGCATGCGCTGTTAAAATGTAATACTGTCACACAAATTAAAAGTGTATATTATATATATATATATATATATATATATACATACACATACACACAGGGCAAAGCTCAATCACTTCTCACGATGATGAAATATGCGACGAAGTGCTTTCATCTTATTTTTCTTCACCGTGAGAAGTGATTGAACATTGATATATATATATATATATATACATATATATATATATATATATATATATATATATATATATATATATATATATATACAGGGAGTGCAGAATTATTAGGCAAGTTGTATTTTTGAGGATTAATTTTATTATTGAACAACAACCATGTTCTCAATGAACCCAAAAACTCATTAATATCAAAGCTGAATAGTTTTGGAAGTAGTTTTTAGTTTGTTTTTAGTTATAGCTATTTTAGGGAGATATCTGTGTGTGCAGGTGACTATTACTGTGCATAATTATTAGGCAACTTAAAAAAAAACAAATATATACCCATTTCAATTATTTATTTTTACCAGTGAAACCAATATAACATCTCAACATTCACAAATATACATTTCTGACATTCAAAAACAAAACAAAAACAAATCAGTGACCAATATAGCCACCTTTCTTTGCAAGGACACTCAAAAGCCTGCCATCCATGGATTCTGTCAGTGTTTTGATCTGTTCACCATCAACATTGCGTGCAGCAGCAACCACAGCCTCCCAGACACTGTTCAGAGAGGTGTACTGTTTTCCCTCCTTGTAAATCTCACATTTGATGATGGACCACAGGTTCTCAATGGGGTTCAGATCAGGTGAACAAGGAGGCCATGTCATTCGATTTTCTTCTTTTATACCCTTTCTTGCCAGCCACGCTGTGGAGTACTTGGACTCGTGTGATGGAACATTGTCCTGCATGAAAATCATGTTTTTCTTGAAGGATGCAGACTTCTTCCTGTACCACTGCTTGAAGAAGGTGTCTTCCAGAAACTGTCAGTAGGACTGGGAGTTGAGCTTGACTCCATCCTCAACCCGAAAAGGCCCCACAAGCTCATTTTTGATGATACCAGCCCAAACCAGTACTCCACCTCCACCTTGCTGGCGTCTGAGTCAGACTGGAGCTCTCTGCCCTTTACCAATCCAGCCACGGGCCCATCCATCTGGCCCATCAAGACTCACTCTCATTTCATCAGTCCATAAAACCTTAGAAAAATCAGTCTTGAGATATTTCTTGGCCCAGTCTTGACGTTTCAGCTTGTGTGTCTTGTTCAGTGGTGGTCGTCTTTCAGCCTTTCTTACCTTGGCCATGTCTCTGAGTATTGCACACCTTGTGCTTTTGGGCACTCCAGTGATGTTGCAGCTCTGAAATATGGCCAAACTGGTGGCAAGTGGCATCTTGGCAGCTGCACGCTTGACTTTTCTCAGTTCATGGGCACTTATTTTGCGCCTTGGTTTTTCCACACGCTTCTTGCGACCCTGTTGACTATTTTGAATGAAACGCTTGATTGCTCGATGATCACGCTTCAGAAGCTTTGCAATTTTAAGAGTGCTGCATCCCTCTGCAAGATATCTCACTATTTTTTACTTTTCTGAGCCTGTCAAGTCCTTCTTTTGACCCATTTTGCCAAAGGAAAGGAAGTTGCCTAATAATTATGCACACCTGATATAGGGTGTTGATGTCATTAGACCACACCCCTTCTCATTACAGAGATGCACATCACTTAATATGCTTAATTGGTAGTAGGCTTTTGAGCCTATACAGCTTGGAGTAAGACAACATGCATAAAGAGGATGATGTGGTCAAAATACTCATTTGCCTAATAATTCTTCACTCCCTGTATAAAATATGCTCTTTTAATTTGTGTGACAGTATTTTCAACAGCGCATGCGTAGCCGCAGCAAGATCCAACAGAACTTCCTTGCTGATTGACATAATCACATTCCACACATCCCTATTTAACATATGTGGAGTGTGATAATGTCATACAGAGCATGCGCAGTCAGAGGGAGCAGATTCTGACAAAGGAGCAGAATCTGATAGAACACGGGTGTTCTGTTGAAAATAGCTACCTTGTCGAGAATAGCTACCTCAAAGTATGCATGCTTACAATTACATAACTGCACTCCACACGTTTGAAAGAAATGTAATGACCAGCTTACACATAAGCAGGTAGTAAATCTCAACAAGGAAACTGATCTACTGATTCCATAGCACTGTTAAAGCGGCCATGGACATACGCGCATGCACAATTTGGTACGCTCCTATTTCATTTCCGCAGATCATATATAACACGCCCAGTGTACCATATGCGTTCTTAATCAGACTCATATATGCTGCACCATATTTGCCCCCATCTTCACTACCTTTTTTGCTTCCTCCTGAGGGGTTGAAGGGTAGCCATGTCCCCCTTGTAAATCTCATTCCCAGAGGTTCACTTGGGGTGGATGCCAGAGGATCTAGGATTGATGCAGCACCCTGCTGATCCTCTGACATCCACCCCAAGTGAACCTCGGCTAACCTGGGGGGGCTAACCCTAATGTAACCCTACCATAACCCTAACACCCCCTACCTTTAACATAATTAAAATAGAGCTAAATTAAACTTACAATTATTAACTAAATAATACCTAGTTAAAACTAAATACTTACCTGTAAAATAAAACCCAAGCTAGCTAGAATATAACTAAAAGCTATATTGTAGCTAGATTAGGTTTTATTTTTATTTCACAGGTAAGTTTGTATTTATTTTAACTAGGTAGACTGGTTAGTAAATAGTTATTAACTATTTAATATCTACCTAGTTAAAATAAATACAAAATTACCTGTGAAATAAAACCTAAGCTACCTTACACTAAAACCTAAAATTACAAAATAAAAAAAACTACCATTACAAAAAAAAATGAAATTATCCCCAAAAAACTAAATTATTCCTATTCTAATACCCTTTTAAAAAAAAAATACCCACCCCAAAATAAAAAAGCCTAATCTAAAATAAACTACCATTGGCCCTTAAAAGGGACTTTTTGGGGGCCCTTAAAAGGGCCTTTTGTAGGGCATTTGTCAGGGTGCCAGGAATCAGACAGACGAGAAGTGCAAAAATAATCACACCTTTATTAATAACAAAAAAATAATAAAAAGTCCACAAGTCAAATAACAAGCCAGGAGTCAAAACCAGAGCTGGTAGTCAGACAAGCCGAGTCAGGAGCCAAAGCGAATAGTCAGACGAGCCGGAATCAGGAACAAGGAAAACAGCAGAGTCAGGAACAAGCCAGGGATCAGGAACCAGGAAGGGCGTCAGACAGCCAGGTAATACACAGGAACTCTCACAAACAGGTCTGAGTCAAGGCAAAGGCAAAGCATACTGAACAGAGGCCCTTTAAATAATAAGTGATGACATCACAATTCTGAGACTGCATCCTGTCTCACACAGATGATGCACACCAGTCTGGCCATAAAAGGAAGTGCAGGAAATGAGCAGCATCCCCCACAATGCACCATAGCCAGCAAGAGAGGTGAGTAAAATGACTGCCAGCAGCACATGGCAAACAAAACAGGGAAAAAACCCTGACAGCATTGCCCTAAGTTAAACAGCTCTTTTGCTACAAAAAAACACCCCCCCTAACATTATACAAACCCCCACCCCCCAAACTACCAAGGGCATTTAAAAGGGCCTTTTGTAGGGCATCTAAAAAACCTAAGTTACACCCATTGCCTTGAAAAATGGCATTTGGATGGACATTGCCCTTAAAGGGCATTTGGATGGACATTGCCCTTAAAGGGCATTTAGCTCTTTTACTGCCCAAACCCTAATCTAAAAATAAAACTCTTAAAAAAACCTAACACTAACCCCAAGACGATCCACTTACAGTTTTTGAAGTCCCACTTGAACGATCTTCATTCCTGGGGAGAAGTCTTCATCCAGGCGGCCTCTTCAATCTTCATTCTGGCGGAGAAGTCCTCATACAAGCGGCAAGTCTTCATCCAGGCAGCATCTTCTATCTTGATCCCGGCGGCACCGAGCGAGTCCATCCTGAAGACATCCAGCGTGGAGCATCCTCGTCATAAGGTCGCCGCCGTATACTAAATTTTCAATGCAAGGTACGCGATCCAAGATGGCGTCCCTTGCATTTCAATTGGCTGAAAAATTTGAATCAGCTAATAGGAATTAGAGATGCTAAAATCCTATTGGCTGTTCAAATCAGCCAATAGGATTTAAGCAGCTCTCATTCTATTGGATGATGAATCAGACTTCTCCGCCGGGATGAAGATTGTTCAAGCGGGACTTCAAAAACTGTAAGTGGATCGTCTTGGGGTTAGTGTTCCGATCAGCCAATAGAATGCGAGCTCAATCTGATTGGCTGATTGGATCAGCCAATCGGATTGAACTTGATTCTGATTGGCTGATTCCATCAGCCAATCAGAAAATTCCTACCTTAATTCCGATTGGCTGATAGAATCCTATCAGCCAATCGGAATTCGAGGGACGCCATCTTGGATGACGTCCCTTAAAGGAACCGTCATTCGTCGTCTAGTCGTCGGAAGAAGAGGATGGATCCGCGCTGGAGGTCTTCAAGATGGAGCCGGTCGTCATCGGATGGAAGAAGATAGAAGATGCCGCTTGGAGAAGATGTTTGCCGGTCCGGATGTCCTCTTCTTGCCGGATAGGAGGAAGACTTTGGACCCTCTTCTGGACTTCTTCAGTGGATGTCTAGCCCCCGCTTGGGTTGGATGAAGATCTTGGAGCCAGGACGGATCGGTGAACCTGGCATGGTGAAGACAAGGTAGGAAGATCATCAGGGGGGTAGTGTTAGGTTTATTTAAGGGGGGTTTGGGTTAGATTAGGGGTATGTGGGTGGTGGGTTGTAATGTTGGGGGGGGGTATTGTATGTTTTTTTTTACAGGCAAAAGAGCTGAAATTCTTGGGGCATGCCCCGCAAAGGGCCCTGTTCAGGGCTGGTAAGGTAAAAGAGCTTGTAATATTTGTATTTTAGAATAGGGTAGGGAATTTTTTATTTTGGGGGGCTTTGTTATTTTATTAGGGGGCTTAGAGTAGGTGTAATTAGTTTAAAATTGTTGTAATATTTTTCTTATCTTTGTAAATATTTTATTATTTTCTGTAACTTAGTTCTTTTTTATTTTTTGTACTTTAGATAGTTTATTTAATTTTATTTATTTGTAGCAATTGTGTTTAATTAATTTATTGATAGTGTAGTGTTAGGTTAATTGTAGGTAATTGTAGGTAGTTTATTTAATTATTTTATTGATAGGGTAGTGTTAGGTTTAATTATATCTTAGGTTAGGATTTATTTTACAGGTAAATTTGTTATTATTTTAACTAGGTAACTATTAAATAGTTCTTAACTATTTAATAGCTATTGTACCTGGTTAAAATAATTACAAAGTTGCCTGTAAAATAAATATTAATCCTAAAATAGCTATAATATAATTATAATTTATATTGTAGCTATATTAGGATTTATTTTACAGGTAAGTATTTAGCTTTAAATAGGAATCATTTATTTAATAAGAGTTAATTTATTTCGTTAGATAAAAATTATATTTAACTTAGGGGGGTGTTAGTGTTAGGGTTAGACTTAGCTTTAGGGGTTAATACATTTATTAGAATAGCGGTGAGCTCCGGTCGGCAGATTAGGGGTTAATAATTGAAGGTAGGTGTCGGCGATGTTAGGGAGGGCAGATTAGGGGTTAATACTATTTATGATAGGGTTAGTGAGGCGGATTAGGGGTTAATAACTTTATTATAGTAGCGCTCAGGTCCGCTCGGCAGATTAGGGGTTAATAAGTGTAGGCAGGTGTCGGCGACGTTGTGGGGGGCAGATTAGGGGTTAATAAATATAACATAGGGGTCGGCGATGTTAGGGCAGCAGATTAGGGGTACATAGGGATAACGTAGGTGGCGGCGGTTTACGGAGCGGCAGATTAGGGGTTAAAAGTGTAATGCAGGGGTCAGCGATAGCGGGGGCGGCAGATTAGGAGTTAATAAGTGTAAGGTTAGGGGTGTTTAGACTCGGGGTACATGTTAGGGTGTTAGGTGCAGACGTAGGAAGTGTTTCCCCATAGGAAACAATGGGGCTGCGTTAGGAGCTGAACGCTGCTTTTTTCCAGGTGTTAGGTTTTTTTTCAGCTCAAACAGCCCCATTGTTTCCTATGGGAGAATCGTGCACGAGCACGTTTTTGAGGCCGGCCGCGTCCGTAAGCAACTCTGGTATCGAGAGTTGCATTTGCGGTAAAAATGCTCTACGCTCCTTTTTTGGAGCCTAACGCAGCATTTGTTTGAACTCTCGATACCAGAGTTAAATTTATGGTGCGGCCAGAAAAAAGCCCGCGGAGCGTTAACAGCCCTTTTACCGCCGAACTCTAAATCTAGGCCTAGGTTTTTTATTTTGGGGTGTTTTCTTTTTTTTTTTAATGGGTATTAGAATAGGAATCATTTTTATTATTTTTGATTATTTGTTTGTTATTTTGTGTAATGTATTTTTTTTAGGGGGTGTTTTTCTTATGTAGCAAAAGAGCTGTTTAACTTAGGGCAATGCCCTACAAAAGGCCCTTTTAAGGGCCCCAAAAAGGCCCTTTTAAAGGCCCTTGGTAGTTTATTTTAGATAAGGGTTTTTTATTTTGGGGTGTTTTTTTTTTTTTTTAAGGGCCCCAAAAAGGCCCTTTTAACCCCTTAATGACAAGTGACGTACCAGGTACGTCCTGCAAAAACTTGCAGTTAGTGACAATGGACGTACCTGGTACGTCACTTGTCTAAGAGAGTGCTGGAAGCGATCGCAATCGCTTCCAGCAGCTCTCAGGGTATTGCAGTGATGCCTCGATATTGAGGCATCCTGCAATACCCTTAGAAAGCATCCGATGCAGAGAGAGCCACTCTGTGGCCCTCTCTGCACCGGTAGCGATGCGGCCGGTTCGTTGGTGGGTGGGAGCGCAACTGGGAGGCGGGTGGGCGGCCCATCGCTACCCGGCATCCGGCTCCTGTAAGTGCAATGTGCACGCCGGGTGCCGGGAGCGTGCGGGGGCGCGCATGCGCGTGCGCGTGCGCGCGCGGGTGCGCGCGCACGCGCGCGATTACCTACCCACACTGACACCAATGAGTGGGAAGAGGGGGGAAAATATATATATATGAGGATCTGGGAGGGGGAGGGGGTTGGGGTATTGTGGGGGGCTGCTACACTACAGAAAAAAATAAATTGGTAATAAAAAATAATAATAAAAACACTTTTTTGGGGGGCAAATTGGGTACTGGCAGACAGCTGCCAGTACCCAAGATGGCGGCAATTAGGTAGGGGAGAGCTTTAGATTGCTGGGGGGGGGATCATGGAGGTTGGGGCTAAGGCAGGAGTCCATCACAGCTAAAACATTTTATTTTTTTTTATTAAAAAAAATAAAAACTCCTTTTATTTAGTACTGGCAGACTTTCTGCCAGTACTTAAGATGGCGGGGACAATTGTGGGGTGGGGGAGGGAAGAGAACTGTTTGGGAGGGATCAGGGGGTGGGATGTGTCAGGTGGGAGGCTGATCTCTACCCTAAAGCTAAAATTAACCCTGCAAGCTCCCTACAAGCTACCTAATTTAACCCCTTAACTGCTGGGCATAATTTACGTGTGGTGCGCAGCAGCATTTAGCGGCCTTCTACTTACCAAAAAGCAACCCCAAAGCCATATAAGTCTGCTATTTCTGAACAAAGGGGATCTCAAAGAAGCATTTACAACCATTTGTGCCTTAATTGCAGAAGCTGTTTGTAAATAATTTCAGTGGGAAACCTAAAGTTTGTGACAAAATTTGTGAAAAAGTGAACTTTTTTTTTTATTTGATGACATTTGGCGGTGAAATGGTGGCATGAAATATACCAAAATGGGCCTAGATCAATACTTTGGGTTGTCTTCTAAAAAAAAATATATACATGTCAAGGGATATTCAGGTATTCCTGACAGATATCAGGGTTCCAATGTAACTAGCGCTAATTTTGAAAAAAAGTTGTTTGGAAATAGCAAAGTGCTACTTGTATTTATGGCCCTATAACTTGCAAAAAAAGTAAAGAACATGTAAACATTGGGTATTTCTAAACTCAGGACAAAATTTAGAAACTATTTAGCATAGGTGTTTTTTGGTGATTGTAGATGTGTAACAGATTTTGGGGGTCAAAGTTAGAAAAAGTGTGTTTTTTTCAATTTTTTCCTCATATTTTATATTTTTTTTATAGGAAATTATAAGATATGATGAAAATAATGGTATCCTTAGAAAGTCCATTTAATGGCGAGAAAAACGGTATATAATATGTATGGGTACAGTAAATGAGTAAGAGGAAAATTACAGCTAAACACAAACACTGCAGAAATGTAAAAATAGCCATTGTCATTAAGGGTAAGAAAATTGAAAAACGGTCCGGTCATTAAGGGGTTAAAGGCCCTTGGTAGTTTATTTTAGATTAGGGTTTTTTATTTTGGGGTGCTTTTTTTTTTTTTTTTTTAAGGGTATTAGATTAGAAATAATTTTTAGTTTTTTGGATATTTTTTTTTTTTTTGTAATGGTAGGTTTTTTTATTTTTGTAATTTTTGTGTAAGGTAGCTTAGGTTTTATTTGACAGGTAATTTTGTATTTATTTTAGCTAGGTAGTTATTAAATAGTTAATAACTATGTACTAACTAGTCTACCTAGTTAAAATAAATACAAACTTACCTGGCTGTGAAATAAAAATAAAACCTAAGCTAGCTACAATACAACTATTAGTTATATTGTAGCTAGCTTACGTTTTATTTCACAGGTAAGTTTGTATTTACTTGTAAATAGGAATTATTTAGTTAATAATTGTAAGTTTAATTTAGCTACAGTATATTCTAATTATGTTAAAGTTAGTTGGTGTTACGGTTACGTTAGGGTTAGGGGTTAATAGTTTAATTTAGGTTGTTGCGATGTGGGGGGCTGGCGGTTTAGGGGTTAATAGGTATTATTTAGTTAAGTAAAAGTTTAATTTAGCTATGTTTTATTTATGTTAAAGTTAGGGGGGTTAGGGTTACTTTAGGGTTAGGTTTAGGAGTTACTAGTTTAAATTAGTTTATTGCGATGTGGGGGCTTTCAGTTTAGGGGTTAATAGTTTAATTTATTATATTTCGTTGTGGGGGGCTTTTGGTTTAGGGGTTAATATGTTTATTATAGTGGAGGCGGTGTAGGGCTTAATAACTTTAGTATAGTGGGGCGATGTGGGCGGACGGCAGATTAGGGGTTAATAATATTTAAATAGTGTTTGTGATGCGGGAGGGCGGCGGTATAGGGGTTAATAACTTTAGTATAGTGGTGACAATGTCGGGGAGCGGCGGAATAGGGGTTAATACATTTTCTTAGTGGCAGCGATGTCGGGAGTGGCAGATTAGGGGTTAATAAATTTAATATAGTATTTGCGACTACTGACTTTAGATGGTGTTACAGATCTTGTCGTTTCAGAGTGTAACGCTTGCTTTTTAGCCTGACCTCAAAACTCGTAATACTGACGCTATGGGAATCCCATCGGTACTGACGTTGCATTACAGGCTAAAAGGCTTGCGGTACATCTATACCGACAAGACTTGTAATGGCTGTGGTGCTGTTTTAACGCTGAAAATACCATATTTTCAGTGTTAAAAGACGAACGCACAAACTTGTAATCTAGCTCTATGTTTGTTATAATAAGTGATGTCTAAGTTTATTGAAGCAGTCGTGAGTGAGAAGATGCACGTTTTTTAGCTTCTTGACATATGTATTATGTATGTTTACATAAGCAAACTGGATTTTCTGTAATTTCTTAAAAGGACACTGAACCCAAATTTTGTCTTTCATGATTCAGATAGAACATGCAATTTTAAGTAACTTTCTAATGTACTCCTATTATCAAATTTTCTTCATTCTCTTGGTATGTTTATTTGAAAAGCAAGAATGTAAGTTTAGATGCCGGCCCATTTTTGGTGAACAACCTGGGTTGTCCTTGCTGATTGGACAGCCCCAATAAACAAGTGCTGTCCATGGTTCTGAATCAAAAAAAATCTGGCTCCTTAGCTTAGATGCCTTCTTTTTCAAATAAAGATAGCAAGAGAATGAAAAAATTGATAATAGAAGTAAATTAGAAAGTTGCTTAAAATTGCATGCTCTATCTGAATCATGAAAGAAAAAATTTGGGTTCAGTGTCCCTTTAACCCTCAATAAAAATTATTAAAAAAAAAAAGGAGATGGGGAATTACAGTGCAGCATGTATATGTGTCTAATTAGAATGTATACACTGGGTGTTATTGTGTTAGGAACTTCCCCCACTGGCAGTTACAGCCAATTAGCACTTGTTAACATATTCTGCCAAGTGGGTTCTGTGAAAATGTCGATGTTCTAAAATAAGTTGTATACCATAAGAATGTACCATAAGAATTACGTAAGTTACACAGGGGGTGCTTATAGGGGTTACAGGGGGGGGCTGATGGGGCTTATGTTGGTTACACAGGGGGGTGCTTATGAGGGTTACAGGGGGTGCTGATGGGGCTTATGTAGGTACCCCCTGTGTAACCTACATAAGCCCCATCAGCCCCACCTGTAACCCCCATAAGCACCCCATGTGTAACCTACATAAGCCCCATCAGCACCCCTTGTTATCCCCTATAAGCACCCCCTGTATAACTTAAGTAAGCCCCATAAGCACCCCCCCTCGGGCACGGTAAGTCAGCGGCACGCGATGGACCAATTTGGAAATTGAATGGAGGTGGGCAAATCAAACGGACTACGGACTGATCAGATAATACAAAAAAAAAGCATTACTGC
This sequence comes from Bombina bombina, assembly GCF_027579735.1. Classification (NCBI taxonomy): domain Eukaryota; kingdom Metazoa; phylum Chordata; class Amphibia; order Anura; family Bombinatoridae; genus Bombina; species Bombina bombina. The sequence continues at coordinate 721,918,530 of NC_069501.1, read as the reverse complement.
ATTATCTGATTGGTCTGTGTGTCCGTGAAGTCAGTGGCTGTACAACCAATAGGGTCGTGTTGCCTGCCAGTGTGCCGCTTATGGCTTGTCTCTGATGAGTGAGGAGTTGGGCTGTGTGCGCATTAGCGGCATTGTTCGTGCCTGCGCAATGAAGATTAGGGGCCATATAATTCCTCCACCCATTGCATAGTTTTAATCAGCTGTTTTTAGGAGGTTGGGCCTCTTGCACATGTGTGAGCTCCATACACCTCCAGCAGCTGATTCACCTCACCGGAAGTGATAGGTCACGCATTCTTATGTGGTTTACAACTTATTTTAGAACACCGTCTCTGGGTCCCAGGCAGCACCACAGGGGCCAGCCCAGAACATGGCAATGCACATAACACATGTTGCATTCACAAGGTGCATTATAATTGTATAATGCAGCCGTTTTTCTTCATTTTATTTTTTGGTAAAAAAAATCTGAGTTTAGCATTCTTTTTTTAATAATAATTTTTATTGAGGTTTTTTGTCAAAATAAACATTTGGTAATTGCCAATATACATTAAAAAAGAGATCAGAAGAGTAATACAAAGTAAGCTGCAAACATATGACAGATAGGTAATCCAAACAGTTGAAAGACAATTACTTTCTCATATTATACAGTAAGCACCATAGTAGCTGAAGACCCACTACATGAACCGAATAGTCACTGTCAGGCCATATGGGGCCACTGCAAATAGAACAGAGAGTAGGTGGACATAAATTGGAGAGGGCCACTCATGGACCCCTGTTGAAAAAAACTCATTTTTTGTTTTCTAGGATAATATAATGTCAAGCTCCTTTACTGGTAGATGGGTTTATGCTGAAACATTGGAACACCTCCATAAAATTAGCTAACAACTATGTTAAAATAGCATGCGTAGGTGACACACATTAGCAATCAGTCCTGCTGATCTAGACAGGGCATATAAACGCATTCCTATTATGTTATGAAGGGTTAGGTACTTGGGGAGCAATTAAGAGCTGTGATTTAGGTGCGGTATAGATGAGATTAACCGCCTTGTTAGTTCCCCTAGAATAGGGGATACATTATTATAGGGGGGGGGAGGATGTGGTGTTTTTCATATTTTCAGAGTTATCTCACCGTTTAGGAGCATTAAAACAAAATAAAATGCACTTAGAACTATCTTCATTATATAAAACATGAACAAGGAGAGCTTAAACACATAATAATATGCTATGCAAATACAATATAAAGAAATATGATACCTTACATATGCTGATAATAAAATAGCTGTACTTAAAACTGTGCGGCAGGGCATATTAAGAAATGTGCTTGGGCACTATTATAACTGGAAATTTACACACTCTTGGTTTATGATAGACTGCAGGTATAGAACTGCCAGAGCCCTGTTATGAGCTACAAAGTAATAATACTATAACTAGCATTAAATAGAGTGGCTTGAACATTAGAGAAACTAAACAAGTATATAAACACGAAATAAAATATCTCTTGCTTAAAGCAGACAAAACTGTGTAGGACAACGTTTGCATATACATAATGGTGTCCAATGTTCAGGGTAGTTTTAGTAATATGAGCAAAATACAGGTATTACTACACTAAGTACATCCAATATAACAAACCAAATTGTTAGGGTAGACTTTACAGGGCTAGTGTGCCTTGATAATTGGTGTCACGTTGAGAGACAAAAATGGATAAAAATAAAACAGGAATGAATATATAATTACCAGAAACGAGATACTGAAGGAGAGCCATAGTATGACCCTCTGAGTAAAAATACTGTACTACAATGACTTTATGTATATATATATATATATATGAGGGGGGAAGAATGATATTATACAAAACAAGCCAGATAGCTTGAAAAGGATGTATATCATGTAGAGGTAGAAGCTTGTTTCCTATAAGTGTATCGGACATTATAAAAACTAGGGTGCATGCAAACTCCTATGTGTTTGGCTATCACAATAAAAACTTACCCAAAGGATTGGTATCAATTCAATCTCCGTGACTTATACAGGGAGTGCAGAATTATTAGGCAAGTTGTATTTTTGAGGATTAATTTTATTATTGAACAACAACCATGTTCTCAATGAACCCAAAAAACCCATTAATATCAAAGCTGAATAGTTTTGGAAGTAGTTTTTAGTTTGTTTTTAGTTATAGCTATTTTAGGGGGATATCTGTGTGTGCAGGTGACTATTACTGTGCATAATTATTAGGCAACTTAACAAAAAACAAATATATACCCATTTCAATTATTTATTTTTACCAGTGAAACCAATATAACATCTCAACATTCACAAATATACATTTCTGACATTCAAAAACAAAACAAAAACAAATCAGTGACCAATATAGCCACCTTTCTTTGCAAGGACACTCAAAAGCCTGCCATCCATGGATTCTGTCAGTGTTTTGATCTGTTCACCATCAACATTGCGTGCAGCAGCAACCACAGCCTCCCAGACACTGTTCAGAGAGGTGTACTGTTTTCCCTCCTTGTAAATCTCACATTTGATGATGGACCACAGGTTCTCAATGGGGTTCAGATCAGGTGAACAAGGAGGCCATGTCATTCGATTTTCTTCTTTTATACCCTTTCTTGCCAGCCACGCTGTGGAGTACTTGGACGCGTGTGATGGAGCATTGTCCTGCATGAAAATCATGTTTTTCTTGAAGGATGCAGACTTCTTCCTGTACCACTGCTTGAAGAAGGTGTCTTCCAGAAACTGGCAGTAGGACTGGGAGTTGAGCTTGACTCCATCCTCAACCCGAAAAGGCCCCACAAGCTCATTTTTGATGATACCAGCCCAAACCAGTACTCCACCTCCACCTTGCTGGCGTCTGAGTCGGACTGGAGCTCTCTGCCCTTTACCAATCCAGCCACGGGCCCATCCATCTGGCCCATCAAGACTCACTCTCATTTCATCAGTCCATAAAACCTTAGAAAAATCAGTCTTGAGATATTTCTTGGCCCAGTCTTGACGTTTCAGCTTGTGTGTCTTGTTCAGTGGTGGTCGTCTTTCAGCCTTTCTTACCTTGGCCATGTCTCTGAGTATTGCACACCTTGTGCTTTTGGGCACTCCAGTGATGTTGCAGCTCTGAAATATGGCCAAACTGGTGGCAAGTGGCATCTTGGCAGCTGCACGCTTGACTTTTCTCAGTTCATGGGCACTTATTTTGCGCCTTGGTTTTTCCACACGCTTCTTGCGACCCTGTTGACTATTTTGAATGAAACGCTTGATTGTTCGATGATCACGCTTCAGAAGCTTTGCAATTTTAAGAGTGCTGCATCCCTCTGCAAGATATCTCACTATTTTTTACTTTTCTGAGCCTGTCAAGTCCTTCTTTTGACCCATTTTGCCAAAGGAAAGGAAGTTGCCTAATAATTATGCACACCTGATATAGGGTGTTGATGTCATTAGACCACACCCCTTCTCATTACAGAGATGCACATCACCTAATATGCTTAATTGGTAGTAGGCTTTTGAGCCTATACAGCTTGGAGTAAGACAACATGCATAAAGAGGATGATGTGGTCAAAATACTCATTTGCCTAATAATTCTGCACTCCCTGTATGTAGAATTTTCATAAAAGAGACATGTTAGCAAGACAATTCCTGACGATCTAAACCATGGTTACATGGGTGGACAAATGGAGAGTAAGTCTACCACAGGGCATGGGCCCTATGCCCTGCAGCATTAGACACAGAAACTCAACATACTCTTGAGTACACACTGAGTGACACAATGTTTTAAAGCAAGTATAGCATAGGAAGTGAGTCTGAATTATACTGATGTTAAAATATGTAGCCTTGAGTACTGGAGTGCTGAAGACCCCACTAGTATTCATATTTGTATATTTATGTCCAATTATTGTAGGGGTATTCTAAAATGTCAAGTAGAGAACATTGTGGATTTATGCTACTGCGCCAGGCGTAATAAACTAGGGCAAGAGCAGTGAGCCATATACAGTAGTTAGTGATGTCAAGCTGAGAAAAAAAAAAATTTGTTAAAAAAAAAAGCAAACAGTAGGCTCAATCAACATACACAATCATGCAAGATAAATTAACCTGAGATATTAGGAAACAAAGTGTATATATATAAACCTTACTTTAAAACTTTAAAGTAATAGGAAGAATAACATTAGAAGCATAAGGCATCCGGTACAAAGCAAACACATTTATGAACTATAGTTTAAGCCTTCTGTTCCTGGGATAAATAAAAAAGTGTAACCACATGATAATGCGACGTATGTCCACATTAAGAGCTGTCCTATCCGCTTAATAAGCCTCCAGTGGCTGTAAACTTCAGGGTAGTTACCCTACACCTCATGGCCAAAGCGAGGAAAGTCTGCCCCCAGGATCGTAAACCAACTCCAGACTTATTCTCGGGTAGCGTCTAGGTGTTTGGCCAGAGGGATAGCTATGCACAGTCAATTGTTCTGCAGCTTGTTGAAACTTACGGAGGGGCGAGCTGATCGGCCAAAACAAGGCTCTAAACCATTGCTAGTCCTGGGACACAGATGCAGTCTCTGCCATGGAGCCCTGAAGTAAGTGTCATATTTTCCAGCATGCAGGAGACCACTCTGACCCCATTCTGTCAGCATGGGGTAGATCTATCTGGATGAGGTCATTTCTGCGGATGGTCCCGTGCACAGGCCTAGTTGGAATCCAGAATGGTGCTGGCTGCTGTCCCTGCGTGGAGAACTCTGCGGCGGGTAGGGGGTAACCCCTTCGCGAATCAAGCGACTCCATCTCCCAGGTGATAGTTGGGTAAACTCTCATAGGGAGCCGCATGTAGGTACTCTTCTCCTCTAGCTTCACAGCCTCCCGGCACAAACTGGCGGTGCCGCAAGGTACACCCACATGTTCAGACGCCATTATGTCTGAGTGTTCAAATGCCACCCGATATCCCTCTAGGAGATCACCGATCATTTCCAGGAGCTGCGCCGCCGCGCTCATAGTAAGGTTCTTCTGCAAAGGCATTTATTGTCGTTATTAGGGTAGCAGTTGACAAACTTCACTCACTAGTCGGGCTCACCTTGGGAGCAAAGATGGTCGCTCTTAATGTCACTGGCCTGCGGTAGATAGAGAGGTGATATATATATCTATCAGGATCGTTCTGCCATTAGATTTTTCACTGCATAAGTTCTCTAGCCCCTAGGGTCAGAACATCAAGTAGTTAGATAGGTCAGAGCGGCCGCAAAAGTTGATTTTTATGTAAAAAAGTTCTGGAGCTATTGCAATGTGACCGCTCAGTCTGCTAGTTGGCTCCTCCCCCCTGAGTTTAGAATTCTTAATTACTTTCTCAGTGATGTTAACTATTTTTTAATTCCTTGGCATATAGTGAAGGGTGTGTATACATTAGTACCCACCATTTACATAGTAATAGCTTCCTGAATTAAAATAATGGTGTCTGCTGTAAAGAACCCCCTCTACTTCGCTCTTACTTGAACAGTGCAAGGCAGCCCCAGAATGAAAGACTGAGCGTCTCTACCTACCTGCGGCACATGGGACCGTCAGAGGACTGTTACTTCCACAGATGCAGATAATTTAGGACATCAGCATTTAAAAATGACACATTGTTTTATTTTCTGTCAAATGTATTGTGTAGTTAAAGGGGAGATACACAGTACACAACTTCCTATCCTATTATTCTGCCGCACCTCGAGCAAGCTTGTTGGAAAACTACATTTCCCAGCTTGCTACACAGGAAGTGGAAAGGTGGGACTATGTGAGGGGGGGATTGCTGTGCAGTGCACACTGTGCACCGAGAGTACACAGCTGCGGAGGAGGTCTGATTGCATTATGATGTCAGTTTCATTGAGCTAAGTGCTAAAGCAAGAGACTTTGTAGTTACAGACTTTGTTGTCCACATGCTTCTTTTATATAAATGAATCCCAGATAGGACTCCAATAGAGAACAGTCTCTGCCTCCTAAATAACTCCCTTAGGAGCTACAAACTATCAGGTACACGTTTTCATGTGGGCATCTTGTTTGGTAGCAGCAGTATGTCTGTATCAGATGTGTTCATTGTATAAATAAGTGTTATTAACCTCTTCAATGCCAGTAAAACACATGGCAGCAAAAGGCTACTGCACTCCCTGCTAGTGAGAGACAACTCACATAAGCCCAGTGCTCTTGCTGCTGCAGGTGAAACTTCATCATTTTCTGATGTTTTCCTGTACACTTTCTTACTGGAAAAACATTTTTTTCCCATGAAGCATTCAAGAACTACAGATGCTGCATTGGTTAAGGGGACACTGAACCCACATTTTTTTCTTTTGTGATTCAGATAGAGCATGCAATTTTAAGCAACTTTCTAATTTACTCTAATTTACTCCTTTTATCAAATTTTCTTCATTCTCTTGGTATGTTTATTTGAAAAGCAAGAATGCAAGTTTAGATGCCGGACCATTTTTGGTGAACAATCTTGGTTGTCCTTGCTGATTGGACAGCACCAAGAAACAAGTGCTGTCCGTGGTTTGAACCAAACCTTTGCTGGTTCCTTAGCTTAGATGCCTTCTTTTTTAAATAAAGATAGCAAGAGATTGCATAAAAAATGATAATAGAAGTAAATTGGAAAGTTGTTTAAAATTGCTGCTGAATCATGAAAGAAAAAATTTGGGTTCAGTATCCCTTTAAAAATTAAATAATAATTACGTTTCATGCATATAGAAATTGCTTTTTGCTGTAAAACAGCAATAATATTTTTATTTTCTCCATTTGCATGTTTTTTTATTATTAAATAGTCATTTTATAAGTTGGTGTTTACATGGTATATTTTTTTTTATATAGGAGGCACAGTGAATGTTTCTCCCTTATGCATATAAAGTGCAATTGTTCCTGATAAGTCAACCAAATTATGAGTAACTATAAAGTCAGTCACAGGCCCAGTGCCCACAAGGAAATTATTTGTCATTGTGACATTTCTACTGCTCAGTTGTTTTATTTATGAACAGTGTTCCACAGTCCACTTGCCATCTCATTATGTATATCTGATACAAGCTGGTGATAAGACACTAAATACCGTGATTGTGCATGGAGATTGGGAAAGGGGGTAATGGATTAAAGGGACATTCTAGTGCATAAATGGTATATTCTACTTTTGTTAACACATGCAGTTTTTCTCTATCAAAGCTCCAACTTTGTAGGGGTTAAACACAGATTTTCAAAAAGGAATAGGTTACAAAATGCACATAGGCGTAATGTGTTTTTTTTTTAATTTTTCTTAAAATATCTTAGATATAAAATGTATATTCTCTATGAGCACCCAGAAAAGTCTGGTTACCAAGTTTTTGAATTTGTATAAGCTCCCATAAGGAACATGAAACTAAAATTGTATTATTATTTATATAGAGACTGTCATTTTAACCAACTTTCCAATTTACTTTTCTTTCATACAGATCATATATTCCTACCAGGAGGAGGCAAAGTTTCCCAAACCTCAAAAGCCTATAAATACCTCTCCCACCTCACACATACCTTAGTTTTTACTATGGCTCCTTAGGAGGTGGTTGAAGCATGATGTGTTTGATTGTTCAGTGAAAGGTGCTTCAGAGCATATTGAAGCCTGTTTCCCCTCAAAGTACAGTGCTTATCAGAGGGAAGCGAAGGGAGAATTGCCTCATGACACCATGTTTTCGTCTCTGGGAAATCCTTTTCATAGGCTCTCTGTAAATTTGGTTGCAGGGATTCATATTTCCATTTTACCGTATTGTCCAGAGTATAGGCCGCACTTTTTCCCCTAATTTAAATCTGTACATTAGGGGTGCAGCCTTTAATAGGATGCGGCCTATAATCAGGTATTTTATTAAAAAAATGTGGCTTCCTATTGGGGCAGCTCACCCGGGAAAGGTCTTCACACATTGGCTCCTGAATCCTGACTGCACGTGTGATCGGCATTCGGCACGTGTAGTCAGTGAAAGTGAGGAAAACTGCAGCATAGCATTCAGTCACAGAGAGAAGCGCCAGCTAGTGCTCATTACGACTATTAAGGGAATGCAGAGCCACCTGGAGCTGCAGAGAGTACAAGGCGGTGACGCTGGTGAATATACCGTAGTTGCTGGGTGACCCTACTCCCTGAAACGCAACATAATGGCAATGTACCATATTATGTATCATCTAGTACATAAGTTTGGGCAGTAACCAGAGGACGTCCACTTGTGATTAAACCACCTTATTGGTAAAGCAGTGACTTAGCTATAGAATATTTAAAGGGACATTCAACACTGCCCACAACATTAATCTATGTTGAAAAACTAAAAATCAAGATCAAACTGCAACGTGCCCCCTTTCTCTTACTTCCTGCCTTCACTGTTGAATCGTCTACGATAACTTCAAAATTTGTGTCCTAACATGGCTTCCTAACTCCCCCCACCGTGACGTATAGAGCTTCTTCTTCAAACTAGCTGCCAGTGATATCCCATTTCTCGTACTTCAATGTAAAGCGGGTTCACGGCCGTTAGCGCATGCGCGATAAACTATGAACACTAAAAGCGGAATCATTATAAGCCAAGTTGTTTCCGTTCCGCTTATATTACGCATAGTACTCTATTTCGTTCTATTAGGTAAAACCCCTATCCGCATCAACTCCTTAGTTTACATTGATAAGAATCTTTATTTGTAAATTCCTAATATGTTTTTTGATAAACAGCCAAATTCATTACGATCTTGGAAAAGCCTGCCTCAACAATTGATTATATAATTCATTTCGGTGCAGTCTCCCTATTATTTATAGCAATCCACTAATGTTCTAACGACATAAACATTATTAGGAATTTACAAATAAAGATTCTTATCAATGTAAACTAAGGAGTTGATGCGGATAGGGGTTTTACCTAATAGAACGAAATAGAGTACTATGAGTAATATAAGCGGAACGGAAACAACTTGGCTTATTATGGTTCCGCTTTTAGTGTTCCTAGTTTATCGCGCAGTCCGAGGAATGGGCTATCATTGGCTGCTTGTTTTCAAAAAGAAGCCGAATTCGTCACGGTGTGGGGAGTTAGGAAGCCATGTTAGGACACAAATTTTGAAGTTATCGTAGACGATTCAACAGTGAAGGCAGGAAGTAAGAGAAAGGGGGCACATTGCAGCTTGATCTTGATGTTTAGTTTTTCAACATAGATTAATGTTGTGGGCAGTGTTGAATGTCCCTTTAATTACTCCACTGCTGTTAACACTAACCGCACTGTCCCAGCCCCCTCACTGCTATTAACCCAACCTTTATATATTAGAAGACAACTCAAAGTATTGATCTAGGCCCATTTTGGTATATTTCATGCCACCATTTCAATGCCAAATGCGATCAAATAATAAAAAAAAAAGTTCACTTTTTCACTAACTTTAGGATTCTCACTGAAATTATTTACAAACAGCTTGTTCAATTATGGCACAAATGGTTGTAAATGCTTATTTGGGATCCCCTTTGTTCAGAAATAGCAGACATTTATGGCTTTGGCATTACTTTTTGGTAATTAGAAGGCCGCTAAATGCCGCTGAGCACCACACTTGTATTATGCCCAGCCGTAAAGGGGTTAATTAGGTAGCTTGTAGGGTTCATTTTTGCTTTAGTGTAGAGATCAGCCTCCCACCTGACATATCCTACCCCTGATCCCTCCCTGACCCCCCTCAAACAGCTCTCTTCCCTCCCTGACCTCACAATTGTCACCTCCATTAGTCTGCCAGTACTAAAATAAGCCCTATATAACAACCTTTTTTTCAGTCATGTGACTGTTATTGAAAAGCATTGAGAAGCAGTGCATTAATTAAAATAGCCAGTAGGTGGAGCTGTCTGCTTGTGTTGCAGCAAATATATGCAAGCCAAGCACACAAGCAGGCTGACATTAATCAGTGTAGCTAGCTAGACCTGAGCTATCGAGCAGTTTTCAAAGGAACAAGATCTTCCTGTCTATAAATCCATCCATATTGGAATGCATAGAAAGAACTGTTTGCAAAAAAAAGTAGGGTTACTTCTTTTGTTCCTTAGCTCTGCTCTGGCTGATAAGGGTGCGGCACACGTTTTCTTCAGGGCCCTGGGGTGACCACTGAAATCACACACACATGCAACTGAGTGTTTTAACAAAAGTCCCGTTTATTTGAAGAACACACAAAGAATTTATAGTGATGTATACGTCATACATGAGGTCACAGGAAATATATAAAAAACGTAGTTAACTTCACATCTGCATAAGGGGCCCACAGGAAATAAGAATGTTGTTATAGCACATAACATAATATGCCCATATAACCATTTGTAGAGAGGAACTTATATTAGAACCATATGTTACAACTTATACAGAAAGAAACTTGTGGAATGCTGCATTATAAACATTTGATACTAGATTTAAAGTTACCCTCAATATGCTTAATATGTGAGATTCAAATTACCAATATAACATAATATATATAATATATATATATACACACATATATATATATACATATATATATATACACATATACATACACACATATATACCCATCATTCCTCTCTTTGATCACATCGTGATCACATAACCTGTAATGTTCCTACAATATAAACTATCTGGGTCTACCTCTAATTAAATTTTGCAGTTGAACTTTTTCTGCATCTTGTATCATACCTGATATTTTCTTTCTTAAAGTACAAGACATGTAACAGTTAAACAATGTTAATAATAGTAAACAAATAGGTGTAAAGTGTTCAGCATCTTCAGGTGAGTAATAACATACCGTTATAAATACTATTGGGATATACACAAAGATCAATATCCCCATTAGGAAAAGGAAGATCTTGCAGAAATGTCTTGGATCCATGATTGAGATCGTCATCCTGGTCTTTGTGAGGAGTGATCGATACCTTATCACCCACTTCTCCTTTGTGAGGGGTGACCGATAGCTTGTCACCCGCTTCTCCTCTCTTTGGACAGAGTTTCACTCGTGAAGCGTGTATCCAGATGTCCTTGTCGTCAGTCAGTACGGCAGTCCTGGTTACAGCGATCACAGTGACTGGCTTGCTGAACGGGAAACCTCCTTTCTTTGCTTTATTCAGCTGGCGAATGCAGACCAGATCTCCAGGCTTGAAAGGATGGGTTGGTTCCTGTGAGGGAAGAGGTAAACGGGAAGACACATCACCATAGATGCCATTCAATTTATCAATCAATTGTTTTACATATTGTTCCTTAATACAATCTAAATCACCATTTTTAATGATAAATGGACCTTTTACCCATGGAGTCGGGAATGGTCTACCCATTAGGACCTCAAATGGAGACAACCTGGTTGTCCTATTTGGGGTCATTCTGATTTCTGCTAAAATCGCAGGTAAATAGTTTTGCCATTTAACCCATGTACCTGCTGTTGCCTTCAAAAGTTTTTCCTTGATATTGCGATTCATTCTTTCTACAATCCCTGAGCTTTGAGGATGGTAGGGAATGTGAAAGTTCCAATTAATCTGTAACCATTCTACTAACTCATGTGTGATTTTACTAATGAACGCTGGACCGTTATCAGAATTAATCTGAAGCGGACAACCAAATCTGGGAATTATTTCAGTGGCTAAAATTTTAGCGACTGTTTTTGCATCTTCCCTCTGGGTAACAAAAGCTTCTGGCCACTTAGAAAATTGGTCAACTATTACAAGCAGATATAATTGTTTAGTGCCAGTTTTTGGAATATGTGTAAAATCAATTTGTAGATGTGTGAATGGGGCTGTAGGTGGGGGTAAGTGGTCATGCTGGGCTTTATTGGGGATGGTTGCATTGGTCTGTAAGCAATATACACATCTATTAATATATGCCTTGCAATGATCACCTATACCTCTAATGTAGAAAGATTGCTTCAACAAGTTAGTTGTTGGTTTTATACCTAGGTGTCCAACACCATGGGCTTGTGCTATAAAGAGTGGTGCACTGCTTTCCGGTATGCCCACCTTCCCCTCTTTAGAAAACAAACCATTCTCATCTAAAGTTAACCCATTAGTAGTCCAGAAAGATATGTCACTAGGAGTGGCATGTCCCTGGAGTTCAAGAAGCATATGGTCTGTAGGACATGAAGGTGGGGCTAATACAGCATACATACGGATGGTGGATCCAGGTGTATGAGAAACATAAGCAGCCTCTTTAGCAATTTTATCTGCAAGTGCATTACCCAAGGAAATAGGGTCAGACTTGTATGTATGTGCACGGCAATGTATGATCGCTATGTCCTTTGGGAGTTGTATGGCCTCTAAAAGGTCATTAATCAGGTCTGTATGATAGATGGTCTTGCCATCTGCTGAAACAAAACCACATTGTTTCCATATCATACCAAAATCGTGCACAACCCCAAAAGCATAGCGAGAGTCAGTGTAAATTTTAACAGATTTATTTTCAAACAATTTACATGCTTTTGTAAGTGCTATTAATTCTGCAGCTTGTGCAGAAGGATAAGGAATGGGGCCTGCATCTAGAACAATGTCTGGTAGTTGCACAACGGCATAGCCTGTCTTATAAATACCATCACTAGGTCGGGAACAAGAACCATCAACAAACACATTATCAGCATGGTCAAAAGGTTTATCCATCAAGTCAGGTCTTGGTGTGGTAATGTGGTGTATTACCTCTATACAGTCATGATCTGTTGGAAATTCTGGTGATCCTATAAGTAAGGCACTAAGTATTTGAGTTGGCCCTGAGGATACACTACTATATTTAATAGTCAGATTTGTATTATTCAGTAATATACATTCATAACCAGAAAGTCTTTGAGAAGTCATGTGTTGGGTAGTGACATTTTTTACAAGATGTTAAACTTGGTGACTAGTGTGTAGTACTATTGGATGGCCTAATGTGATTGCTTCAACCATCTCTACAGCCATGGCGCAAGCCGCCAATGCTCGGAGACACGCCGGCATCCCTTGTACCGGTATTGGAACTACTTTGGAAAAGAAAGCTACGGGACGCATATTGCCTCCACCATGCTCTTGGGCACAGACAGCAGCCATGGTTTTACAATTGTCCCTCACATACAAGTGAAATGGTTTACAATAATCAGGTAGTCCTAAAGCAGGGGCACTAATAATGCTAGTCTTCAGAGCTATGTAGGATTTAGTCATGTCTGTGGTCCATTGTATATGTTCAGGGCTATCCTCTTTTGTGGCTTGCCTTAGAATGGAATCATGATGGGAGCACTCAGGAATCCATTGTCTGCAATAATTAATCATACCGAGAAAGGTGAGCATGTCCTTTCTAGTAACTGGCTTTGGGATCTGTTGAATCGCTTGGATTCGTTTGGGACTAATGGACCGGTGGCCTTGGGAAAGCACAAAACCAAGGTAATCCACTTTTGTCACTCCTACTTGTAGCTTATGTTTTGCTATTTTATGACCTTCAGCAGCAAGGTGTTTTAACAGACTTATTGTATCTACTGTATTAGCCTCCTGGTTAGGACTACACAACAGTAGGTCATCGACGTACTGAAGGAGGACGGAACCTTGGCTGGGAGTCCATGACCGCAAGGTACGTTGGAGCACCAGCGAGTAGACCGCAGGTGAGGCCACATAGCCTTGAGGGAGGCGTGTCCAGGTAAGCTGACGCCCATCATAATAAAAAGCTATAAGTAGCTGTGTCTCAGGGTCCAATCGGACTGAAAAAAATGCGTTAGCTAAATCAATGACTGTAAATATACAGGCATCATGTGGAATGGCTGTGAGTAAGGTTGTAACATCTGGGACTATTGGGGCAATTGGGATTACTATTTCATTAATTGCCCTTAGGTCTTGTACTAACCTATATTCATTGTCTTTCTTTGGGATCGGATTTATGGGGGTATTATAGGGAGAAACTACTGGACGTAGGATTCCTTGTTTAAGGAATTCCTCTATCATGGGTCTTATCCCTTCTTTCTTTTCTCTAGACAATGGATATTGTTTAATAAACACTGGAGTAGTATTAGGTTTTAATCTGGCTTTATATGGGGTACACTGAACTAAACCAATGTCAAGTTTTGAAGATGCCCATACAGAGGATGGGACATCTGTCAATATGTCATTAAAAAAACACAGGTTAGTGGACCCTAGACTCACGTCTAACCCACCCTGTCTAGTGCAGGGGCTATGTAAGGCTGTCTGTTATACTGTCGGGGATTGTAAGGGGGGGCAGAATTATTAGGAGGTTTTGGGCATTCATTTTTCCAATGTCCCTGTTCCCCACAGTTAAAACAATGTGTTCTGTTGAAGTATAATTCCCTCTAGCTCTTCCTCTAGCTCTCCCTCTACCTCTCACATACATTCTATTACTCCCTGTATTATCCCTTTCCCTGGCCTGGAATGGATCACAATGTTGTAAACTCTGCTTTTGATAAAAAGCAGCGTTTTTTCCTTCTAATTTCCTGATGTCAAAACAACCTGCCCCTTCTTTTTCATGAATTCTTTTCAAGAATTCTGCTGGAGTCAACTCTGGCCAATCAGAGACAAGTTGTTTCACCAACAAAGAAAGCTGAGGTTGCATATTACTAATGCAAGTCTGGACCTTCAGAGAGCCCATTGCATCTCCTGATTCCATTCCAGCCTCTTCCTTCCAGCATTTATAAAAACGCTTAACAAATTCTACTACTGTTTCCTTTGTATTCTGTTTGCACGCTAGTGCAATTGACATACTTTGTTTATCCTTCCATATTCTATGCATTTCTATACTTAATTCTGTCCACATTTCATCAAGTCCTTCACGTGTGTTTAGGGCATAGTTAATTGTTGGATCTCGACTCAATTTACTAATACTCTTTACATTACCCCACTCCCAACCTGATTCAGGGTCATAGTCTAGAAGTGCATCAATAATAATTCTTATATCTGTCTGTGTCATGTTTTGTCCTTGTAACATTCTTTTTAAATACATAATACAAGCTGATGGATGTTGACGGGGGTTTGGGGCTCCCTTGGTAATTTCCCTTAATTCACCCGGGGACAAAGGTTTAATAATTAATTGGTCTCCAACAGTAAGAAATGGCATACTAGCTTCTGGTACAGCTGCCTCCTCCTCCTCTACTTCTTCATTCCCTCTTTTATATTGTGGGGTTATTGTAGGGGGGTAGGAAGGTGTTACTGGTTCAACCTTAATCGGGGGTTTGGGCATAATTGGGGGTTTAATGATCTGGTATCGGGGAGTTACAGAAGGTCCTGGCAAGGTCCATTCCTGGGGTACCTGAGCAGAGGCAATAGCAATAGTCTCTATATCTATGTCACTAGGGGATGGGAGGCTAGGATATAGTCTGTTATATGATGGCAAAGGTAGGTGAGGGGCATTATATGGGGCAGGGGGGGTGAATATGCTTTCTGTTTTTGCTTCTCACTTTTACCCTTCTTTTTATTCCCATCTATATCAATATATCGCCAGTATGGAGCAACAGTCAGCCAATTTTCCCCACCCTTTTTCATATAATCCATATTCCATCTTGGATCACCATTATACCATGGAAATGCCTCTTCATCACCTAGACACAACCCTTTTACCATATTCATATGAAATATATCATTATCCCCCTCTCTGGGGAATGGATCAGAGCTT
This sequence comes from Bombina bombina, assembly GCF_027579735.1. Taxonomy (NCBI): domain Eukaryota; kingdom Metazoa; phylum Chordata; class Amphibia; order Anura; family Bombinatoridae; genus Bombina; species Bombina bombina. The sequence goes on along the minus strand of NC_069501.1, from coordinate 721,902,994 downwards.
CTCATAGCTTCTGTCCAATCTGCCATATTCTGAACCCAAGGAATAATATACATAAACCCATCGGGCGACACCCTTCCCACATAATCTTTACAATTTTCACCTGGTCTAGGTGATGGAAATTGTTTAGACTGGGATTTGCCCATTCTCAACTCCTAACTTATCTTTTAAAACATTTACAACAAAATATAATACAACACAAAAAAAAAAAAATAATAATAAAAAATAATAAAAATAAAAAATACAATACCTTTACCTTTAAGAGCAATTAATTATTGAATCTTTTTGCAAAAAACACATTAACTAGAATGGTTGTACTCTGTTACCAGTTATTGTGCTTAATGCTTAAGTTTACAACAAGAGAAAGAAAAAAAAATATCACTATGCTGATCCTTTCAGTAGTTTCTGGCATTAATTATCTCTAGGTCAAAGGTCACCCTTCACCAGAAAAAATGTAGCCTTTTACTAACATTTAAAAACAGCAATACATATAAGCAACAGTTTACTTTCTTAATACTTTAAACAATAAGCAGTATTTTACTTCCTTAACACTTTATACAAATAAACAGTATTTTGCCATACAGCATATTTAAAAACAAGCAGCATAAGAATTCATATAAACAATGCAGTATTTATCTTATAACTTTAAAGCAATGTTAGCCTACAGCAATATTTCAAAAGCAAGCAGCAAGAAAATGTGTGGTTTAACCCTTCAGCCAGACTTTATATAACCTGATTTCTACCAAAGAAATCTTATTCCCTTTTTATTTTTTTTATTTTTTAATCAAAGATTTGATTAGAATCTACCAAAGATTCATATATATATATAACCTGATTTCTACCAAAAAAATCTACTATTCCTCTTTTAGAATCTACCAAAGATTCACATATATATTCCCCAACTATTCCTATGTAAAATGAAACTTAAGGGGTCTCGTGGTAAGAGAAAAAAGGTCAGAATAAAAAGACTCTTTGTTCAGCTCACCTTACGAGAGTTCCCTGTTTCATCCCAATTCTGACGCCAGTTTTGTAGGGTTACTTCTTTTGTTCCTTAGCTCTGCTCTGGCTGATAAGGGTGTGGCACACGTTTTCTTCAGGGCCCTGGGGTGACCACTGAAATCACACACACATGCAACTGAGTGTTTTCACAAAAGTCCCGTTTATTTGAAGAACACACAAAGAATTTATAGTGATGTATACGTCATACATGAGGTCACAGGAAATATATAAAAAACGTAGTTAACTTCACATCTGCATAAGGGGCCCACAGGAAATAAGAATGTTGTTATAGCACATAACAGAATATGCCCATATAACCATTTGTAGAGAGGAACTTATATTAGAACCATATGTTACAACTTATACAGAAAGAAACTTGTGGAATGCTGCATTATAAACATTTGATACTAGATTTAAAGTTATCCTCAATATGCTTAATATGTGAGATTCAAATTACCCATATAACATAATATATATAATATATATATATATATATATACACACATATATATATATATATATATATATATATACACATATACATACACACATATATACCCATCAAGTCTGTGTTGTGTGATTTTTTTATTAGGTTTATAATGCTGTTTTAGCAAATGTTTTTGTTAATTTAACTTAGTTTAATTATATATTCTGTGTCTAATGCTGTTTAGCATTTAAAGTCTTCATTTCAAAGCTTTACAAATAATGTATTAGGTGTTACTTATGACAATTTTGAGAGGGGCCTGGAACCTAACTCCCTCACTTCCCATTGACTTACATTATAAACTGGGTTTCAATTTACAACGGTTTCGATTTACAACCATTCCTTCTGGAACCTAACCCCGGCGTAAACTGAGGGCTACCTGTATTTTGAAACAGCAATGTCCTACTTGTACTTATAGCCCTATAACTTGCAAAAAAGCATGTAAACACTGGGTGTTTTTAAACTCAGGACAACATTTTGAATCTATTTAGCAGTTTTTTTCATTAGCTTTTGTAGATAAATAAAATATTTTTCAGGTAAAAGTCAAAAAACATGTTTGTTTTTTTCAATTTTTCACCATATTTTTTTTTTTTTTTTTTTTTTTAAAGTAAATTATATGACATGATACAAATAATGGTATGTAAAGAAAGCCCTTCTTGTCCTGAAAAAAAACAATATATAATTTGTATGGAAACAGTAAATGAGAGAGAGGAAAATAACAGCTAAACACAAACACCACAAAAGTTTTAAAACAGCCCTGGTCCTTAAGGGGTTAATATACTTTTTACCTCTGATTACCTTGTATCTAAGCATCTTCTGACAGCCCCCTGATCACATGACATTTTATTTATTATCTATTGACTTGCATTTTAGCCAATTAGTGCAGTGTCTGCCACAAGCCATGGGCGTGATCACAATGTTATCTATATGGTCCACATGAACTAGCACTCCCCTTAAAAGCAAATAAAAAAAGCACATAAGAGGCGGTCTTCAATGACTTCGAAATTAAGTTAACACAGTTATAATAATACAGGTTTTACCTCTATAATTATGTTGTATCTATGCCTCGGCAAACTGCCCCCTTATTTCAGTTTTTTTGAGAGACTTGCATTTTAGTAACTTTACGTGCATGAGATCAATGTTATCTATATTACACACATGAACTAATGCCCTCTAGTGGTGAAAAACTGTCAAAAGGCATTCAGATTAGAGGCGACCTTCAAGGTCTAAGAAATTAGCATATGAGCCTACCTATGTTTAGCTTTCAACTAAGAATACCAAGGGAAAAAAGCACATTTGATGATAAAAGTAAATTGGGAAGTTGTTTGAAATTGCATGCCCTATCTGAATCATGAGTTTATTTTTGACTAAACTGTCATTTTTAAGTAAGTTTTTTTTTGTGTGTGTGTGTGTGTGTGCTGGCATGCAAGAGGACAATCTTTCTACAATGCAACTACATGCATATGAATAGCAACAATAAAATATCCTATTTAAGGACATTTTTCCGTTCTGTGACTTCGCTTCCAGTTACATCAGAGTTAGTACAGACTATAAAGTATTTTTCAAAGTTGGCAGGTCTGAGGAGTGGGTATACAACCACTCTGTGTATCTCTGGCCTCTAGGTGTGAGAAATAAAAGAGGAAAATCTGAGCTAAATTGTTGGTTGGTGGGGGAACAGATTTCCCAGAGCCTAGGGCAGCATGAAAGATAAATATGCCACTGATTATTGACCCCTAATTGGTCATGCATTACAAGGAAATAAGACAACACACAAGAGGTGGGTGTAAAGGCCGCAGCCCGCATTTAATAAATCTTTTATAAATAACATATCACTTTAATAAAACGCTGAATACCATATTAACATATTAACATGAGCCACTTCATGAGGTGCTTGCCACAACAGATGAACCTTCCGCAGGCTTTCATGCCAGGAACATCCCATGATCTCTCCCGACTCTTTAGGGAGGACCAATTTACTTAAAGCTAACGGCTATTAAACAAGCACCCCCGCCAGCTAAGGCTGCAACAATCCCTTCAATTAAACCTACAACAGGGAGGGAGGGAGGGAACTTCGCCTTGCCGTTGCAGCGACTTGAGAGAGGAGATGGTGCACGTCTGTTCCTCAACTGAACTTCACCAGAAGCCCCGCCCCCGCTAAACTCCACCCTCTACATTGGCCAGGATAGGGGTCAAGTTCCCTTACGGCGATACTCTCCTCCAGGGGGGGATTGACCCCTAATTGGGCATGCATTACAAGGAAATAAGACAACACACAAGAGGTGGGTGTAAAGGCTGCAGCCCACATTTAATAAATCTTTTATAAATAACATATCGATTTAATAAAACTCTGAATACCATATAAACATATTAACATGAGCCACTTCGTGAGGTGCTTGCCACAACAGATTAACCTTCCACAGGCTTTCATGCCAGGAACATCCCACAATCTCTCCCGCCTCTTTAGGGAGGACTAATTTACTTAAAGCTAACGGCTATTAAACAAGCACCCCAACCACAGACCGTCATTGACGGGCCACACCCAAATGGGCCAAGGCCTTTAACACCCCTTCTCTAATGTTGAAATTAAAAAGGTGTAGGCCCACCTCGTTAAGGTGGACCCCGTCCTTCAAGAAAAAACAACGGCCCGTCTCTCCCTCGAACTCCACATGCCTGATGCATAAACCCCCAATCTTGGACACAAAGCTGCTAATGGTTCTATTAATCTTCTTTCTAGATGTTTCTAACCTACGGAAGTCCCAGGCCGCTCTCCACTGTGACCGAGGTTCAATGTCGGACCACACAACACACAGTTCAGCAAACAATTCCCGCAATCTACCCAAATCCTTCCTTATGCTGTCCACTAAATCCCTTTGTGATTTAAAACCCAGGTCATTACCCCCTGCGTGTATCACTAAAATAGCCGGAGGCCGGAACAACCTAGCGTAATCCATCACCTTTCTCAAAATCTGATCCCATCTCAAGCCTTGTACCCCCAGCCACCGCAACACCACCATGTCCTCAGACAAATTCAGCTGTGTTCCATTATTCTTCACTGCCGCTGCCTTACGGGCCCAATAGATATAGGAATGTCCCACAATCCAACAATGAACAGGACCTGAAAAACAAACAAAACTCAAAATTCTCAATTCACACTCTCACCTAAACCCAAACTAGCGGCTTCCGTAGCGAGTGCGTACCGAATTCTCCCGCCTCGTACCCTAACACCGCCAAGGCCAGCCGGAAGATCAACAAAAACTGGAAACGTGATACCGATGACCCATCCCTATGTACCAACAAAGGCAGAAACCCATTGGGCTGCACCTTCAAGAATGCTGCCAAGGAAATCACCGGGCAACAACCCCCCCGTGTTTCACGAATCCTGATCCACCGTCCCAACCCTTCCTAGTCCGTCTTTGATTTTTCGGAGCCAAATCCACACTAACCCATCTCTGATCGACACATCCTTGGCCTTCAGGCCCCCCACATCCTTCCTGTTACTCCCTACCAGCTCAGAAACCCTGAACGCTACAAAAAAGGCTAATACAAAAGCCGCCCGAAACAGCAGTGTTTCAAACTCCGAATAACACACACTCTCTAACTTCCCAACCAACTGCACCAGCATCTCAAAAACTACCGGGCGCCTTCCGTCCCTAGACACTTTCCCTTTACACACACCTCTCACCGCCAACTGTACTACAAACAACTTGGTGAAATCCCTCCATCCCAAAAGCTTAAACAGGAAAGCCATTGCAGCTACCTTCCGCTTCACCATTGATTTTGAAACACCCTGCGCTCCCCATTCTCTAATCCATGCCAACAAGACTTGAATGCACCCCTCTTCTGACACCTGTACTCCTGACTCTCTCAAATTTTGCAGCCACTGACCCCATGTTCTCACATAAGCCTCCCACGTACCTTGAGCTAAAGCTCCCCGGGCCACCTCAGCTAATTCATGAAATCCAATTCCAACAGTTCCAGGGGGCAGCTGACTCCTTCCTCCTCTGCCTCCAGAGCTACTTCCCAAAATCATGACCACTGGAAGCGAGAAAGAGCGTCAGCAATAACGTTAAGACAACCTGGTACATGCATCGCCCGAAAAAACACATTCAGCTGCATGCATTCCAACACAAACAACCTGAGCAAGCGCATGACTGGCAGTGAGCTGGATGTCAATTGATTAATCGCATACACCACCCCCAAATTGTCTGAATGAAATACTACCTTCCTATCCCGCACTCTCTCTCGCCAAACATTCAAGGCCACCACCAAAGGAAAAAGCTTTAGGAATACCAAGTTTTTTGTAAGCCCACTACCCGACCAGTCATCGGACTATCGCCCCGCACACCAGCTCCCTTAACAGTATACCCCAAAACCCACTGCTCCTGCTGCATCCGTAAACAAATGCAGCTCCTCGTCGGTCACCACCTTCTCCTGAATCAAGGTCCTGCCATCAAAATCTGCCAAAAACAACTGCCAAACCTTCAGGTCCTCTTTCAGAGCAGCGGACAATCGGACCCAATGCCTAGGTTCCGTACATCCAACCGTGGCCAACGAAAGTCTCCTGCAGAAAACCCTTCCCACTGGGATGATCCTGCACCCGAAATTCAGTTTACCCACCAGGGACTGCACCTCCCGCAGTTGCATCTTCTTTGTTTTCAAAGCCCCTTCAATCACACCCAACAGATCCACCACCTTGTCTTCCGGCAAGCGACATTCCATCCGGATGGTGTCAATCTCAATACCCAGAAAACTCAACGATGTCACCGGGCCCTCCGTCTTCTCGTGTGCCACCGGGATGCCAAAATCACCTGCCACCTGAAAGAAATGCTCCATCAACCTCTGACAATCCAACGAATCTGCCTTTCTGATGAATAAGAAATCATCCAGGTAATGAACGATAGATGACAAACCAGCCATCTGCCGCACAACCCATTCCACAAAAGTGCTGAACTTCTCAAAGTACGCACACGATATGGAACATCCCATTGGCAGGCACAAATCCACGTAGAATGCCCCTTGGAAAAAACAACCCAACAAATGATGACAAACCGGATGCACCGGCAACAGCCGAAAGGCTGCCTCCACGTCCACCTTACCCAACAGTGCCCCTTGTCCCGCTGCCCTGACCAGTGCTACCACCTTGTCAAATGAGGCATACCTGACCGCCGCCACTGCTGGGTCAATGCCATCATTCACCGATGTTCCTTTGGGATACTATAAGTGGTGTATCATACGGAACTGGCCCACCGCTTTCTTAGGCACAATGCCCAATGGAGAAACCCTCAAGTTACTGAATGGCAGGAGGCTAAAGGACCTGCCATCCTCCCCAATGCCACTTCTTTATCCAATTTCCCACGCACAATCCCTGGAAACTCCCTAGCCGAACGCAAATTACCTGAAATTTCAATCTTGCCCCCTTCCACAAATGGAATCCGAAATCCAGAGCTGAACCCAGTTAGCAACAGCTCCGCATCCCCCACCTTACCCCTGACCTTAGCGTAGCGGCCTAGCCAAGGCACCATCCTTCCTACCTTCACTGGCGTCCCTGCCCTTAGCAGCGACCTCCCCTGCTCTCCCGACCCCTGCGCCTCTCTTGAAACATCTGGCCCAAGGGTGGGCCCCCTCACACCCCGAACAGGCATGCTTGTACTTGCATCCGTTCCCGAATCTTCACCGCCCTTCATTAAATTGGAAACAGAGACCCTTCTTAATGGCTGCTGATGTTCCTTCAGCCCCACTACCCGCGCCCCCGGTTACCCCTTGTGTACCTCCCCCCCCAATGGCCGCCTAAGCTACAAAAGGAACTTCAACCCCGCAATGGGGTCATCAATTCAAGCCAAATTCCCATGTCCCTATCGTCCCACCTCATCTCTGGCCGAACCGCCAATTTCTGCCGAAACTGCTCGTCGTACCGCTACCACGCCAACCCCCCATATGTACGATAAGCCCCCGCAATCTCGTCATAGTAGCAAAACAAAGCTGAGCACTGATCAGGGAATCTTTCCCCGATCACCGCCGCTAAAATACAAAAGGCCCTTGACCAATTGGTCAATGTCTTTGGTAGCTTTCGGTACCTTTTCTTCCTCTCGTCTTCCTCCTTCTTTTCTTTGTCCCCTTTCCCGTCCTCCTTAATCTCAAGTGTCTGGTCCATCGGAAGCAGCAAAAAGATCTCCAGGAATTCCCTCTTCCAAATCTTCTCCTTAACATCCTGTGACAGGGCCGATGGAGCACAAACAAGGCCTCCTCAATGCACTTTCCGCCTCCTTCAGTGTACTTCCCGTACTAGCCCCGCTATGCTGCGTCTCAGTAGACCCTCCTCCCACTGTTCCCGCATTCCCAGCTACCACTGACCTTGCTCCCGCCTCCACGCCCCAAGCTACTGCATGCTGTCCACCCCCTGCATGCTGCCCTGCCAGCTGTTTTTACAGTTGCACCAGTAGGTCCCTCAAGACACTCATCAACGAACTCTGGCCTCCACTCAACCCTTGCGCACTCACATCCACACTCCCACTTGTATAAGCACCCTCACCTGTCGTCCTGGGTGCCGTAGGCTCTCCTTCCTTTGTCTGTTCCACCGTTCCCCCTGCTGTCCCAGCCTCATGCTGCTCTGCTGCCGCCTCCCTTGGCCTTGTGACCCTCCTCCTAGGGGTGGGCAATCTGGACCTCCTCCTCCTGCCACTCCAGTCTGCTGCTCTCTCCAGCCTTCCCCAGGTAGGCGACCTCCTCACCGCCCGAGTCCTCTCCCATTCCTGGGGCGAGCGAGACTTGTCCCGCTGCCGTCCAGCACCTGACCTCCGTGGGCTCTGGCGCATCAAAGAGTCCCTTCTCTGATGCCGTATCTGTGGAGGGGAGGCAGTGAGACACCTATCCTGCCTAACACCTGAACCCCCTCTCCTAACGCTCCTATCCCTAGACCCTACCTCTACTCTACCATCCTGGTCCTTTGCCGCCCCCTGTACTGAACCCAACGAACGGAGCAACTGCTCCAAAGCAACCAGGTCTCCTACCTGCGGTGACGCCACCAGTCCAGACGATGTCCCTTCTCCCGTATCCTCCATCTCAAAATCACTGTAGGAGTGGTCCACCCACAGTGCGTCACAATCCTGGTCCGATCTTGTGGTTCCTGCAGAGGTCTCTGCCCCTCCAACCACCTGCACCTCTTGTTCTTCCCCAGCATCTGCAAAATCCAAATACATATCATTAACTGCCCCTTGCCCCTCCCCAAGCCTTCCCAGACCACCAAGCCCCCTCACTCCTCCTCTGCCTCTGCCCCTCCCCTTATTCCTTACTGAGGCCTTATTAACTGGTCCCTTCCCTTTGCCTCCTGACCCTACACTCACCCCTTTTTTGCTACTCTGTGTTCCCCTTACTGGCCCTACGCCCACTGAGGGCCCCATCTTCTCCCTCCCACCCCTCACTCCTAACGTCTCATCTGTCCCCCTTTTCCTCTGTGCCCGTGCTTAAGCTCCCCCTCCTGTCTTCCCCAGTAGCACGCTGCCTCCTGTGGCCACACTCTCATCCAGATCCCTCCCAGCATCAGCCAAAGGAGCGTTCTCCCCCGCCGTGCCTCCTGCCCTGTCTCCTAAGGACCTCAAGGCCTGTGCCGTCTGTTCCTGCCTTTTTTCTATCCTGGTCTGATCAAAGCCCAGCCCCACCAGCTCATTGGCCTTACCTGCTGTCCTCCTGCTCCCGCCTACTGACCGCCACCTGCTCCAGTGACTCCGATGCCTCCAGACTCCTCACCGACTGGCGCCTGGGCCCACTTGATCCCGCCATCTGCCCATCGCCGATCCGACTCCTCCCGTGTCCGCCGACCTCGGGGAATAACCTGGCTGGTGGCCTCGATCTCCTCAGCGGCCTGCCGCGCTGCTCCTCACGACCTTCCGCTTCTCTCCTCTCTCCTGCGGAATTCGCCACCGCCAGACAGTTCGGCAGCCAAGCCGTCCCCTTCTCTTGAGCCATCCTCCGCACCGCTGCTAACAATCCCTCCATGCTTCCTCACAAGTCTCTGCAACCGCAAGTCTGTGATAAACTACGAACTTCGCCTTGCCATTGCAGCGACTTGAGAGAGGAGATGGTGCACGTCTGTTCCTCAACTGAACTTCACTGGAAGCCCCGCCCCGCTAAACTCCACCCTCTACATTGGCCGACATAGGGGTCAAGTTCCCTTCCGGCGATACTCTCCTCCAGGGGGGGATTTCTTTCCACTTTTTTGTAGTTTAACTCTGAACACTGTTTTCCTACATCATGCAAGACCAAGAACCCTGATATTGCAACATTCTACATAGTGATTGTGTGATTAGTTCAGGTGCTCATTTATATCTATTCTTAGCTGACCACAGACAATGAGGTAAGATAAATGTACTCAAAAGGTATAAGGAGTATGTTCCTGGACTGTAAGACAATGCACATTCTACAGTTTGAATCTTTTACCTCATTAATTTTGTATGAAATTTTTAGTAACACAGTGCTTAACTGCAAATATATACAATGCATATTAAAAAGTATTTTGAAATGAAGATAAATTATGCCGTGAAGGTGATTTAAATATATGGACTTAACTTTATATTGGATGAAAAAAATGCATTTAAAAAAGTTATGTTGCACTTACCAGATGTTTTACTACTGTCAGTTTACCTAGTGCACATATCACACTTTTTTTCTTTCATAATTTAGAAAGAGCATGCAATTTTAAACAATTTTCCAATTTACTTCTATTAATTAATTTGCTTAATTCTCTTGATATCCTTTGTTAAAATGCACATCTAAATAGGCTCAGTAGCTGCTGATTGGTGGCTGAACATAGCTGTCTCGTCTGATTGGCTCACCCATGTGCTATTTCTTCATCAAAGGATACCTAAAGAATGAAGCAAATTAGATACAAGAAGTGAATTGGAATGTTGTTTAAAATTGTATGTTCTATCTGAATCACAAAAGAAAAATGTTGGGTTTCATGTCCTTTTAAGAAAATACTTATTCTTCATTGCTGCCATAAACAGGAATTCTACTTATTATTATTCTTTCATAGATGATTGATGGTCCATCAACAATAACAAGCTATTTTGATTTGATATGTATACAAATTTACATAATTTAAGAATCTAAATCAAGTTAATTTGCATGTTTATTGCTATCCATTATTTGCTGTTTATTAAAGAGACATTAAACTGCTGAGTGCAACTACAAAAGAATAGTAACTACTCACTATGTTTTTGTATTTCACCCTGTTCCTTCAGCTCTGTATAAATCAGTTTTCCTGTTTTAGTAGCTTAAAGGTGAAGCTCCGCCTCTTCATACTGGCTGCCGCCATCTTGGAGCTTGGGTATTCTCACAGCCTTTGTCAGAAGACTGCACACTCACAGATCAGTGATAGTGTCTACTTTTTTACAGCTGTATGATTTGCTTGGAGTTAGTGTGCATGATACATCATGAGTTTTAGTTTTTGCATTTTCTACACAGTTTTACAGTTATACAAAATATATTTAAAAAATCACTCAATAATATAGAGCAATGCAGCCACAGCAAAAATGTTCAGCTCCTGCTCTGTATGATGCATCCTAACCTGAACCACATTATTCAGCTGTCAAAAGTTTGACAACCTCATTGATATGTAAAGGCACACTACTCCTGTCACAGGCTGTGAGAATATCTGTACTTCAAGATGGCAGCCCCCAATACAAAGAGCTGGAGCTTCACCATCTGACAACTTTTCAGGGGTTAAAATAGGAACACATCTTTAAAGTGAGCTGCATCAACAGGAGGGATAATCAATAGCATAGTGAGTAGTAGTAACCATTCAAGAGTAGGGACACTACCTGCAATATGATGGGTAATGCTTGTGTTCTGTACCCTGCTCATTGCTTTTAGGCTATGGAAAGCAGGGGCTGTTGGTAGCCTGTACCCACAAACATATTTTGGTTGTATATGTCCTTGTTTTTCAACCTGTGGTATGTGTATCCCTGGGGATACTCCAGGGATTGGCCTTCCTATCTATTGTAGACATATCAAAGAAAGCCGTGTTTCTAATTTCTACCCTGGAGCACTCCTAACATGGCAGAGTATGAGTCCCTGCCTAATTTAGACCTCTGCTCAATCACTGATTCTCCTCAAATTGCTAAAATCTTAGATTTTAGATGAGGGCTGGAGTAGAACTTCACTGATATAAACAGAGAAAGTGTATTACTGTGACCAAGTGCCAGATAAATGTGCTACTGGGAAATTGGTAAAGTGCATCATACAGAAGTATGCTGCAGTAAAATGAAAGAGATAAATTGTGCATGAAATTACATAGAAACATAGATATTGACGGCAGATAAGAGCCATAGGCCCAGCAAGTCTGCCCGATATTACCTATTAGTATAAACTTATCTAGTTTGTAGGATAGCCTTATGCTTGTCCCATGCATTTTTGAGAATCAAAGTTTTTTATTGAGGGATACCAGGAGTACAAAATTAAAGCACAATAAACATTATACAAAGAGTAAATACATTATACATCATAGGCTTGTACATTCCTAAAGTCTCCAGTATAATATAAAATAATCACGTTCTGGCATTCCCTCTTTTCTATTTTGTTTTGTTTCCTATGTAGATACATAATAAAATGATAAAATGATAGAATTTAAACAACCCTGGTAGAGTATACTTCCTATAGAGTGGTACATTAATTATAATAGAGGTGTATTTATTTTTGAAGGATTGACAAATTATAGGGAATCATAACAAGTTGCTCCTATTAGATACACGTGAACAGGGGGCAAAGAGCCTCATTTTCATGATAAACAAAAGACTAAGAGCAACTTATGACAAAGTGATGTTTGTAGCGGGTTAACACCGCTTATTTATCCACCTAATATAAGAGTGGATTATAGCTATGAGGGCGGGGGACGGAGCTATAAATACCGCTTATTTGTCCACCTAAAACAAAGGTGGACAGTAGCTAAAAGTGAGGGTGGGGGGAGGAGCCATAAGTTATGTTGGGTGGGCCCCTCTCCTGGGGGAATGTCAACTGTAGACGATGCGGGAAAAAGGAAAGGGGGTATGACCCGCAGGCAACCAGTACCGGCGGGAAAGGAAGGAGAAGGGCCCAGCAGTTAGCAGAGATGTGGGGAGGGGGAGGGGGGCATGTACCTCTAGTTGCAGTTTGCGTATCTTACGGAGAAAGCTATAAACATCTATCCTACCATATCCAACTTTGGGCATGCGCAGATATCTATAGTTATCATGAAATGGCATAGGAACATGTGAAACAATAAATGATATTGGCAAACATGAATTAGTAAAACAGTTTTAGAAATAGTACATGTCTCATAGAGGGTGAACTCTGCAAGAAGTTATATGAGCGCCCAAGATACTAATACAAACATACTCAAAAACATAATATAAATATGGAGGGTTAGACTCCTCTAAGGGAGAAAGAGAATGTGCATATAATCTAAAATTACCACATACTGCAAACAATAACAACTAAAAGTGTATTCATTATCTAAGTCTTTACATAATAGAAGAAGTCAGTACAGGTAATTCCCATTCAATGCATGGGAACACCCTATAACAGTATTGTAGGAGTAGCGGATAAACACCGCTTATGTGTTCACCTATTTAAGGGTGAACTCTATATAGGTGGGGGTTGGGGGAGGTGAGGAGTAGAGCCAATTAGGAAGCCAGAGTAGTGGTGTGGAGGGTGGAAATGATGATCATGCCGTATAGCTATAAAAGCAGATTCTATAAGAAGTAACTTATTATTTAGATGACTAATAGGGAGGGATAAACATGGGATACTACATTATATGATCTTGTTTCAGGAAATCTAGCGATCCAAATGAAGTAGAATGCACTGGGGCTCAACAAGTAACTATATAACAACAATTTAAATAGCTAAACTAACTTCAGTTAACAAAACTACTGATCTAGTGGGTCACTATTGTCAGTGAGGTATACCATAGCGCCATAATAATTTAGTTGACTACTTCAAGATCTGCTGGGTATGAGAGGTCTGTTATATGAAGGTGAGTAAGGGAAGCAATTCATAGCTAATACCTGTATGAATTAGTGTAATATAGATGGTGGCAGGGTACCTAGATGTTTATACAGTTACAACATAACTAATACCTGTATGAATTAGTGTAATACAGATGGTGGCAGGGTACCTAGATGTTTATATAGTTACAACATAACTAATACCTGTATGAATTAGTGTAATACAGATGGTGGCAGGGTACCTAGATGTTTATACCGTTACAACATAACTAATACCTGTATGAATTAGTGTAATACAGATGGTGGCAGGGTACCTAGATGTTTATACAGTTACAACATAACTAATACCTGTATGAATTAGTGTAATACAGATGGTGGCAGGGTACCTAGATGTTTATACAGTTACAACATAACTAATACCTGTATGAATTAGTGTAATACAGATGGTGGCAGGGTACCTAGATGTTTATACCGTTACAACATAACTAATACCTGTATGAATTAGCGTAATACAGATGGTGGCAGGGTACCTAGATGTTTATACAGTTACAACATAACTAATACCTGTATGAATTAGCGTAATACAGATGGTGGCAGGGTACCTAGATGTTTATACAGTTACAACATAACTAATACCTGTATGAATTAGTGTAATACAGATGGTGGCAGGGTACCTAGATGTTTATACAGTTACAACATAACTAATACCTGTATGAATTAGTGTAATACAGATGGTGGCAGGGTACCTAGATGTTTATACAGTTACAACATAACTAATACCTGTATGAATTAGTGTAATACAGATGGTGGCAGGGTACCTAGATGTTTATACAGTTACAACATAACTAATATCTGTATGAATTAGTGTAATACAGATAGTGGCAGGGTACCTAGATGTTTATACAGTTACAACATAACTAAACTTGCTTCAAATGAGCTCATTTTACCAACATATATTTATATTAACTAATTATCAGAGTTATGTAAGATCAAAAGTGTGCTATCTGTATACAAGCTCATACTCTACCCCAAGCTTATTAAGAACAATTATCCAGGTTAAAAGATAACTGGATTAATGAGAATAATACAGTTATATTAAGATGGGCTGCCTCTCAGAAATAAAAAAAAAACAGCAGCAGAGACTGTGTATAATACATACGATAATGTGTATCAGCTGCTGGTTCCAGATGCCTGAAATAACATTAGTGCTGAAGTTCCCAAAAATGACCTGAATCCATGTTCACAAGAAGTGTTTATGGGAGGCTAAACTTAAATCTCAGCACAGAGAGGTCAGTGAGGGATACCGGTAAATGACATGGGCTGTAAGATCACATCGTGCAGAGGAAACTGTAACCAGGCTATGACTCCCCTCTAGTGGTGACAAGTATTAATTACATCTGTTATCAGAATATTTTAGTGGTGTTAGTTGAGTTCATAATACCCATTGTAAAACTTGTAAAACGATCAGTAAATACAATAAATGAGGGTAGCAGGAAAAAGGGAAAGATAAATTATTTATCTACTGTATAAGCCCTAAAGCAGAGGGTAACATTGTATAAAAACACCGCTATAGAAGGATACACATATGAACTGTACTTCCAACCAACCTCCTGCCTAAATTAGTATCGCATTGAAAAATAACCTATGTCTATAAATTAAAACTTGGAAGAGCAGATTGCTACAAGAGTATATCAAACAGAAACAGGACTTGGACTAAGACTTTAGTCCAGATGTATATTGGCAAGAGTTCTCTAACGTAGGGGAAATAGGTGAGTGTTTTCTTTACCCTACTCCAGTTCTGACGTCTGCCTGAGCATAGCGGTAAACAGCAAACTCGTAGGTCTGCACATCAAAGGGGACATCAAACTGCAGAGACAACATTATACATAATAAACATATTATAGAGTCCAGCATATAATGCAAACTTTTTAACGAAATTGTCTCTGAAATAGAACATATGTCAACGATTGAACGGCACTGCTCAGGATTGAAAGGTGCTGTTTTGCCAAAGTAACTAGTCCCATATCCTCCATCACTGCTGGATAATTCAGTTTACCCATGTAAGCTGTGTAAGCTTATCATTATATCACCCGATTCCACAGGCTATATAATAGCTCAATAATCCTCTGTCGCAAACATAGAGATTCCCACTGTGTATATCTGATGTACAACAAAAGTCTGTTATTGAAATAGACCAGTATCAGGGAGAATCATAAGGAGTAGCTGCAGAAGAACACTGAGGCCGTGTTAAGATGTTTATCAGTTTTGTAACATTGCAAGGTCCTGTGAAGGAAAAATTATATATCTATATTCACTAGAATAAACACATGACCATGACCAAATAGCAATGAATACTAGTGCTATATGTCACCCCAAACTAATCTAAACTGTGCTAGCTGAGCTATGCAAACTTAAACTGCTTATTTGGCAGATTAGAAATTGTTCATTTGTAGATACTGTACTGTAAAGATATACTGTCCATGTGGAGTCATGCAACAAATGAAAGCCAGGGCTGGAGTTTTGCTTAGCCCACACCGGTAACATCAAACTGGGTCGTATCCTGCAGATAGTGCAGAGACTGAATCGATATGCAGCAGGACTTGCCCTGTACTGCTGGAATGATCTGTCTGCTGAGATTGTCATTTAGCAGTATGCCCCGATAAATAAGTGTCTGGCAACTCACCCTGCACCGTCTCACATGACTTCCATTATATTTACGAAAGCCTCCATTCTTTCTCTGCACTGCCATGGACTGACCATCAGTGCTCCCTGCCTTGATAGTATTGTCGCCAAATATCAGGAGGTCGGCCGCTCCATCCCGAATGTCGGCTAGACAGAGTTGTGTGTGTGATCCGTTCTGCTGCGGTATAACATCAGGACCAGCTGTAATATTAGAATTCACTGTTTCTTTGTGTGGAGTCATGTTTAGTTCTGATTTTATGCCTCCAAGCTGCAATAGGCAGCCTCTGTCTTTAACATTCCTGAGAGTGAGTGTGTCCGCTTCAGTCTGTGGCTCCATGTTCTGCAAAGCAACATCCCGTTTCTCCGCCATCTTGGGCACGCTGACATCTTCTGCACATGGATCTCGAACTAGCTGTATAAGTTCGGTAAAATTTCTATGCATCTGCCGCTCAAGCCCCAGTAGGATTGCATGTATTAAAGAGTAATAGTCCTCCTCCATGGTCATAATAAAATGTATATCTCCTGATTTCTGCCTTTTTTCAAACAATATTTGCTCAGAGCTCCTAAAATCTGCGTCTGCACTGTTCAGCGATAGGCTCCGCCCCCCGTCCCATGCATTTTTAAAGTCCCCCACAGTGTTTGTCGCTATTACCTCTTGAGGAAGTTTATTCTATAAATCAATCACTCTTTCTGTGAAGAAGTGCTTCCTCAAATTACTCCTGAATCTAATACCCTTTAGCTTAAGATCATGACCCCTTGTTCTTGTATTTTTCATTTTATGTAAAATACCCACAGCCTCAGCTTTACTAAGCCCTTTAACGTACTTGAAAGTTGCTATCATATCACCTCTTTCCCTTCTCTCCTCTAAGCTATACATATTTAGGTCATTGAGCCTATCCTGGTAAGTTTTATTTTTTAGACCATGTACCATTTTGGTAGCCCTCCTTTGCACAGATTCAAGTTTGTTAATATCCTTATGAAGATATGGCCTCCAGAACTGCACACAATACTCAAGATGAGGTCTAACTAATGATCTATAAAGTGGCATAAGAACCTTACTATTTCTGCTGAAAATACCTCTACCAATACATCCAAGCATTCTGTTAGCCTTACTTGCTGCATTACTACATTGATTACTAAGTTTTAAATTGTCTGAAATAATAATTCCCAAGTCCTGTTCCTCATCTGTAACAGTCAGTAAAGTGTCATTGAGTCTGTAATTAACATTTGGATTTTTCTTCCCTAAATGCATTATTTTACACTTTGCTGTGTTAAACTTTAGATCCCAGTCATTTGTCCAATCCTCTAATTGTTGTATATCATTTCACATTTTGTCTTCCCCCCCTGGAACATCCACTCTGTTACAAATTTTTGTATCATCTGCAAACATACTTTCCCCTGTAGCCCTTTGATGATATCAAAGATAAATATGTTAAACAAAACAGGCCCCAGAACTGACCCCTGAGGAACACCACTAGTAACAGCCTCCTCTGCTGAATGAACTCCATTTACTAAGACACTTTGTTTTCTGTCCTTAAGCCAGCATTCCACCCAGTTCACAATTTTTAAATCTAGACCAAGGAGATACAGTTTGTGAATTAGTTTGTGTGGGACGGTGTCAAATGCTTTGCTGAAATTTAGATACGCTACATCAACTGCTCCACCCTTGTCTAATACTTTTGTTACATAATCAAAGAAGTCAATTAGATTAGTCTGACATGATCTCCCTGAAGTAAAACCATGCTGATTTTGGTCCTCTAAATTGTTTGTCTTTATGTAAGTCATAATTCTTTCTTTTAAGAGGCTTTCCATTAATGTCCCTACTACTGAAGTTAAACTAACTGGCCTGTAGTTACCAGGTTCTTCTCTACTGCCCTTTTTATGAAGAGGTATTACATTTGCTATTTTCCAATCATCTGGGACAGTTCCTGTTAATAGTGATTGATTAAACAGATCAGTTAATGGGACAGTTAGCACTGATCGAAGTTCTTTTAAAACCCTTGGATGAATATTATCAGGACCTACCGCCTTTTTAACATTTATTTTTGATAATGCTAACAAAACCTCATCCTCTGTAAAAAGATTACTGTTAAGCTTGTTTCTATTTTTCATAGTATGCCTTAATGTAGACATTCTATCTTCACAATCTTTGGTGAAAACAGAACAGAAGTAATCATTGAGACAGTCTGCAATCTGCTTATCTCCTTCTATTATTCTACCATCAACTGATTTTAATTTTACTATTCCTACCTTATTTTTTCTTCTTTCACTGATATATCTAAAGAATGTTTTGTCCCCATGTTTTACTGACTTCTATTATCAAAAATAGAAAGATAGTGCCTTAAAGGGACACTGAACCCACATTTTTTTCTTTTGTGATTCAGATAGAGCATGCAATTTTAAGCAACTTTCTAATTTACTCCTATTATCTATTTTTCTTCGTTCTCTTGCTATCTTTATTTGAAAAAGAAGGTATCTAAGCTTTTTTTTGTGTTCAGACTCTGGACTGCACTTTTTTATTGGTGGATAAATGTACTCACCAATCAGCAAGAACAACCCAGGTTTTTCACCAAAAATGAGCCGGCATCTAAACTTACATTCTTGCATTTCAAATGAAGATACCAAGAGAATGAAGAAAATTTGATAATAGGAGTAAATTAGAAAGTTGCATACAATTTCATGCTCTATCTGAATAGCAAAAGAAAAAATGTGGGTTTAGTGTCCCTTTTAAATATTACTTTATTTTATTATTTTAATTTATTTTCCTCCTTTTTTTTTAATTTTATTAAAGAAGCACATTGATTGCATATAATTATTAATATCAACTGTCTATATATATATATATGTGTGTCATATGTGTTTATTATTCTCTGTGGTAATATTGCCAAATATTAAATTCAGGAAAACATTAAAAAAAATCTGATTCCTATATATTTACTAAATTAATATTTCTGGTACATGCTTGTGAAATCAAGTGATACACATAATTTCCATTTTTGCTCATGTAAAAGATCAATAATATTTTTGCTACAGTTGGGATACATAGAAGTCAAATTAAAAAAGCCTAAAGGGGTACTTGCTACAAATAGGTTAAGAAACACTGGTATAAGTTAAATGTTTTAAAAAGATAGTAGATAAAATGTTGTTTACTCTAACTTTATTTCATTTTGAAATGACAACATTTTTTATATTTTGTGGTTATTTAGTGGAAAGATTTCAATCAAAACTTGTATTGGCAAAAATGCTTTTATCAAAAGCTCTTATTGTTTTCAGTAAGATCCTTTTATTGTTAATGTGAAGCATAGCTAGATATGTGCCAACCTAATTTTACATAAATATACTGTACATTATACAAGCCAGCTATCTGAGCAGACATACTGGTGCATAAAGCATATTTAGATAAATGCCAGATGAAATATGTATTTAAAAGCAAAGATTAGCCTAAGAATAATATAAAGCTATATTTTATATAAGTTGTTAAAAATATTGATAAAATAAGTTTAAGTTTCTATAAAGCAATGGGTGCCATGTTGTAAACTTGCTTTCCGTCTCTGCTGAGATAGTTAGAGACAGTTATAAATGAGTTACTAGAGTGTGCAACCAATTAATGCATGGCATATAGTAGTGCTAAGTCTGGATTCTGCACTTCCACACTTCAAACAAGAATTGGAAAGCAAACATTGTTCATAATTAAATTACAGAGAAATGAGACAAAAATAATAATAATGGAAGATTTATTGCAATTTTTTTTTTAATACACATAATGAAATTCCATAGTGTTTTAAGGGTCAGGCTAGTCAAAATTAAACTTTCATGATTCAGACAGGGCATTCAATTTTAAACATCTTTCAAATTAGCTTTTTTTTTCTCTTGGTATTCTTTGTTGAAAGCTAAACCTAGATAGGCTCATATGCTAATTTCTAAGCACTTGAAGGCCGCCTCTTAGTGCATTTTGACAGTTGTTTTACAGCTAGACAGCTCTAGTTTATGTGTGCCATATAGATAACAGTGTGCTCACTCCTCACTGGCTAAAATGCAAGTCTGTCAGAAAAACTGAAATAAGCGGGCAGTCTCTAGGGGCTTTAAATACAAGGTAATAACAGAGGTAAAAAGTATATTAATATAACTGTGTTAGTTATGTAAAACTGGGGGATGGGTAATATAGGGATTAAGCAAGAAAAATTCTGGAGTAGACTGTCCCTTTTAATGTTCTTTTAATTATTTTTGGTAACAAATTTGAATACATTTATACATGGAATAAAAATGAAATTATATTGTATTGTGTTTTATGTGATTATTCATGTGAAGTTTAGTTAATGGGACATGTTACACATATGCTAAACCACTATATAGTGATGCAGCATATCTGTACCAAGCTGACAAAAATATCACATGAGCTTCTTTGCACAGAAAAATGATAGTTCACCTCAGAATGTGTTCAGCTCACCAGAGTGAGTGCTCTGGTCATTTGTGCTCTAGCTCTACTGATAATTGTATATTAACAATAGATTTCCTCAGCTGGCTACACCAGCTTTACCTACTTGACTGTTAAAATTATGAACTTGAACTAGCTTGGCTTGCATGAGGTCATAGTTGTGATTGCGGCCAAACACCATCTCCTTCAGCTACACTTCTTTGAGATCGAACAGGGTTTGTGTGTGGCTCTTCACTACCTCTCCTAAGACATCTTCATAAAGAAGGTACGAGAGAGGATTGAAAGCTGAGACATAAATACAGAAAATCTTAAAACTAAGTATACTAGTAGCACAACAGAGTTGGTGAGCTCAGAAGATGCCCCATTTGCTGCAGTCTGTTTTTTTGCTGCAAGTAAGTTTCTCTGTGGAAGTGAAGAGTCTGAGCACTAAGAGATTTAGGAGCAACTAAAGGAGGTTAGAGTAACCTAAGGTGAATGTGTATATATATAAATATATATATATATATATATATATATATACTTTTTTCTATTTATAAGTTTAAACCTTTGTGAGAATCTGATTCAGAGCACAGTTTGTCATATGATCACTGGAGCAGTCACTACTTCAGTAATCCTACGTCTGTGGCAAGTGTGAGCATATTGTCTCTCTAGAAGTTGGTATTTGAGTACTGGATGAACAAATTACAGTATTGCTTGATATTCAAACACTTGAAAGGGAATATATATATATATATGAAAGAAAATGCTTTTCAGGGTTCTAGCAGTGGGGATAGAGTTGAATCATAGAGGGATACTTAGAGAAGTAGCTAAATCACAGTTGGGTAGATGTAAGCGGAAGAGACAGGCCAATTCTGAGCTAGTACACCTGAATAGATTTGCCAGATTGAGTTAAGATGTTGGGGATATTGGTTCAGGAGGGACTGTTCTGCCTAACAATCCAGTGAACAGCCCTTAAGTCACAGATCTGGGGCATACATTTCTGGGCCCAAGGCAAATGTGGGCCATTGGAGACTCTATTAATACAACAGTTTGCTGTATTCCTGGTGTTCCTGCTAGGAATACTGTGGAGCATATTGATACATTAAACTTTTTTCAATGCTTCATATCTCTAAACTAATGTACTTCAAAACATTTTAAACCACTAAGTTGCCCCACAACAATTCTATCAAGGCACACATTTTTGGGTATTTTCTCCTAGTCACCAGTGATTAGGACCAGGAGAGCTTGCCATACACACAGCTCAACCAGAAGAGCTGATTTAGGACTGGTGTTCTGTCGAAAATAGCTACCTTGTCGAGATTAGCTACCTTGATTTGCGCATACTCACAATTACGTAATTGCACTCCACATATGTTTGAAAGGAATGTGTGGAATGCGATTTATGTAATGACCAGCATGTACAGATGCAGGAAGCTCACTGTAATCATTTATTTGAGAGTTTGAATAGATATGGTTTTAAAGGCCCCTTTTGTACCTATATTCATTATTTGTATAATAATCCCTTAATAGCACTTATAATAAATGGTGAAGCACTTAATTTCTCTCTCCATAAAGGAACAAGACAAGGGTGTCCATTATCACCACTATTATTCAATTTGGTCATAGAACCATTAGTTATTGTTTTACGAGAGAAGATAAGGGAAATAGAAATAGGCTCTAAAGAATACAGATTGCCTTGTATGCGGACAACCTAGTGATCTTTATCAGTGATTTGAAAGAGAATATTTCTAAACTGCTTGTTTTTTTTAATTTTTAGTTCCTTTTCAGGATACAAAATTAATAAGCAAAAATCAGAAATTATGTGGATTACAAAAACTAAGGGCTCAAATATATCTAATCATTTTAAAGAAGTCAAAGATAACATGAGATATTTAGGAATAAATATTATTCTGTCCCCAGAAGAATGGTACGAGATAAACTATTAAGGCAGATCTAAAAAAAATGGTCAACCTTACCATTTTACACTATCTGGTAAAGTCAATATTATTAAAATGATCGTGCTTCCAAAGATGTTCTACCTCATGCAAAATCTACCTCTATTCATAAGGGCTAATCATAATTTTTTTTTGGATAAAACATTAAAGTGACAGTATAAATAAAGGGGACTTTCATTCATTAAGTATAAGATACTTCATGTAGAAAGCTCCTTAATTTGATTCAATTGATCGCCATTTTTACCTTGTACAGCAGCCCACGGCAAAAAAAATTTTTTGGCTAACAGGTGACGTTTTCACCTCTTAGCCAATAGCCGTGTGGTAAATCCGGCTTTTCGCCCATGGGAGCCGGATTTACCGCACGGCTATTGGCTAAGAGGTGAAAACGTCACCTCTTAGACAATTTTTTTTTTTGCCGTGGGCTGCTGTACAAGGTAAAAATGGCGATCAATTGAATCAAATAAAGGAGCTTTCTACATGAAGTATTTTATACTTCATGAATGAAAGTCCCCTTTATTTGTTTCATTAGTAAATCCTAGCGTTTGTAAAATGCTAGGACTTACTTTCACTTTAAGAGAATTTCTGTGGGGTAAAAGCAAACCAAAAATTATCATTGACCAAACTGATGCAACAAAACAATTTTGCTGGATTAGGTCTTCCGGATGTATCCAAATCTAATTGGATATCTTTAGAAAAAACTACAATCGATTGGATGCTGGAAGTAGGTTATTTTCAGGTAAGGGAGGTAGAACAGAATATACTTAAACCAGTTGCATTGAAAGTAATACCCCAATTAGAAATAAAAAGTCTACCAATAAGTGTCAAAAGAATGATTACTGATAAAAATCCAATCCTTGCATGACAGAAAGGATGTAAATTCCTTAGAATAAACCCATATTTTTCAAATATTTTGCCTATTTTAGGTACCCCCAATTTCCCAGAAGTCCTCATTTCCAAAATATTTAAGAAATGGAAAATCAACAGTTTAGAGTTTGCCCATCAGATTTGGGATCAAGAACAAAATTGTATTAAAACATTTGAAATAATACAAGACTTTAAAGTAGAAAACAAGGACTTTTTTGCATATTTAGTGACACTATGTTGGCACTAAAGGTGCTATTATAGAGAATAGTTGGAGTATCTGTGACTCGCTTTTTAAACTAACTAAATCAGGAATACATTCAATTTCTCCATGGTATAACCTATTAATCCAAAAGGAAGGGGAAGTTAATTTAAACAATTTAACCTCAAGATGGCTACAGGATGTTAACTCAGTGAATAACAATGTAATTCAAAAAAGTATATCAAGAGTATGGAATGCTACGTTGCTTTTGTCATAGAGGGAATCACATATAAAATCTATAAATAGATCATACATTACACCTAGTAAAATGGCTTGTTGGGGCAACGACCAGTTTACAGTATGCCCGAGATGTAGTTGTCAAGCTGCTAATTTAATGCATTGTATATGGGATTGTCCGAAAGTCAAAAAAGGTTGATATAAGATTTCCTTCTGGCTATCCAGGACTATGAGACAAAATGTTAAATTACTTAATAATATTTTATTTCTAAAAAAAGGAAATAAATTGTTATCAAACAGTAGATTTATTAATTTTGCGATACTCTGTGGAAGAAATATTATTTTTAGTTCTTGAAAATCCAGAAGAGGACCAAGTCTAGTACAATTTCTCAGTAAACTGGAGTAACTCAGTAACAGATGTAGCCCTATTTTTTAAAAAATGGGAGAATTTTATCTTTTCATTGCCTGACAAAGTTCAAAAACAGGTCATTATACCTCCTTTTTTAATACTTGTTACGTACAGGGTGCCATTCTAAGAGGTGCTTTTCGCTGGGGTCCTGATGCCTAAGGCTCCCTTTATTTTTTTATTTTTGGGGGGAGGGGTCAATTTAAAATGTAAAAAGGTTACACTTCTATGTCTAGAGTTTTGTTTTGTATAGGATGACTTGAATAGATATGCTCATTATTATACCGTAGCATCCTTTGAATAGTATATTTATTAATTGAACCTTGAGTCATAGTATGCTATTATAGGTGCACAAAAAGTTTTGTTTTTTTGTACTAGCTAACTGTTGATGTATAACAAGTCTTCCCTTTTGAACTGTTTATTTTTGTAATTGTAACCTAATCCATAAATATTAAAAAAAAAATGTACTTCAAAACATTTCAAACCACTAAGCTGCCCCACAACAATGCTATCAAGTCACACGATTATAGGTATTTTCTCCCAGTCACCATTGATTAGGACCAGGAGAGCTTGCCATACACACAGCTCAACCAGAAGAGCTGATTCAGGTCAGGTGTCGAAAATAGCAACCTTGTCAAGATTAGCTACCTCGACCTGCGCACACTCATAATTGCACTCCACATATGTTTGAAAAGAATGTGTGGCATGCGATTTATGTAATGACCAGCATGCACAGATGCAGGAAGCAAATCTCGACAAGGTAACTGATCTGCTGCTTCTATTGCATTGTGAAAGTGGGCACGGAAATGTGCGCATGCACAGTTGTAGCAAATTTCAACGGTCCTTTTGCATTTTCACAAATCCCAAATAACACACCCAGTGTATGCGTTCCTAAATATAAATATATATACACGGTCTGTGTTTTGTAGGTAGCCAAGTAGACGTTCCTGCGTTGCTCATACCCAATATTATTCTGTCAAGTAGGACCCAAGTTTTATCTGGACTATTTGCGCACAATTCTAATAGTACAAAGCAACATTTTGAGCATCTTGCTTTTCTGTCAAGCTGATCTAATAGATAATCTCACACTAATATATAGCCAAAATCCTCCTTTCCATCACCAATCAGGGTTGAGCTGTACATATACCATCTAGGAGTCTAACCTTAAAAATTTAAATTAAAAAACTAATCAGTTATTTAAATTACAATAAAAAAAATTGTACAACTAAGAAGTCATACTATATAAAATGTTAACATCCTAAAGCTTATCACACCTACAGAAGCAGATTGCATTTTTTTACAGATATACTGGCAAATCCCACTACTTTATTGCTGATAGTTGGTTGCATTGAGTTTAATTTAAAAATCAAAAAGCTTCCTTTGTTTTAGGTAGGAGCTTTCTAATGCTCACTCTTCTTAAACAGTGTATATAGTGAATGGTTTAAAGCCCTTTTCCTGCCTTTTTTTTCTTATTTTTAACACCTGAGACCTCATCACAACTTTTTGTGCAATTCATTTTTTAAATATTTTTTTTAGATGGTGTTACTGTACTTTGTAATGTATTTCTAAACGTGTTTTATGATATTTTTGTTTCACAAAATGGTTAACTAGAGCTCTGAGTAAGCGCTAACCCGACGTACATCAACTTCAGTTGTGCACAAGCGATTGCGTTTTATTTCAACTTGTAATGCGTGTGAAAAACTTGACGTGCCCAAACAACCGCAAAAAAAACCCCTTATTGTTAACTTAACTGTTAGCGATCCACCTGTAATCTGGCCCAGAATGGTTAATTCTTAGAAGGTGACTCCCTTAAAGGGATAATGTATTCAGGTAAGCAGCTGATAAGTTTTTTTTTTTTTTTTTATTCAAAGTAACTGTAGGTACACTTTTTCTTCAACCCCCACTACCTCTTGGTTACAAAGCCTCTTTTATAGCAAATACAGTATTAACAAGATCATTATAGGTGGCAGTTTTGCAGGCAAAAGTTCAAATGATTGTCCCCTTTATCAAGCTAAAGGCTAACCATGGTTAGTGGTCTTGGTTACTACCCATGCAAAAAAAAAAAGAAAAAAAAGAAAATTGAACACTAAACAGATTTGTTTTATGTCCCTGCTGCCTTAGATTGAACCTGCCCTGGTTTACACAACTTTGCATCATGTTGGGGGAGAAACAGAGAAATGGAAGGGATCACAAAACTGAGGAAAATAATAATAATAAAAAAAACATGAAAAGAAAAAAAGCCTTAAAGGGACATTAAACTATTTGAGATGGTAATCTAAAATGATAACTTGTATTTATAAAAAAACAAAAAACTGCAATATACTTTCATTATTTTGTCCCCTTTTTCTGTAATTCCATTCTGTAATTGTGAGCTGATTTTTCAGGTTTGAATGGCTTGTAACAGTTTTTTGTACTTCCATTTCTGCCATTGGCTGCACACTCTAGTGACCTATTAATAACTGTCTCTAATTGGCCACAGCAGAGAAGGTAACTTAAGTTACAACATGATACACACAGAGGAGTTTTATAGACACAAAGTTTAAAAGGGATACTAAACCCACGTTTTCCTAATGATTCAGATAGAGCATGCAATTTTAAGCAACTTTATCATTTACTCCTAAGATCATTTTTTCTTTGTTGTCTTGCTATCTTTATTTAAAAAGCAGGAATGTAAAGCTTAGGACCCAGCTAATTTTTGGTTCAGAGCCTGGATTATGCTTGCTTTTTGATGGTAAAAAACCACTGCAATGTAAAGTTTCATGAATGAATGTGCCCCTGTTTTTAATAGTATTCTTAAAAACCGGGCACTCATTCATAAAACTTTACATTCACGGTTAAGCTCCCATGGGAGCCGGATTTACAGCACGGCTATTGGCTAAGAGGTGAAAACGTCACCTTTTAGTAAAATATTTTTTTAGCCGTGGACTGCTGTAGCAGATAAGAACGGTGATCGGTTAAAACAAATAAAGGCACTTTCTGCATGAAGTATCTTATACTTCATAAATGAAAGTACCCTTTATTTGTTTCAACAGTCAACCCTAGTGTTTCAAAAACGCTATGGTTGACTTCCACTTTAACTTGCCACTTGCAATATGAGCAATAGTAGTGCACCCCATGCTATCCATTTAAAGTATAGGGCATCCTAAAAGAATGTTGTTGATGTTAAAGGGACACGAAACCCAATTTTTTTCTTTCATGATTTAGAAAGAGCATGCAATTTGAAACAACTTTCTAATTTACTTCTATTATCTAATTTGCTTCATTCTCTTGATATACTTTGCTGAAAAGCATATCTAGATAGACTCAGTAACTTCTGATTGGTGGCTGCACATAGATGCCTCGTGATTGGCTCACCCATGTGCATGGCTGTTTCTTCAACAAAGGATATATAAAGAATGAAGCAAGTTAGATAATAGAAGTAAATTGAAATGTTGTTTAAAATTATTTTCTCTACCTGAATCATGAAAGAAAAAATGTGGGTTTAGTGTCCCTTTAAGATTCTTTGGTAAATATTTTTTTTTTTACAATTCACAAGAAGTACCAGAGTGTGCACTATTTTAAGCACAGGGTTGTAATAAGGCTAACGCACCCTGCGTTATTGGTTTCTCTCTACTTGTAATCTAGTACATTAACATGTAGTGCTTGTCCATATTGAGCCAGTTTGCCACCAAATTTACATTTACATCTTGTATATTTTACTTTCAAGTAAGTGTGTGGAAACCTTACTTAAAACCTCTTTTGTAGAACGAAAAGTATAGTGATCAGCGCCAATTAGAAAAACGCACAGGCTCACTCAAAAATTAACAATCCTGTTAAAACCTCTTTTGAAAAGAAAAAACAAAAGGAAAAAACGCACACACAAAACAGCCTGCTTGTTATATAAAAAATCAAAGTGTAAAAAACAAACAGGTTTTTGTGGTTATGTTTTAATCACAATTAAGGTGGCTTCCCCTAGATTGGAATTCCCTAGAACACAAAGCCAAACACCACCGGAGTTGAATTAAACTTTTTTTAAAAAAAAGAAATTTTTATTGCATGACGAAATAGAAAGGAGACCACTATAAACACATTTGACAGCATGAGACAGGTTATTTTGTGTAACTATATATAATTTAAGTGTTTTCTACAATGAAAATGAAAGTCTAATCACGTTTCTTCCTACTTATTTAATCTATAATAAAGGCTGCTTTAATAGTTTTCATACCTAGAAGCTGTGCCTCTGTGGTATAGATTCTGTTACACAGATAGACCTTTTTACTGTTGGTGGCTATTTTCATGGGGTCATACAGTAAGCTGTATGTTTGTTTAATCTCAAACTATGCTGTTCTTTGGTCAATATCTGCTGGCATTCAGTGTGCTCATCAATCAGAGACACAAACTTTTTTCATTAGGAAACCTTTTAATTCAAGTAACTTCATAAACATTCAGAATAATAAATTACCTCTTTCTAAGGCATTTTAACCTTTCATAATATAATAGCAGTCTACAGTTTTTTTTCATAAAGGAATACGTTATCACTGGCTTCATTTTGTAATGGATCCTGTAAACAGCTATCACCTACCTACACTGTAGATGAATAATGGTTTGAAGTTTAAAAGATTGATTTTGGTTTTCATATGAAACGATTAGATAGATGTTCTGTTTTCTTTCAACTAACAGTGAGCTATTGTGCTATTGGAAGTAGACAAATTATATTGCGAGAGGGAAATAAATAAATCTGTCAATATTCAGCATAAATTGCAAAGTTTACAAGTATCAGACGTAATAATATATCCTCTGCATTTTACAAAGACAAAAAGGACCATATCATACACAAGTCACTATAGAAAATCTAGTAGTTATTTTTGTTTTTTTATTGTGGCTTTATTTTAGTCATTTGATCATTGGTATTATTTAAAGGGATACTAAACCCACATTTTGATTCAGATAGAGCATGCCATTTTAAGCAACTTTCTAATTTACTCCTATTATCAATTTATCTTCGTTCTCTTGCTATCTTTATTTAAAAAATCAGGAATGTAAAACTTTGGAGCCGGACCATTTTTGGTTCAGAACCTGGGTTATGCTTGCTTATTGGTGGCTAAATGTAGCCACCGATAAGCAAGCGCTATCCAGGGTGCTGAAGCTAAAATGAGCTGGCTCCTAAGCTTTATATTCCTGCTTTTTTTTAAATAAAGATAGCAAGAGAGTGAAGAAAAATTGATAATAGGAGTAAATTAGAAGGTTGTGGTGGGCGGAGTTGGATATCGAAGCGGCAGGATGTGTTGTGGAGGAGCTCCTCACTTTCTTATACATTTTTCGTGCTAATCCACTAAGTTTCTGTATTATAATAATATTAGAGAGGAAGCTAACCTCTGTAGCTTATTCCTGACCTATGTTCTTCGATGAAAATTTTGTAGCCATCGTCAAATTCTATATTAGCTGTGGGGCCTTTGGAGCAGGGCCGGATTGGGCAGCCGGGATACCGGGAAAAATCCCGGTGGGCCGCCTGCCTGCAGCTCAGCTGGGCTGGGCTCAGCTGCTCAGGCTGGCTGGCTGCTGCTGCTATATATCTGAATTGCGAATATATTTTTGCTTACGTATAATTGCGTTGCAAATGGTTCCCGGTAATAATGAATAGTTTACACTGTCTGACATCATGTCATTTATTTTTCTGAATTCTGATCTTACACTTAGTTACTTACTAAATAATAGTAAATTAACCCAACCGTTACCATACCAACCGCTGGTGGCGCGCTAACTAATTACCGCAATTAGCCATGGCCCATTCATTCTATTTATAATCTTCAATTTTTCTTTATTGCCGTTTGCCAAATATTGAGGGAGCTCAGAGTGACTCAGAGACAGTGACTGACTGAGTCTGTGTCTGTAACTGTTAAATTGTCACTCACAGTCACAGGCTCAGTTTGTCTGTCACTCTCATGATCTCTCACAGTGTCAATGAGGCGGCGGGCGGGCCGGCCAGAGTCGGACGGGCCACCACTGGGCTGGCCGCTGGCTGGGCAAGGGAAGGAGGTCAGCAGACAGCAGGTCAGTGGTGGGTCACTCACTCAGTCTCCAGTCTCAGTCAGGATCGGATCACAGATGATCTTAGTAATGTGATGCGGCGCCGGGTCAGGTGACAGGTCAGGTGGGGCGGGCTGGCGGCTTACGTGAGTGACGTCACTGTTGACACTGAGTGAGTAGAGTGTGTCTTCAGTTTAACTTCTTCTCACACGTGCCCTGGGTCCGGGAGCGCCTGCGCATGCGTCAGCGAGCCGACTGGTGTAAACTTACTTGCAGGTTGCAGCAGGCCACGTCGTGGGGTCATATGCAGAAGCAGGGACTAGACTGAGTCTGAAGGCGGGTCACAGTCAGGGACAGTGCCAGACACTAGACAGTGCGTGGAGAGTTAGTCTGAGTGGACACACACAGACAATTCAAGTTGGAATCGATCGTCAACCTCAACCGTATGTACTACTAGTACTACTACTAGTATATTTTTTTAATAATTAAATGTGATTGGGAATTAATTATGTGAAGTTTGTGAACATTATATGAACAGTCAGTCAACAGTTTAAATAATTATTTATGTAATGTGATTTGAATGAATGAATGATGATGTGTGTCTGACTGTCTGTGTGAACAACAGAAGAACATGAACAACATGTCCAGTTTACTGAACTAGTGTGTGCTGACCTGACGTGAGATCATATGGTAGTTGCAGCAAACACAGTGTGTGAGTGTCAGTTCTAAGTTCCTATTCTCACACCCAGGGAGTTAGTATAGCTATTATCTATCTCCTCAGTTATATGAAATATTATCTGTGTAAAATGTTTTTCTTTTCAGGCTGGAATAATTCATGTAAAAAAGACAAAACAACAAGTGTCTGTGTCAGTCATAGTGCAGTCACTGCTGAGCAAAATGGGGAAAAAAATAAAATAACTTGCTCACTTCTGTTTATTGGCTGGTGCATGACACATGACCTCACACAGGATGTTGGGAATTTTAGTCAGCTAATTATTTTTTCTTACTACATCACACTCTAGCTGTAGTTCTCTTATAATACACAGTAGGATGCATGCAATATGTAATAATGTAGATCACATGTCGTAGTTGATACTTGTGTATCACTGCACTTACTGAGAGTATTACTAAGGTGAATATACTGTATTTTCTTGATAAGCAAATAGTTTAGAGCACTAAAATATTACTAAATATAATACAGCAATCAAATATGTGGTGTGTGTCGGTTTGTATGTGTATGTTTGTGTCTGCGTCTGTATGCACGTGTATGTTGTGTGTCTGCAAGTATTTCATTTCTGTATAAAACTGCCTGCTTAACTCAAAATATTTTTACTTTTTATTTTATATATATATATATATATATATATATATACAGTATATATATATATATATATATATATATATATATATACTTGAAAAACTAGTGACGTTTCGAGGACAATGTATCCCCTTCTTCAGGTCTGAAGAAGGGGATACATTGTCCTCGAAACGTCACTAGTTTTTCAAGTAAAAGTATTTCACAAAAAGACCAGTGAGTGCAAGTCTTTTGTTCTTTTATCTCAATTTTTACTAGCACCCTGGCAGCTGTGGATAAGTGAGAGTGCACATCCTTGCTACTTATATATATATATATATATATATATATATGAGTTGAAGGGAAAACCAGCTAGAGCATAGTTGGCTGGCTTGGAGGGGGCGTGACTAGGTTGGAGGGGGCGTGGCTAGGTTGGAGGGGGCGGGGTTGGGCTGGTCTATACAAATTTCCAGGGCTGGTCTGATTTCCCAGTCCGGCCCTGCTTTGGAGTCAGCCCAGATAATGGCATCTGGGGAAGTTTCTGACGCTGTATACTTTTCCTTCCAGATATCTGAGCCATAGGTTTACACTCAGAGGACTACAACTTTCATGACTAATTAAGGCTATCCTGTACTAATATCTTTACCAGATATGATGGCGGACATCGCACATGTGCTGTACAAACTTTTTTGCACAATTTGAACTGGCAGTGCTCCGAAGCATTGACTGCCCGACACAGATCAAAAAAACCTGAGGAGCTCCAAAACTCGGACTTTGGGGCAACACCTCCAAAAGTGACGACGCTGACGGCCCAACAAGGACGGGTCAATGCCAAGCTACCATGGTACGATCAGGCCTCGAGTGATACGGCCGATCCCCGAGAAAAGGTCGCTGACCATTCTATCCAAACAGAAGACCCAGAGCATAAACAGGATAACCCAGTATATTCTGACCGGTATGATGAGATCAGCAGCGAGGGGCCCTAGCTGTTTGACTGCTGAATGCCGGCTATTGCGATGGATAACCTGTACGGAGGTGGCCGATGTGTGTTCATTTATTCCAACCATGTGTGTCGCATCGACTGTACTGCTGCGGGAGATTTGCTCCCGAGAAGCTACGGAGCTAGACCAACCTGTTTCATTGAAACCATATGCCGCTCTTTCGGGGCAAGCTTTCTGGAGTATTGACGTGGGATAGGTGAATATGTCCCACTTGGGAGTAACTGCATCTCAATATTTGTGTGATGAATCACTCGGATCCACTTTACATATTACTGCTGAATGGACTGGATCTATCTATGACGGCTGTAATGCCTGATGTCCTAAATTTTGGTCACTCAGTCCTGAGACTTTTACTATCATTCTCAACACATTGTTTGTTTGCCATGTGGGCTTAAGGTTGTTAATAGACTGTTAGCTGCAAGTTTAATATTTCAATTTTTTTGATTTTAGTCTGCATACTAATGCCTAAATGTGATGCTTTTTACCTAAAAATATAACTGTGAGATATGTGTTTAACTACGGTTTACCGCCCTGATATAAGGGTAACACCTTTATGTCCAACATACACTGTTTTCCTGTGGTTTTGGTTATGTATATTGTATTATGGACTCCATGCATACCTATAGTGACTGTACTAGCCTATCGCAGGCTCTATGTGCGTCATACTAGCTATGGGCATATTTCTAACGCTATAGTCCTGCAGAAAATTAACTCATAGATTGGTCTAATGTTTATTTAGTTCTGTACACTACATTCTGCAGGAGGGTTTAGGATAAAACTAGTATGAACCTAAGGTGTTACCTTTGAAAATGTACCAATGTCTGTCCATAAGCTATAGCTAGGCTAGACATATATTCCGATTTACCATGATCTGTTGATAAATATATTGCTAGTAGTAATATAACAAGGAATGTGAAATAGACTATGATGCCATAGCCATGTTTGGGTGTTTTGTTTCACTCTGATATAGCAATACATGTGTTAGGATGTGACAATGAGATACAGGGACAGTCTACTGAGAAAGGTTTGCAATAACTATGTCACTATATGTGTGTATGATTAATAGATAAGTGAAGTTAAAGCATAGTCTGTGTACTAATATGGATATGAGCTTCTAGATCAACTACTCTGTTTAGCTTGGTTTTAATACTATACTTATATCTTATCTTAACAATTGTTTGGCATATACCATTATAGCTCTGTAATAAAATGTATCAACTCCTACTAGTATAATTCTGTTGATAAGATATGGTGGAACACTGTAGATATATATCCTTGTATATTTGAGCATCCCCCAACCAAGCTAACTCTATTTTTTGTACGCCACGTGTGATATACTTCAGGACTATATATATGAGACATAGATGTGGAACATATTAAGTAACTTTTGTCAGTTGTAGATTTCCTTCCCTCTCAGTTCTATTTGACTAATTTTACTCCATAAGTTGTTAGGCTCAGTATCCCCCCCTAAGGGTTTTCCCTTAGTTTTTGCTTACTAATGTGAACTAAGGAACACAGATTCCATAGCATTTTATGTATGTTTGATATAATATAGCGGCTCATAATATTTCCATTCCTATTCAAGAAAAAAAAAAATGAGGAAGACATAGGCTTGCGAATGTCAATAAGATATAAGATGAATCTTGGCTTAATTTGTGTTATTTGGTTAGATTTTAAGTGAAGCTATATTTTGTTCACTCACATGTTTTCAAGGATTTGTATTTGACCTACAAGAGCTGTTTCGAACGTAACTAGTCTATAATGTACTGTATACTGTAATGTTTGTTTTGAATTTCCGCAATTAAAAAAAAACAAAAAACAAATTAGAAGGTTGCTTAAAATTGCATGAAAGAGAAAAAAAATGTGGGTTTAGAATGTTAAATGTTAGCAAGTCAGATGCTTATCACAAACATAAGTTACTCCTTACTGCATCTGACATCAGCTGCTATAAAAGTGGTGCCTATATTAAGTAGGTAACTGTTATTTCTCTTTAACCCTGAATTTGCCCTCCCACAACCCACCCACCTACCCCACTACCATAAAACCTTTTGTCTGATGTTGGTAACCCCAAACAAGAATAGGGAATTGCTTACAGATTTGTATGTTAAACCAACTTACAGAAATTGTTTATTACATTTATAAAAGTTTCCACCAAAGGAGTGTAGTAAGATCTCTCTCACATAGTCAGTTTATGAGGGTCAAAAGAATAACATCTGAGGAACACTGGTTAGGAAAAAGATTTGAGGATATGACAGAAATTTCTTGATAGAGGTTATCCCCCTCACCTGATACATAGCAAGTTAAATAAGGTAAAACATCTACCTAATGAGAAGAGGGAGAGATATCCAAATAAGGAAAATAGGCTAGACCTAATGGAACGTGGTAGAGAGATTATGAGGATTGTCGGAAAACAATGGACAATTTTACATAAATTGTAATCCAGATATAGCAGAATTTAATTTACTCCCTATTCCAGTTTTAAGGAGGAGACTTAGGGGCCTATCTATCAAGCTCCGTACGGAGCTTGAGGGCCCGTGTTTCTGGTGAGCCTGCAGGCTTGCCAGAAACACTAGTTATGAAGCAGCGGTCTAAAGACCACTGCTCCATAACCCTGTACGCCTGTTCTGATGAGGCGGACAGGAATCGCTGGTATTCAACCCGCTCGAGTACGATCGGGTTAATTGACAACCCCTGCTGGCGGCCGTTTGGCAGCGAGTCTGCAGGGGGCGGCGTTTCACCAGCAGCTCACAAGAGCTGCTGGTGCAATGCTGAATATGGAGAGTGTATTGCTCTTCGCATTTAGAGATGTCTGTCGGACCTGATCCGCACTTTCGGATCAGGTCCGACAGACATGATAAATAGACCTCTATATAATAAGGATGAGTTAGTACATACTGATATAGGAAGTGCAAATGGTTAAACAGGGTTTTATAATCTTATAATCAGTAAAAGCTTTGGTTTGCTACCGCTGCCTAAGTTATGGTACCTGTAATTTCTTAATTAAGGGTCCATGTTTTTCACATCATTTCACAGGTAAAATGTTTGACATTAGGGGTTATTTCACTTGGAAGACTATTTCTGCAATATATTTAACTGCCTGTGTGGAAGAATTTACATTTGTGAGACTACACAGAGAGTACATGACTGAATAAATTAAAATAAAAGTAATATTAGTCGACAAATTAAGAGAGACACCGGTCTCTGATTTTTTTAAGAGTTTGTCCACAACATTAGCCAGTTAAGATAAGAAAATACATTGAGATTTTTTTTTTATATCTGTTTGTGTGTGCATGTATGTCATCAGCTAATCACATGGCAGCAACTCAATGCATTTAGGCATCTTAGATGTGGTGAAGATGACTTGCTGATCTACTTGGATTTCTCTTGCAAGCTGTATCCAGTCCACGGATTCATCCTTTAATTGTGGGATATTCTCATTCCCTACAGGAAGTAGCAAAGAGAGCACACAGCAAAGCTTTCCATATAGCCCCCCCTCTAGCTCCACCCCCCAGTCATTCTCTTTGCTGGCTCTAAGCACTAGGGTCTCTCTCAGGAGGGTAAAGTGAATGTGGTGTTAGAATTGTAGTTTTATTATCTTCAATCAAAAGTTTGTTATTTTAAATGGTACCGGTTTGTACTATTTACTCTCTAGCAGAAAAGTGATGAAGATTTCTGCTGAGAGGAAAATGATTTTAGCATGTTGTAACTAAAATCCACTGCTGTTCCCACACAGGACTGAGGAGTACCAGAAAACTTCAGTTGGGGGGAACAGTTTGCAGGGTGATCTGCAATAAGGTATGTTCAGTCATTTATTTCTAGACAAGACTGAGATAATGCTAGAAGACTGACAAGATCCCCATGAGGGGAGGGTAAGCTATGTTCACAGACTTAGTAAGGAATTGAATGCTTATATAATAGTGCTAATATACTGGTTGACACTTATTCAGGGCAATCGGTTGTTTGGCTAAGGAAAAATCGTTTTGCAAGACACTTTGAAAGCCTTTTTAGGGTTTTTTTCTGGGGTTATTACCACATGGCTGTTTTTTAGTCACTTAGGAGGGATTTACTAGGCCTCACAGCTCCGGAGTAGAGTGGGAGGGGCCTAATTGCCTCAGATGCACAGTTAGACTTGCAGAGAAGTTCATGCTGTTTCACATGGAGGGTCCTGCTGATGTTTGA
The DNA here is from genome assembly GCF_027579735.1 of Bombina bombina. Classification (NCBI taxonomy): domain Eukaryota; kingdom Metazoa; phylum Chordata; class Amphibia; order Anura; family Bombinatoridae; genus Bombina; species Bombina bombina. The sequence goes on along the minus strand of NC_069501.1, from coordinate 721,866,299 downwards.
GGGCCTAAAAGAAGCTATATTCCCCCAAATCTGATCCCTAAGGGAAGGTAGGGCCAGAGGGTATTGATTTAACCAGGTGTTGGCTTTAGGCTGCTCCGGTTTGGGCATTAAGGGGTTAATCGTTTTGAAACTTGGGGTGCAATCTTATTAAGGCTGCATTTTTCACCGTTTTGTAAAATTGTGTGCTCTTTTTATCTCTTAAAGGCACAGTAACATTTTTTTCAAATTGTGTTTATTTGATTAAAGGGATTCCAAGCCTGTTTGTGTACTCTACTAGTCTGTTAAACATGTCTGACACTAAGGAAAATCCTTGTTCAATGTGTTTAGAAGCCATGGTGGAACCCCCTCTCAGAATGTATCCCACTTGTACTGATATGTCTATACACTTTAAAGATCATATTGTTGCACTTAAGAATGTGGCCCAAGATGATTCTCATATTGAAGGTAACGAGGGTAGCCCGTCTGCCTCTCCCCAAGTGTCACAACCAGTTACGCCCGTGCAAGCGGCGCCTAGTACCTCTAGTGCGTCTAACCCTTTTACATTACAAGACTTAGCGGCAGTCATGGATAATTCTCTTACAGCCTTCTTATCTAAACGGCCCGTGTTACCTGCAAAGCGTGATAGCTCCGTTTTAAGAACAGATTGTGAGCATTCTGACTCTTTGGTAGCCGTATCAGATATACCCTCACAACGCTCTGAAGTGGGAGCGAGGGATTTGATGTCTGAGGGAGAAGTCTCTGATTCAGGAAGGTTCCTCCCCAGACAGATTCAGATACATTGGCTTTTAAATTTAAACTAGAACACCTCCGTGTTTTACTTAGGGAGGTATTAGCTACTCTGGATGACTGTGACCCTTTGGTGATCCCAGAGATATTGTGTAAAATGGACAAGTACCTAGAGGCCCCTGTTTACACGGATGCGTTTCCGGTCCCTAAGAGGATTGCGGATATCGTTACTAGGGAGTGGGATAGGCCAGGTGTCCCTTTTGTCCCCCCTCCTGTTTTTAAGAAAATGTTCCCCATATCTGACCCCATGCGGGACTCGTGGCAGATGGTCCCTAAGGTGGAGGGGGCTGTTTCTACACTAGCTAAACGCACAACCATACCAATTGAAGACAGTTGTGCTTTTAAAGACCACATGGATAAAAAATTAGAGTGTTTACTTAAGAACATTTTTGTTCAACAAGGTTTTCTTCTCCAACCTATTGCCTGCATTATTCCTGTAACTACTGCAGCTGCTTTCTGGTTTGAGGCACTGGAAGACTCGCTCCAGACGGAGACCTCATATGAGGAAATTATGGATACAATTAAGGCTCTAAAGCTAGCTAATTCTTTTATCACTGATGCCGCTTTCCAAATAGCTAAGTTAGCGGAGAAAAAATAATTATTCAGGTTTCGCTATTTTGGCGCGCAGGGCGCTATGGCTTAAGTCCTGGTTGGCCGATGTGTCATCTAAATCCAAGCTTTTGAACATTCCTTTCAAAGGGAAGACCCTATTCGGGCCTGAATTGAAAGAGATTATTTCAGATATCACCGGGGGAAAAGGCCATGCTCTCCCTCAGGACAAAGCCTTTAAAACAAAGAACAAAGCTAATTTTCGTTCCTTTCACAATTTCAGGAATGGCCCCGCTTCATCCTCTCCGGCTGCAAAGCAAAAGGGTAACGCTTCACAGCCCAAGGCAAACTGGAAACCTTACCAGGGCTGGAATAAGGGTAAACAGGCCAAAAAGCCTGCAGCTGCCAAGACAGCATGAAGGGGTAGCCCCCGATCCGGGACCGGATCTAGTAGGGGGCAGACTCTCTCTCTTCGCTCAGGCCTGGGCAAGAGATGTACACGATCCTTGGGCATTAGAGATTGTAGCCCAGGGATACCTTCTAGAATTCAAGGACTCACCTCCAAGGGGAAGGTTCCACATTTCTCGTCTGTCTACAGATCAGACAAAGAAAGAGGCATTTTTACGCTGTGTAGAAGATCTACATACAATGGGAGTGATCCACCCAGTTCCAATTGCAGAACAAGGACTGGGGTTTTACTCCCAAAAAAAGAAGGAACTTTCAGACCAATCCTGGATCTCAAAATTCTAAACAAATTCCTCAGAGTCCCATCATTCAAGATGGAGACCATTCGGACAATCTTACCAATGATCCAGGAGGGTTAATATATGACTACCGTGGATCTAAAGGATGCGTATCTGCATATTCCTATCCACAAAGATCATCACCAGTTTCTCAGGTTCGCCTTTCTGGACAAGCATTTTCAGTTTGTGGCTCTTCCTTTCGGGTTGGCCACTGCTCCCAGAATTTTCACAAAGGTGCTAGGTTCCCTCCTGGCGGTTCTAAGACCGCGGGGCATAGCAGTGGCGCCTTACCTAGACGACATCTTAATTCAGGCGTCAACTTTCCAAAGAACCAAGTCTCACACGGAGATTGTATTGGCCTTTCTGAGGTCTCACGGGTGGAAGGTGAACATCAAAGAATTCTCTCTCCCCCCTCACAAGAGTTCCATTCCTAGGAACCCTGATAGACTCGGTAGAAATGAAAATATTTCTGATGGAGGTCAGAAAGCTAAAACTCTTAACTACTTGCCGAGCTCTTTATTCCATTCCTCGGCCATCTGTGGCTCAGTGCATGGAGACAATCGGACTAATGGTTGCGGCAATGGACATAGTCCCTTTTGCTCAGATACATCTCAGACCACTGCAACTATGCATGCTCAAACAGTGGAATGGGGATTATGCAGATTTGTCTCCTCAAATTAAGTTGGACCAGGAGACCAGAAATTCTCTTCTCTGGTGGTTGTCTCAGGATCACCTGTCTCAAGGAATATGTTTCCGCAGGCCAGAGTGGATCATCGTAACGACCGACGCCAGTCTGTTAGGCTGGGGTGCGGTCTGGGACTCCCTGTAAGCTCAGGGCTTATGGTCTTGGGAAGAAACTCTTCTCCCGATAAACATTCTGGAACTGAGGGCGATATTCAACGCTATTCAGGCATGGCCTCAACTAGCGGCGGCCAAATTCATCAGATTTCAGTCAGACCACATCACGACTGTAGCTTACATCAATCATCAGGGGGGAACAAAGAGTTCCCTAGCGATGACGGAAGTAACCAAAATAATCAGGTGGGCGGAGGATCACTCCTGCCATCTCTCAGCAATTCACATCCCAGGAGTAGACAACTGGGAGGCAGATTTTCTAAGTCGTCAGAATTTTCACCCGGGAGAGTGGGAACTCCACCCGGAGGTATTTGCCCAGCTGTCTCAGCTATGGGGCACCCCAGAGTTGGATCTGATGGCGTCCCATCAGAACACCAAACGTCCTCTCTACGGGTCCAGGTCACGGGATCCCAAGGCGGTATTGATAGATGCTCTAGCAGCGCCTTGGTCCTTCAATCTGGCTTATGTTTTTCCACTGTTTCCTCTCCTCCCGTGTCTGGTTGCCAGAATCAAGCAGGAGAAGGCTTCGGTGATTCTGATAGCGCCTGCGTGGCCACGCAGGACTTGGTATGCAGACCTAGTGGACATGTCATCTGTCCCACCATGGACACTGCCAATGAGGCAGGATCTTCTAATACAGGGTCCGTTCAAGCATCCAAATTTAGTTTCTCTACGTCTGACTGCTTGGAGATTGAATGCTTAATTCTATCAAAGCGAAGGACTGGAGAAAGGATTGTCAGCTAGTTCCTTAAAAGGACAAATATGCTTTGTCTATCCTGTTACACAAGCGTCTGGCAGAGGTACCAGACGTTCAAGCGTTTGCTCAGGCTTTAGTCAGAATCAAGCCTGTCTATAAACCTGTGGCTCCGCCATGGAGTTTGAATCTAGTTCTTTCAGTTCTTCAAGGGATTCCGTTTGAACCTTTACATTCCATAGACATTAAGTTGTTATCTTGGAAAGTTTGGTTTTTGATAGCTATCTCTTCTGCTCGAAGAGTTTCAGAATTATCTGCCTTACAGTGTGATTCACCTTACCTAGTGTTCCATGCAGATAAGGTAGTTTTGCGTACCAAGCCTGGTTTTCTTCCTAAAGTTTTTTCTAACAAGAATATTAACCAGGAAATAGTTGTTCCTTCTCTGTGTCCTAATCCATCTTCGAAGAAGGAACGTCTATTACACAATCTTGATGTAGTTCGTTCTTTAAAGTTCTATTTACAAGCAACTAAGGATTTCAGACAAACATCTTCCTTGTTTGTTATCTATTCTGGTAAGAGGAGAGGTCAGAAAGCGACTGCTACCTCTCTTTCCTTTTGGCTGAAAAGCATCATCTCATGGCCTATGAGACTACTGGCCATCAGCCTCCTGAAAGAATTACTGCTCATTCTACCAGAGCAGTGGCTTCCACATGGGCTTTCAAAAATGAGGCTTCTGTTGAACAGATTTGTAAGGCAGCGACTTGGTCTTCACTGCATACATTTGCCAAACTTTACAAATTCGATACTTTTGTTTCTTCGGAGGCTATTTTGGGAGAAAGGTTTTGCAAGCAGTGGTGCCTTCCGTTTAAGGTACCTGTCTTGTTCCCTCCCTTCATCCGTGTCCTAAAGCTTTGGTATTGGTATCCCACAAGTAAAGGATGAATCCGTGGACTGAATACACCTTGCAAGAGAAAACAGAATTTATGCTTACCTGATAAATTACTTTCTCTTGCGGTGTATCCAGTCCACGGCCCGCCCTGGCATTTAAGTCAGGTAAAAAAAATTTTGTTTAAACTACAGTCACCACTGCACCCTATGGTTTCTCCTTTTTCTTCTTAACCTTTGGTCGAATGACTAGGGGGTGGAGCTAGAGGGGGAGCTATATGGACAGCTTTGCTGTGTGCTCTCTTTGCTACTTCCTGTAGGGAATGAGAATATCCCACAAGTAAAGGATGAATCCGTGGACTGGATACACCGCAAGAGAAAGTAATTTATCAGGTAAGCATAAATTCTGTTTTTCGTGCAATACCATCTCTAGGGTTTACAGAGAATGGTCCAAAAAAGAGAAAATATTCAGTGAGCGGCAGTTGTGTGGATGAAAATGCCTTGTTGAGGTCAGAGGAGAATGGGCAGATTGGTTCAAGATGATAGAAAGGCAACAGTAACTCAAATAACCACTTGTTACAACCAAGGATGCAGAATACCATCTCTGAACGTACAACACGTTGAACCTTGAAGCAGATGGGCCACAGCAGCAGAAGACCACACCGGGCGCCACTCCTTTCGGCTAAGAAAAGAAACTGAGGCTACAATTAGCACAGGCTCACCAAAATTAAACAATAGAAAATTGGATAAGCGTTGCATGGTCTGATGAGTCTCGATTTCAGCTGCAACATTCAGATAGTAGGGTCAGAATTTGGCGTAAACAACATGAAAGCATGGATCCATCCTGTATCAACGGTTCAGGCTGCTGGTGGTGGTGTAATGGTGTGGGGGATATTTTCTTGGCACACTTTTGGCCCCTTAGTACCAGTTGAGTATTGTTTAAATGCCAAGGCCTAACTGAGTATTGTTGCTGACCATGTACATTGCTTTATGACTACAGTGTACCCATCTTCTGATGGCTCCACCCAGCAGGATAATGCATAATGTATGTATATATGTATATATATGTATATATATATGTGTATATATATATATGTATATATATATATATATGCACCAAGAGATATAAATAGTGCTGGATAGTGTATTCTTAGTAATAATAACTTGAAAAGACCCGGTACTTTCAACAACAGCTATTACCTATGGAGTATATTATGTACAAGTCCTCTATAGTACACTCAATACTAAGGAAAAATGTGTTGCAAGCGAGGGTACAGCTCTATGTTAAAAAATACCTAAGTCTTATGATAAATTGATTTAGCGAAAACCCATATGTCTATTGTCTATATATCCTGTTTAACCCTTTTAAGGACACAGCTTTCAGTTTGCTCAATTGTATTATGACGGAAAAATTCCGTCATATGTCCTTAAGAGGTTAATAGGCAAATATTGTCTAGACAAAAATGTGTATATAAATGTATACACCCAAATAATATTAGAAAAACTCTTATAAGAAATGGTTAACCTCCTTATAGTTAAATAATTATCCAATTATTTTGAAAAAATACCAAATAATCTGATATTGAATTTTTATTATGATGTACAGTTCTTTGTAATAGTCCGAAGTCGAATAGGAGTGAAGAGTGATAGTCCCCATCGGGGGTTCCTACTTACATTCCTTGACCCGAATCTTATGAGGTAAGTGCCGCACCATAAGAAGGATAAATCCAGAGGATTTCCAAAAGTCCTTGTTCTGCTTCTTGGGGGATGGTAGAATCTTCTTCCAATTGTATGTTCCAGATCACATGAAGTGGAAATGAGAAGAAAGCAAAAGTAGTGCAATACCATAATTTTATTGACACTTATGCACAAACAAACACTCTAAAAGAAAACTGCTTACAATATTCAACCTCAATCTATTATTAGGTAATGTACAAGCTCTATTAAAAACCAGTTCAACTGGTAAATTCGTAATGAAAGTTCCAATATAATTCAAAGTTAATTTGGTTATCACAGAAAGCCGCTCTGTTCTCAATCCTTACGTGTTTCAAAGGTAATGACCCTCAGGTCCCTTCTTCATCAGAGGAGTGATTTACAGAACGCCAAAAGTAATGGCTTTTAAAGCGAGGTGGCGGCATGCCTCCCTACTGTTAGATCCTTGATTGGTTGGCAATGAAGTCACATGTTCAAGTGACGTTCATGCCTATATGTAAACAAACATGTGTTCTATAACATTGGTTCAAGTAACCTTCTAATCCTAAATGATTGCACAGGATTGTTTACTTAATAACAGGTTTTGCTTACTTAACAGTTTTTTTCCCCTTTTATTCCTTTATACATGTAGTTAGTGGATGACATCCCCCTATAATGCACGATCTTCAGGTTTTGGATAGACTCCTTGTGCAGATTTGCACATATTTTCTGTACAGTGGTAGATGCTGAGTGCGTAACATGTCCTGATTTTTAGGACACATTGGATTATTATGTAGACATATGCCTTCATAATATTGATTGGATGTGTGTCCTTTTTTATCACTCTTCTCATTATATTTTGATTCAGAGAATATGATGGTGGGGTCTCACAAATGTGGTTTCCTATAGGAGTTTGGATACAACACAGTATGACAGATAGTAGGTAATAATGGTGTCCTATCTAAACAGATTATGCCACATAGCCATTATGCTAGGGTTGGTACAGCACAATAAAATTGGGAGCCTAATGACCACTTAATGGTACAAGGGTGCAACAACCTCTTGGTACCCTAATATTGCCTTGCCGTGAACTATATTGTTATGCTCCTATGCTTATCAGGTGTTTGTTGTTATCATTACTTTTATATTTTTAGGATGTATGTATTTCATACAGAGGTTGACTTTTTCATATCATCTTTTTCATATTGTCTTTTCATGAGTGTTAGGTATATAAATTAATTTGGACACTTATGTATATGAATGAATTTGGACACTTTTTTTTAGATTTTTTCAGATTTTTTTTAGATGTCTATTGGGATTTTACATTTAATATTCTCTTACTCCCTGTTATGAGCATTATGCCATTTTTTCAAGATCCATTGCTTTATGACTGGGATTATGGTTAGTTTTATGCCTAATTTAATTGATATGGTTATATTGAGCACTCTGTGCTTTGTGGACATATTATTGCTCTTACTCCGGTTGTTATTTATACAGTAGGCTGTCAGCACACATTCTTCCTGTTTTGGGTGCTGATTGAGTTGTGTTGTGCGTGCTGCGGCTGAGATTCCAGCTCAATTCAACTGATCAATGTGGCTCGTGACGTAAGACTGCTGTCTCCTGTAGAGTAATGTACTGGGCCAATCAGATAGATGGGTGTGAGGAACTTGTCCCAATGAGCGCTCATGTTTTGATACACTGTTAGTGGAGGAGGCGTGTTTAAATTTATGTTTGCGATCGGGTAACCCTTTGAGTTGTTAACCAGTAATGGATGTTGGTCATATATGCGTGGTGTCGGCTTCTCATTCTGAGATTATTCTCTAGCTGAATGCAATATTGATGTAGTATGTCGGTGCTATCTATTATTATTACATACACGGCACCATGTTGGTGTATTCATACGGAGGCGTGTCACTATAGATACTGCCAATCCGCACAAGAGGCGGTATTCATTCACACCAATGAGGGCTTTTGTTGTGCTGTACATGTGTTTTGGATGCAGCAGGAGTAATCCTAATTGTCGGTACGATCGTTAGCATAGATTGAGCATATAGGGGGATATACATTCACTGTTATGAAGTTTTAACACAGTCTCACTGGTATATTATCATATCATCTGTATTTCACTTTATTTACACATTTGAACATCAGCACAGTATTAATTGCACATGACTGCTGGTTTTTGCACACGGCTCGCCCTGATTGGTAGCCTACTAGGGGAGTGTCTTGTAGGCCTTTAAAAGTTTCATTTGTACACTTGATGTTTGTCCCAAAATGTCACACATTAAAGTTTGGATTAGTCACTGATGTCTACAGTCCAGTGAGTGCTTTATTCTTTGAAAACCTGCATTCCTTGTTACAGCACCCTGGTAGGTTGGAGTTTGTTAGTGGGAGTGCATATACTATACACCTTGGTTCTACTAAACAACAGTACAGTGCATCCACTCTGTGGCTGTCTCAGCCCATTTCACTTCCCATTCTCAGTTTTTCTTTTTTACCTCGTTTAACATCACCATGACTGAGTTAAATATTGAAAGTACAGGAGCACGCAGTGTAGCCCTGAGTGGAAACACAGATGAACAATACAAAGATATTTTTACATTTACGGATGAGGATGCTGAAGCAATCCGTTTTATCTCTATTGAAGAGCAACATATAGAGGAGTCTTGCCAATCCCTATATAACTCCCTTGCAAAGTTTAAGCAACGTGAGATTGATTTGAACCTGCATGGTATATACCTTTCGGATTACCATAAAAAAGAAAGCTACCACAAGGTTTTAGAGTCAAAAATATTCCTACAATCGGAAGATCTAATGTAGAATTTTGCACCCACTAGTGTAAAATTCTCAACAAATTCTCATTTGACCTGATGCTCCTTGTCATCAGGGAGGCTGGACGATTACTCAAAGAAGTGAGGAATGTAATCCAGGTTTTTGAAACAGAACAACTTAACCGGCTAAGGTCTGACAATACGTGTGATTGGATTGACAAACTGTCACAACAAGTTAAATCATATAAACAAGAACTCATTGCTTTCAAAAATCGTAAACTCCAAACAGTTAACCAGGATTACACGTATAAAAGTGTCTACCGATGGATGTTATCCCCCGATGAAAGAAAGAGCTTCAGACCGAGGCGAGAGAGGAAGTTTACTAAGAAAAATATTAATACCGTTGACACCAGCTCTGGCGAGAGCTCAGATCCGGAAGCTGTGACCTGTGGTGGTGAGTCCACCTACAGGGGCATCACCACTAGATCTAGGGGTGCAACCTGGGGACAACAGTTGTATGACACCAGGGGAGGAAATGGAGCAAATGTATCACCAATGGCGACATACAATTCTTCGGTTTGTTTTTTAGGCCGAGGCACAGGCCACACACGAGGAGAGGGGGGGGCATGTCCCACCGCCCCCCGATACAGAGAAGATGATTAGTAATGTTTTCAACATCAGCTCGAGAGTACTCACCCAATCAGAGACTTCTCTATTAAATAAGGGATTATCTTATGTACCCACCACAAGGATGAATTCATTTAACACATATATTGACATTCAGAAGTTTGGGAGGAGTTTAAGACTGAAAGTATTTTTCAAGTCAGATTCTGAGGAATCGATCAGATTCAGACCTACTGGGACGTTTGATCCTAAATCACAGAATCCATTGATCACTACATTCACTAACTACCTAATTCAGTTGTCTAAGGACACTACACCCAAGAGGATGACTGACAAGCTTACTAAAGAAGAAAGACGGACGCTCAAGTCACTTGCTGATGACATGTCCATAGTGATACGTCCAGCTGATAAAGGTGGAGTGGTGGTAGTAATGGATCTGAGTCAGTATAGTTCTGAAATTCTTAGACAAGTATCAGATCCCAAAACCTATACCATTCTACAAAATGATCCCACTCATCAGTTGAAGAGTCATTAACCAGAAACTTTTGGTGTGGTTGGAAGCTGATGTGATTACTCAAGATGAATACCGGTTTCTGAAGAGGGATTTCCCCATAACACCCATTATATACACGTTACCCAAGATTCACAAGAACACAGCCCCCAGGGAGACCAATAGTCTCAGCTATAACATTGGTTCAAGTAACCTTCTAATCCTAAATGATTGCAGAGGATTGCTTACTTAATAACAGGTTTTGCTTACTTAATAACAGTTTATTTCCCCTTTAATTCCTTTATACATGTAGTTAGTGGATGACATCCCCCTATAATGCACGATCTTCAGGTTTTGGATAGACTCCTTGTGCAGATTTGCACATATTTTCTGTACAGTGGTAGATGCTGAGTGCGTAACATGTCCTGATTTTTAGGACACATTGGATTATTATGTAGACATATGCCTTCATAATATTGATTGGATGTGTGTCCTTTTTTATCACTCTTCTCATTATATTTTGATTCAGAGAATATGATGGTGGGGTCTCACAAATGTGGTTTCCTATAGGAGTTTGGATACAACACAGTATGACAGATAGTAGGTAATAATGGTGTCCTATCTAAACAGATTATGCCACATAGCCATTATGCTAGGGTTGGTACAGCACAATAAAATTGGGAGCTTAATGACCACTTAATGGTACAAGGGTGCAACAACCTCTTGGTACCCTAATATTGCCTTACCGTGAACTATATTGTTATGCTCCTATGCTTATCAGGTGTTTGTTGTTATCATTACTTTTATATTTTTAGGATGTATGTATTTCATACAGAGGTTGACTTTTTCATATCATCTTTTTCATATTGTCTTTTCATGAGTGTTAGGTATATAAATTAATTTGGACACTTATGTATATGAATGAATTTGGACACTTTTTTTTAGATTTTTTCAGATTTTTTTTAGATGTCTATTGGGATTTTACATTTAATATTCTCTTACTCCCTGTTATGAGCATTATGCCATTTTTTCAAGATCCATTGCTTTATGACTGGGATTATGGTTAGTTTTATGCCTAATTTAATCGATATGGTTATATTGAGCACTCTTTGCTTTGTGGACATATTATTGCTCTTACTCCGGTTGTTATTTATACAGTAGGCTGTCAGCACACATTCTTCCTGTTTTGGGTGCTGATTGAGTTGTGTTGTACGTGCTGCGGCTGAGATTCCAGCTCAATTCAACTGATCACTGTGGCTCGTGACGTAAGACTGCTGTCTCCTGTAGAGTAATGTACTGGGCCAATCAGATAGATGGGTGTGAGGAGTTTGTCCCAATGAGCGCTCATGTTTTGATACACTGTTAGTGGAGGAGGCGTGTGTTTAAATTTATGTTTGCGATCGGGTAACTCTTTGAGTTCTTAACCAGTAATGGATGTTGGTCATATATGCGTGGTGTCGGCTTCTCATTCTGAGATTATTCTCTAGCTGAATGCAATATTGATGTAGTATGTCGGTGCTATCTATTATTATTACATACACGGCACCATGGTGGTGTATTCATACGGAGGCGTGTCACTATAGATACTGCCAATCCGCACAAGAGGCGGTATTCATTCACACCAATGAGGGCTTTTGTTGTGCTGTACATGTGTTTTGGATGCAGCAGGAGTAATCCTAATTGTCGGTACGATCGTTAGCATAGATTGAGCATATAGGGGGATATACATTCACTGTTATGAAGTTTTAACACAGTCTCACTGGTATATTATCATATCATCTGTATTTCACTTTATTTACACATTTGAACATCAGCACAGTATTAATTGCACATGACTTCTGGTTTTTGCACACGGCTCGCCCTGATTGGTAGCCTACTAGGGGAGTGTCTTGTAGTCCTTTAAAAGTTTCATTTGTACACTTGATGTTTGTCAGAGGAAGGGACGCTGTTTGTCCCAAAACGTCACACATTAAAGTTTGGATTAGTCACTGATGTCTACAGTCCAGTGAGTGCTTTATTCTTTGAAAACCTGCATTCCTTGTTACAGCACCCTGGTAAGTTGGAGTTTGTTAGTGGGAGTGCATATACTATACACCTTGGTTCTACTATACAACAGTACAGTGCACCCACTCTGTGGCTGTCTCAGCCCATTTCACTTCCCATTCTCAGTTTTTCTTTTTTACCTCGTTTAACATCACCATGACTGAGTTAAATATTGAAAGTACAGGAGCATGCAGTGTAGCCCTGAGTGGAAACACAGATGACCAATACAAAGATATTTTTACATTTACGGATGAGGATGCTGAAGCAATCCGTTTTATCTCTATTGAAGAGCAACATATAGAGGAGTCTTGCCAATCCCTATATAACTCCCTTGCAAAGCTCAAGCAACGTGAGATTGATTTGAACCTGCATGGTATATACCTTTCGGATTACCATAAAAAAAGAAAGCTACCACGAGGTTTTAGAGTCAAAAATATTCCTACAATCGGAAGATCTAATGTAGAATTTTGCACCCACTAGTGTAAAATTCTCAACAAATTCTCATTTGACCTGATGCTCCTTGTCATCAGGGAGGCTGGACGATTACTCAAAGAAGTGAGGAATGAAATCCAGGTTTTTGAAACAGAACAACTTAACCGGCTAAGGTCTGACAATACGTGTGATTGGATTGACAAACTGTCACAACAAGTTAAATCATATAAACAAGAACTCATTGCTTTCAAAAATCGTAAACTCCAAACAGTTAACCAGGATTACACGTATAAAAGTGTCTACCGATGGATGTTATCCCCCGATGAAAGAAAGAGCTTCAGACCGAGGCGAGAGAGGAAGTTTACTAAGAAAAATATTAATACCGTTGACACCAGCTCTGGCGAGAGCTCAGATCCGGAAGCTGTGACCTGTGGTGGTGAGTCCACCTACAGGGGCATCACCACTAGATCTAGGGGTGCAACCTGGGGACAACAGTTGTATGACACCAGTGGAGGAAATGGAGCAAATGTATCACCAATGGCGACATACAATTCTTTGGTTTGTTTTTTAGGCCGAGGCACAGGCCACACACAAGGAGAGGGGGGGGGGCATGTCCCACCGCCCTCCGATCCAGAGAAGATGATTAGTAATGTTTTCAACATCAGCTCGAGAGTACTCACCCAATCAGAGACTTCTGTATTAAATAATGGATTATCTTATGTACCCACCACAAGGATGAATTCATTTGACACATATATTGACATTCCATTCAGAAGTTTGGGAGGAGTTTAAGACTGAAAGTATTTTTCAAGTCAGATTCTGAGGAATCTATCAGATTCAAACCTACTGGGACGTTTGATCCTAAATCACAGAATCCATCGATCACTACATTCACTAACTACCTAATTCAGTTGTCTAAGGACACTACACCCAAGAGGATGACTGACAAGCTTACTAAAGAAGAAAGACGGGTGCTCAAGTCACTTGCTGATGACATGTCCATAGTGATACGTCCATAAAGGTGATAAAGGTGGAGTGGTGGTAGTAATGGATCTGAGTCAGTTCTGAGATTCTTAGACAAGTATCAGATCCCAAAACCTATACCATTCTACAAAATGATCCCACTCATCAGTTGAAGAGTCATTGACCAGAAACTTTTGGTGTGGTTGGAAGCTGATGTGATTACTCAAGATGAATACCGGTTTCTGAAGAGGGATTTCCCCATAACACCCATTATATACACGTTACCCAAGATTCACAAGGATGCAACACAGCCCCCAGGGAGACCAATAGTCTCAGCTAGGGGATTATTACTTCAGCCACTGGCTGAATTCCTGGATTATCATCTACAGCCCCATGTCAAATGAATGAAATTGTATACACAGGATTCCAGTGCCTTTTGGTACGATCGTTAGCATAGATTGAGCGTATAGGGGGATATACATTCACTGTTAATAAGTTTTAACACAGTCTCACTAGTATATTATCCTATCGTCTGTATTTCACTTTATTTACACATTTGAACATCAGCACAGTATTAATTGCACATGACTGCTGGTTTTTGCACACGGCTCACCCTGATTGGTAGCCTACTAGGAGAGTGTCTTGTAGGCCTATAAAAGTTGAAATTGTACACTTGATGTTTGTCAGAGGAAGGGACGCTGTTTGTCCCAAAACGTCACACATTAAAGTTTGGATTTGTCACTGATGTCTACAGTCCAGCGAGTGCTTTATTCTTTGAAAATATATATATCTAGGAGCAGACCGTGTGAGTTTTGTATCTTTTCAGATACGTTCCGGTCATTAGTCACAGGAGAGGAGTTTAAGATCCAGTCCTGCCTCAACTGTACTTCCTCCTATGTTATCTACCTCATTACATGTGTCGAATGTTGCCAGCAATATGTAGGTCTTACGACAACTGAGGTTAATATCAGAATACGGAACCATCTGTCAACCATCATTGACAAATTGGGTGAGGCCATTACCCCCCTTGTTAAACATTTCAAGAATATACATCACAAAAGAAATGACACCTTCAGATGGCAAGCCATTAAATATATCAAATCCCCCCTCAGGGGAGGTGATAGGGATACAATTCTGGGCAAACGTGAAATGTTTTGGGTTTTTAAAATAAAAACTAGGGTACCCAAGGGGCTAAACTCGGAGTACGATTTAATTAACTATTGGAAATAATCTAATTTAGTTTCTCAATATGGGAAACTTGAATACATCTATATTTAATTGTGTGCTTAGTTTCCAGTGGTTGATTTTTGACTTCTCTGTGTTTAGCTGTCCATTTGAGAGAGAAAAATATATATACTTGAAATATATATTTGAACTATATACAAGTAAATATAAAAAAAGGAATCTTAAGGGCATATTCGCCCTCATGTAATATATAATCTTACCATCTCTGGGATACCTACTAGATGGGTGGTCAGTTCTGTTGGTCCTAGAACCTTGTTCCAATTGGGAACTTGGTTTGGCACATGTAGTCTACATTGATATGACCACTTGGTTTTTTGCTGTCAATCAAGAATGATTTCTCTATATTTGTGACACATTTTTTTTTTATAAGCTTTGTTGTATGTAGTAATATGTATGTAATTCTATATTCATTCACGCCATTTTTAATATGGTGTGTATTGTCACATAATATAGGGAAACATTTCTTGATGTTGAAGTGAGTGTCAGCAAGTTTGCGGCCATTTGAGAGATATATATGTATATGTATTTCAATTAGACAGCAAACAGGTGGTCTATCTTTGGTGACGCTGTATACTTTTGTATCGGCAATTGTTTGCCTTATTTTTGCATTGTTTGCATTAGTGTGTATATTTCTCTCCTTTTTAGGGTATTTGCTTAACATTTTGCACTGTTTAAATTGGTGTGTGTATTTCTCTCCTTCTTAGGGTATTTGCAAAACATTTTGTACCTTTGAATTGGCGTGTATATTTCTCTCCTTCTTAGGGTATTTGCAATACATGCTGTGGAAAGTTTTATGATAAACATGATGAGCATTTGATTGTTTGAACTATTTTGCTTATATATATTTGATATACTTTATCATGTATGTATTTATTATTATTTTTATTTGTTTATTTAAGTGTATTATGTTACATAACACTTTAATACTAATACTATCTCTATTGGACTCTCTATATCCAATCTTATTATTTAGAATTGTTAAATGAGATTGATTCTGCATTAAGGGTTAATCCTAAAGGTGGTGGCTAGGCTTCACAGGCATTGGTTGTATTGATTGACCAATTATTTTCTTGTTTTGCTTTTAAAAGGGCACCACAGGTATACTGAATTAGCTATGATTACGGCTGTATAGCCGAAACATGTTAGCTTTCAGTTTGCCTGTGGTGCCTTGCTAACCAGTATATGGACCCTCTTGGAACCTTTTATCGTTGGTGAATAAAAGATATCGTTTTTAACCTGCCCTGGATTGTCCGCTTTCTTCATTTGTTCTACATTGCCTGAAAATCCAGGGGCAGAATGGGAGCTTGGTGACATACGGCTGTTTGTTGTCTGCGTCAGGGCTGCCTGGACACGCCCCCTTCTCTCCCTTCTCTCTCCCACCCACTCCAACCGGTGAGCGGAGCACATGACGTGTGCATACAGTGGATACCTGAGGACGTTTTCAGAGGCATGAGGAAGTGACCCCGCGGCTTGGACACACTACAGAGTGGTAATAAATGCATGGTTGTTGTTGCTGGAGCACCGGGCTGCTCGCATTTTACTTGCAATTCCCACCGAGTGTGTGCACTTAAATGCCTAAAGCTGTATGCCACAGGAACCGTTATATCTGATGCTATTTGATTTGTTTGGGAG